>NC_089276.1:10894692-11494692 GCF_963678975.1 Dysidea avara
ACTCTAATGGAACAGTCATGTATTCAAATAAGTATTTAGGTGCATTTTTGAATAAAATTTCAACCTTGGTACATGGTACATCAAAATGAATTTCAGAAGGCTAATTTTCAAAGCTTTTATGGGGAGTCATGCTCCCAGACCCTCTTGATAGTGCATGCTTTAGATGATGATAAGTGTATACTTATCACACTGCAAACTGTATGGACCAGCTACCATTCTAGCTTGTAAATCCCTTATGCACCTTATTTCTGCTATATCCCTTGCAGCCATGCATGTCACACATACTATGCAATGGCCTCAATGAAAGGTATGATTTTGCTTAATTAAAAATAAGACATGCATGCATGTATATAGAGCTAATTTGCAGGTGGAAAACAAACTTGTGCATTGCTAAGAACTCCTATCATCCAGTCAAGAAATTGGGTCACATATAAGTGATGCAAAGAATGACATCACATGTTCATGTTCTGGAGTAACAACCAGCAAGGATGACTATCACTATATATTTGCCATTTCTGCAAACAACCATTCCAGCAGTTAAATTAATTACGATCCAGATTGGAGCTAATTGTGTGCTTTTAACCTACATTATACACTTGCCACAGCTATATCTATATAGTGTACATGTCATGCCTTTCTTTGGTTCATTTTAAAAATCTGTAATATCTTCTAGCTAATTACTAGCTGTATAGCTATATCACAGTGAGTGCATGTAGCTAGTTGTTTATTTCATACAAAACTACCTTTTGTTTAACGTGTTGCAAAGCATGTGTGACATGCATGGCTGTAAGAGCAGATAGCAAAAGTTAATTAGGTGCACGAAGGGCTTAAGTAGCATGGCTGGTTGAGAGTGAGAAGCATTCTTACCATGCAAAGCATGTTCTATCAAGGGAGTCTGGGGAAATACCCCCATGCAACAGGAAAGTTGAAGAGTAGTCTTCTGAAATTGATTTTGGTAACAAAGGTGACTGAATTTTACTAAAACCTGAATCTAAATGTTTGTTTGGACACATGACTGCTCTATTAGAGTATATCTTGATAATTGGAAGTGGAGGGGTGGAAGGACTTAGACCCTCCCCTTTGTGCTACACCCATGCATTTCAATGCTAAAAGTTCTTCGGAACAGTCCATAAGTCATTTTGTGGAGTCCCACAGTAGCATACTGATCGCTAAAATGGTAAAATTTTACGACTCCTTGGAAATCCAATTAGATTTTGTACCACACTTTTCATTTTCGTGGCTAATTATACCTAAAAGGTAGCTTTGAAGTGATAAAACAGCGTGAAATGAAATTCTGCTCTGTCCGATTACAGAGGTCGCGACACACCCGAATATTAATGGTTGTAGCTCCGCTTACGAGTGGAGGAATGAAACAAACTATGGCTGCTTAGAAAGTACATGTATTCCCCTAACAGTCAGTGGTGGTTGTGAGGAATTTCATCTTTTAGTGGAGGATTGCTGGGCGGTGTCCGATAAAAGAGGTAAACTTCCCATATTAGAGGTTTTCGGACAGTCACTTTAATCGGCTGTAGCAAAGCAACCACAAAACCTTTCCAGCCCAAATTTTGGTACATTGCTAGGCTAAGTGTGAAGTTTATCCGTGGAAAAATTCAGAAGATTCGGCCTGGTAGTTTCTGAGAAAAAGTGTCCGATTATAGATGGTGTCCGACAATAGATCGCTTACTCTATCTACGCGTGATGCTCTGCTATGGTGGTCACTATATGCTCGCTAGTGGCGTAGTGGTCACTACGCTCTGCGAGGGTCAGCTGCTGGCTACGCCAGACCCTCGCAGAGTGCAGTCTCAGTCGTGCCTAGACGCTTTTCCCCTATAGCCTTGTTAGGCGCAATCTGTGAATTTGCGCAGTTTATAAATTGCGGGTTTTACTCTTTTCACCACCTTTCATAACCCTTACTAGTGATTCCGGGAGAATTTTAAAATTGGTGGAAACAATTTCTATTCAGCACAGGCTTGTGCAGTGCTCCCCAAGGATCTCACAAACACTTAGTTTTTAAAAATCCATCAATGGATGATGGAGTTATAAGCAATTTTATCCTTTAAAAATGGTACAATTTTCTCTGCTTCTTTCCATTGAAAAAGTCCCCAAAAATGGCACAATTGAACAACTGTTTATAACTCGGGTTTGCAAAAACATTTTCAACTTCTGTTTCCTGATACAAATACCTCAGTACATGGACTATAGTGCAACCATCATCATAAGACCCTCTCAGTAAAGGTCACCTCTGTAGAAGGCCACCTAACAAGTGCATGAACTTAGCATATTACAAATGGCATAACAACTTGCACTTGGTCTGAATGCAAACGCTCTGTACTAGTCACCTTCACCCAAAATACAATGTGCATGCAAAACAAGGACTTGTACTGTTCATTTATAGCTGCTTATACAATTATTTTTACTGTTACTTTTTAGCTCCTTGATAGGTACTAAAGTGATGTACCAGACAACTTGGTTATTTATGTTGCAAATTTGCTGGCTTTTTGCATACTAATAATGAAAACTACATGGGCAAAAATGTTGCACTTGGTGTAACTAACATTTGCTGGGTTGTTTCTTGCAAAGACAACATTACATTGTGGTAAATATATTGAAAAACAATCTTAGAATTGGCATAAAACACCACACAAACACATTTATAATGGGAAACTAACAGCACCATCGTATTCCTCATCCCTAGAAACCCTAGAAATGATCTAATTGTTTGATCAAACGCTCGTACGGCAGCAAATTGATTGTGCCATCTTCCCAATGGAGGATTCACGGAGAAAATTTTATGCAAAATTTACGGAATTCCGGAATCGCTACCCTTACATAATATTAAGCTCAAAAGCATCCAGACTTCCTACTGTAGTTGTTGCTCTCTCTCTTCAACTTTAGAGCACGCATCTAGTAGTTTCCGCGAGTAGTCGACTTTAGGGGATGCGTCCAGTAGTTTCCGCGAATAGTAGACTTTAGGGGAAGCGTCCAGTAGTTGCCACGAGTAGTAGACTTTAGGGGAAGCATCTAGTAGTGTTAGCGTTAGGGTTAGGGTTAGAGTTCAGCTTTGGTTTCTTCTTCACCTTTAGGGTTAGGTTCTTCTTACTATATACAGCTTATTTCATTAGTCACATTTATAAGATACAAAAGAAGGGAATCAAGGGAGTTAGCAGCAGTAGCATAATCGGTAGCACATTGGACCATCACACTGGGATCCTGGGTTCGATCCCCCTTCAAGACTGCACTTTTTCTTTCACCTTTTTGGTTCACCTTTTTTTGTCTAAGTTCTGTAGGGTTATGAAATAGGGTGAAAAGAGTGATACCTTATAAATTGCGCTGCACATTTTGTGAACTCATAAAATGCGCAACAATTTATAAATTGTTGCGCAGTTTGTGAACTACTGTAAGAGCTGCGCATTTTATGAACTGGATTCTGGCTTGTCCATTCAGCGTACCACCTTCTTGACTGATTCAAGTGCGTATCATAGCTGCTTTCAGGGAGGATAGCAGGCTTCTTTTACCACCTTAACTTGATATGTTTGCTACTAGCATGGATAAAGATGCATTCTATAGCTATATTGCAGACTATTTCTCCCTCCAAGGTTCCTTGCGTACTCTGCAGCTTGCCTGGATAAGGTGCATACTGTCCTTCTCTCTGTGTTGCTTTCTGCATACTATAGCATTTGTGGTAGCTATATAGCAGGCTCATCGATCAGCTGATATTGATGGGCAGTCCAGCCTGCATGTTTTACTTTTTCAAGCAGTTGTCCAGCACATACAAACACTGCACCAGTAATGAAATGTATATCAGCACACTGATAAGGTTTAATGCATTGCAACTCGTGTCCAACATTGTATCTTTAATGTCCAGCTTAAATGGTACGCGTACTTATAGTTTCACTCTTACATTATCCCATGCATGTAGATGAAACACAACACGTAGTTACATAATGCCACCTCTGTGTGATACAGTTATTAGTGCAAACATATAATCAGGTATGCTGTGTTACATATAGTTAAGTATACTCCAATACATGAGTGAGTTACAGCGGCACAGCTCCATTTGATGAACAGCAAGACAAGAAAAGTTGTATCCATTTTCATCTTGCCTGGCTGTAACCACATGTCTTCTTAAACACGGTTCATGGTACTGGAACCCCTGATGAGCAACTATTGTACCTGACCTATGGAATTCACAAACGTGAATACACAATTTGTTTGCATAACTAGACCTCACCATGTCAGTCCAAACTAATCATTCCACAAGAATGGCAATAGTCATCCAATGATTCTAAATAAACAAATAATTATTATCTGTTAATGCATGTGATGCATCATCATAACTCATCAGTATATACAACAGACTATGAAAAGAAATTCACTGATTTACCAAGAAATCCAACTATTCACCAAGAAGGTTATTTACGTACATGTTTACTTAATGCACAAATGAGTACACATAATGTGATGATGTATATTGAAATGTTTGCTGAAGTAATTAATAGGTGCATAATTATAACAATTTTTGTGGCATAGTCTAATGTATTTCAATACATTTCATTTTAAACAAAGGATTATGTAAGCTATATGGTTGAGTTTCACTCAGTGGGTAGCCTGCACAGAGTATCAAATAGTTAACTGAAACAGGTGATGTATTCATCTGAACGTGCCCCCAACAATAATATTAAGCTATTACACTTTGCTTTGAGCCATGTTCAGCCAATTACACAGCATTGCATGGGAAGCTCCTCTGCAACCATTCCAGTCACTACATGCAGTAACAGAAAATACAGATAACTTCTGTTACACATGTAGGGAAGCCATTATGTGGTGCTAGCTACCACAAGTCAACATCTTACGCTGTCAGCAAAGATACATAAAGGAAGACTCAAGTAGGTCCATGATGTTCACATTATAAGTACTGCGGTATGCCAAATTAAAGTACCAAGCAACGTTGAAGAAATCAAGCCTGTAGCAGGGGGTCTGTTCCAGGTAGTTGTAAACTAAGTACCATGTGAAAAATACACACATGGTCTTACTAGGGGGTATGGAGGAATGCCCCTCCAGATTTCTTCTGAGTGGATCACTTACTGATTGCTCCATTAGAACAAATGACTGTCTATTAGAGTGTCAATCTTTTCTAAACTAATATATCAGAAAATTCAGTGATAGATGCATGGGCTCCATAAATTAATAGGTGGTTGCTATGCCTATGGGGATCACAAAGGTTTGGTCTTTTGCAAAAATATCAGCTAAAATCCAGCCTGACTTGTACTTCACAACAGCTTGGCATGATTACAAACTTGGGAACCAGACTAGTTGTTCAGTATAGAATATTGGTATATAATTTACCACCCATCTCCACAATGTCCAGGTCTTATGACTAGTGGCTATAAATTTTTGTGATGCTTGAGAATATTATATATAGCATACACAATTCACTATACTTCCATACCTCTGTAAGTATTTTCTTGTAGTCTACATGTTTATTTTCAGTTGAATGTACACGCTCTACTATGTCATAAAATTTCTCAACTGTTGCAACTACTGAAACGATTTGTCATTCTCATTCTGTAAGTACAGAATTTTGTGAACAAACAAAACCAGTTTAGTTTCTTACCCTTTGTTTCAGTTAGCAGGCAAATATAGAACATCTTCCAACTTCAGTTCTGGATAGTTTAACAAAAAAACTTTTTTGTTTCAGTAATGAAAGGTCTATTAGAAATATCACTTCTTTCCACTCTATTCAAAACGTCTGTTTATCTTCTGCACCTTCTCCTCCGTTACTGTTGTGGTGTGATTGTGGTCAAGATATCTTCCGCCTCTACAGAACCTTTCAAATAGGTCTCTGTGACCCTCTTTCGACGTATCTCCGAGTTTAACCTAATAGTGAAACTCACACCGTTCATACACTGCCATGAGGAAATCTCGTGATCCAACACTTGGAACGACAATACGGGTTATGATACAACTGTACTGTGTTGCATCTCGCCTTGCCATATGTCAGTACGACACGAGGTACGACACCTGCGCAATTTATAAATTGTTGCGCATTTTATGAATTCACAAAATGCGCAGCGCAATTTATAAACTGCGCAAATTCACAGATTGCGCCTAACAGCCTATTTTGTTTGGGCAGTGACGCCGTGATTCCTGTAGCTCTGAATCCCTTGATTTGGGTATCTAAGGTAGGGTCCGCAATGAAAAAATCGATAATAATCACGAAATCACTCCCCTACTATTTCAACCTGTAGGGCATATCAAAGTATTTTTCTACGTACCAATAAAACTTATTTGTGACCCAGTCTGACAAAACCGGGCTTATCGCCTATTTAAAAGTATCGAGAAATGCCGGTTTTAAGTATTTAGTGTGTTGTAGCTCGCCAATGGTTGAAGCTATGAGTACCAAATTTCACACGTTTTACAACAATTCCTTACCTTCCAGAGCATCCACTGTGCAAGTAGCCAACAACTAAGTTTCCCGCCATTTTAGATAGTTTTTAAACCGAGGTTGACTGTATCAGGCGAGCTGCAAATTGGGTGGGAGGCGGGGGCCTGGAAGGCAGGCAAGATGGTGTTCAAAAATTGAACAGGAAGGCCAAGGGATGAATTAGGCCAAGTTTTGAGCCACTGAAGTCTCAAAACTGGCTAAAAAGAAAGGAAATTCACAGCAGAGGTAGCGTAAGTGACCGATTATCGAACAAAGTTTATACTTTACTTCATAAATATCTCTAGGAAAGTAGTATCAACCTTGACTTTTCACCAGGAGGTAGCACCTTTCTTGTAGAATACCTCACGTAAGTTTGAGTAATAGTATCCGATTAGTGTCTGTGTTATGAGTGGATTTCTGCATTCCGTAAAATATGAATTATCGAACACCAATACCTATTATCGAACGCCCATTAATTTGCGTTAATCAATTATCGAACGTTTTGCACCTTTTCTACTGTGGTGACTTGAGTGCACCCTACACACTCTTAATTATTATATCAACGTGTTAACTGAAGTACCATGATACTGTAACTGAAGTATAGTTTTGATACAAGCATGCACTTGTGAGTTACAACAGCAAATCGTTTAGTGTAAAATGCGTACAGTGAAAAAATCAGCACATTATGACCAATAACACAGTCTTATTATCCTTGTTTACAACAACCCCTTCTGTACAGTCTTCGTGGATACATCTTTTACTCAAGTAAATGACAAACAGTCAGCCCAATTCCGCCGCCAAAGTCACGCTCGAGTTGTACTTCTTTCACGGCGATTCCTGTGTTCTTTTTCTTCATTTCTTCGTCAGTGGTGATGAGTATCAAGACTGCTGTGATGTCCACACATAAACTCTAAAGGATGGAAAGCTCATTAAGAATAGGCTACACTATTGGAATTCTCCATATAAACACCTTACGAGTATGCGGAATAAAATTGTAAACTTCCGAATATGTTACGCGATTTTTATGTTCAATAATAGGTACCGTTCGATAATAGGTCACTTACGCTACTTATTCCACACCACAGAGCTGTACAGCCGCATACAGTCATTCCCAGGCTGACCAGAGTTCCATTATTAACCCTTTGGCCCCTAAAGCCAATATTTTGGCTTTGGTTCTTAAAAACGAAAGTTATTTTACGAAAAATACCCGTTTTGACATAAATTTGGGCTCCTGTTACTCCATGTAGGAACAACCTATTCCTTCATGGTTTGTGTTAAATTACTCACAAAGGATAGATCTACAACATCATATAACTTTTACTAACCTTCTTTATTCCGTCTTTCCTTTATGACAGGTAGTATTGTAGTAATTATTGTCTTAAAAATGGCCGAAAATTCTTTCAAACGCGTATTGGCCTTACTTCACGCTCCATCGTGCTACAATGTTCAGATAAAGCTTAGGGTATTACCCATTAACCACAGAGTAGCGTGGTCCAAACCGTATATTCATAGGATATTTCGTTTATGAGATACGTGCGTTTGAACGCATGCGTGTAATAAAAAGCCAATATATTAGCTTTCGCATTTAACGGAACACTTTTTTTTATTAACATAGGGGCCAAAGGGTTAATTAAGGCCCCACACCACACATACGGATTGCCACTGGGCTTGGGAAAGGCAGCCAGCAAAACCAGACCACTCAAGTCTAGCTGATTTTAAATGTGGAATTAGATAGTTTATTCATGTAGCTGTGTGTCCTGGGTGAAAAATCGAATCTGCTGACATGGGCGATAAGACCGGTTTTCTCAGACTGGGTCACATTTATCTTTCTCCATACGATGGGAATCGCAATTGTTTTGTGCTGGAAATCATGAAAAATTGCTCACGCTCCGGATGAAGCATGTGTTCCTTCCCATACTTGGCATATATAGTCCAGGTCTATACCTGATTATAACCCACAGCAGAAATAAAATGATTTGCTACTGTGGATTTGGTACGGAGCTACTCTTTACTGAAAATCGGCCGAAAATCACATATTTTTGGATTTGGAGCAACCCAGCAATCAACAAAAGGAAAGCCCACAAACCTTCACTATACAGCAATATAGTTTGGTTATCACTTCATGCACAGCGCAAGTTTCATATGGATCTGAGCTTTCCTTCCATCAAACTAAGCGGCATGAAATTTCTTCCTAGCGCGTCTGACACTAAAATGGGAGGCATGGTTGCAATAACTCCAAGTTTTAGTTTCTCCAGCAAGTTATTTAGGTTTCAATATTATGTTGTGACTACCTAATGTGACTACCGGTATTAGTTTCCAACTAGAAATGGATTTCACGTGATTATGGATTGATTTTTTGTGTGCATTATAGCTATACATGGTTAGCTATATAGTGGTATAATCCAGGTATAATTTCACTAGTATTCTTATCAACATTTGACTGAGACACCACTGGTGAAGCATAGAGTTAGGCACAGTAAAACTCGGGTCCTACCAAAAATGGCAAGGTTCTTTGTATGTAAGATCAAGATACTCTAATAGAGCAGTCATCTAAACAGTCTCTGTTCTCTTTAGTAAGAAAGTGGAATCTATCAAGGTGAAAGTGCAATTGGAAAGAAACCTCAGCAGTATCGGATTACTGGTTGGGGGCACACCATAAATGAATCCACATTATGAGTGCATGGCTATACACAGAAGCAATATTTATAGACAAGATTAGGTAATAGGAATAATTATGCTGCTAGATTTTCAATTCACTATAAAATAATGATTCTATATAGTTGCAGGTGCATTTCAAAAAGAAAGATTGGTATGAATTGGCCACCTTGCACTACTAAATGGTACAACACAGGTATAGCTAATTAATCAAAAGTGTATTGAACGCACACTTTTGATTAATTAGCTATACCTTCATACTAACTGTAAGTTTTGTACATGTAATGATTTGTATAGGTCCTTCTAGTATACTGCTAAGTAAAAACTAATCACACAAATGGGATGTCAAATTTTAATGTAGAAATATCTGCAAAATTGTAATTTTCCTGTGCCTTAATTACACTCCCTGATGGAGGCTCTGCACAGTAATAAATACAATACACATACAATACAATATAATTATAGTTTTAATGGTACAAATGCATAACTATTTTAATTAATTTTGCAAGCTTTCAAATTTCTGTTTTGCTTGTAGGGCGTGCATGCAATTTTATGTTGAACTATAGACTGTGTATGGTATATATTTGATAACCTATTGCATGTGTGAGATGTAGACATTTACTATAGATATCCTTTTTATTATGAGTCATAAGTTTAAGGACTTGTGATGCTCGGTATAACATTCAGTTTCAATGGCCTATGTCTTCCCACTATGGATCAATTACCTTAAATGTGACTTAAATGTGATTTCTGAAGTACATGTAAACGACTTATAAACCTCACATAAATTCAGGAATGGCTATACACATGCATAGACAACTCTGCAAAGTGCATGTTATACATATATTATAGAGCACTTAGTACATTGTGGCTGTTGGTATAACAGTTGCCTTTGGTACAATTTCTCACGATAAAGTCAAAACTAAGTAATACCCTTCAGCTATGGGTGAAAAAGCTAAAATTTGTTGTTTGTTAAAGGCTCATATATATATATATATGTATACACGTAATAGTTATACCATGGGCAAGCTGCAGCCCAAGGGCGAGTGCGTATATACAGGCAAAGCACGAGTGCCCATTGTATAACTAATATGTTCTACTTTAGCATGTAGACTCACCTAATTGGCCAAATCTGTAGTTGCTATACAGATTACAGATTTTGCCAATTAGGTGAGTCTACATGCTAAAGTAGGACATATTAGTTATGCCATGGACACTCGTGCTTTGCCTGTATATATGCACTCGCCCTCGGGCCTGTGGCCCTCGGGCTTGTGCATATATAAAAATAAAGAGTAACCACCACTCTGAAGAGTTCCCAGTGTAGGGAGGATTTAACACCCCATGGAGAGTAACCAACACTCTGAAGAGAATAACCATTACTCTGAAGAGTAATAGTGCGTTTACACTAGACTTCTAGCACGGCACGGCATGGCACTAGCACGAGAACTAGTAGCATTTACACTATCGAACTAAAAGTGTGCCGGCACGTGAATTAAAGACCACATGACCTCACATGACTTTACAGATCTCCAAGGAGCGGTCGTGGATGATGGATTATACTGGTGAACTACAGTTAATTTTTGGCGAGCAACATCGTGTCAAGTCACAACTACTTTCTGTCATTAAGAAGAGAGCTGCTTTACAGCGAAGGAGAATGGCGATTTTCAAGCGTAATACTTCACAAAGGAGGAATTTGCTTCTCATGTCGGTTGCTGTGGGACTTTTAGCAGCCACAGAACCTCGCCCAAAGGTGCAGTGGACTTACGAGAGGTAGCCTATACATGTACAATAGTAATGTTTAAGTAGAATATGTTGTAGCTATGTTTTTGATCAAATCAGTTTAATATTAAGCATTTAATGCTTGTTAATTAATTAAACAGGTCATCCTACTGGTGGGATTATATTGTCTTAAGAACCTTTACTCCTGTGGATTGGATGGACAATTTTCGGATTAGTTGGGAGACATTTTACTATTTATGTCAAAAGCTGGGACCAGTCATCCAACGTGAAAACACTCAACTTCGTAATGCTATACCTGTTAATAAACGGTTAGCAATGACTCTGTGGTGTCTGGCAACATGTTCAGAGTATAGAACAATTGCACATTTATTTGGAGTTGCACGCTGCACTGTGTGCGTGATACTACATGATACCTGTAAAGCCATTATTTCAGTATTACAGAAACAGTTTATTAAATTTCCATGTGGTGAAGTCCTTAAAACTGCTGCAGAAGAATTCAAGTCTAAAACGGGAATGATACAATGTGTAGGATCCATTGATGGATGTCATATACCCATAACACCTCCTGCCCTCAACCGCACAGATTACTACAATAGAAAAGGGTGGTACTCAGTTGTTCTTCAGGCAATTGTTGATTCTAACTACCTGTTCCGTGATGTGTGTGTGGGCTGGCCAGGCAGTGTGCATGATGCACGAGTTTTTGCTAATTCAGGAATATTTTCAAAGTTAACAAGTGAAAAAATCCTTGATTGTAATTATATTCGAATACAATACAAAAATATATCTTTATTTCTGATTGGTGATTCAGCTTACCCATTAAAAACTTTTCTTATGAAACCATTTGCATTCAACACTGCTCTAACCAATCAACAAAAGTTTTTAATTACAATTTATCAAAGGCTCGGATAGTTGTAGAAAATGCATTTGGACGGCTTAAAGCAAGATGGCGCATATTAACTAAGCGTAATGACATGAATGTATCTAATGTACCACACGTCGTTACAGCATGTTGTATTCTTCACAACATTTGTGAAATATTTGGTGATGAAATTCCTGATGGATGGATGGATGATTCAACAGTTGATTTATTAGAGCAGCCATCAACTACTAGTCCAGTGGAACGACCTGAAAGTGACGCTAAAGCAGTTAGGGAAACATTAGTTACTTATTATAACAATTAATACAAGTTAACAACAGCTTGTAGTAATAATCAATATACTCAATACATAGTTTTACTCTGCCAACATTCATAGCTACTAGGTAGGAGGGTCCATGTTAGGGGGTTAGGATAGAAAGTGGTGTTCCCCTGAGGGTGCATCATCTGAAACACATGTAATTGGAACTCCCTTTCTTCTCGTCTTTGACGCTCAGCTCTTTCAGCTTCTTCCTTTCTCCACTGTTGCTCCATTTTCAACATCTCATAATCCAGTTTCATGCGTTTCTCCTCCAAGTCAATGAAAAGCTTATCACTCTCTGCTTGACCTTTCGTCATTCTATCACATACTTTCTCCATAGCCTTTTCTACCTTATCAAGTTTTGTACTTCGCTTTCTTTTCAAACTTGCAAGGGGCTTCGTTTCATCACTTCTAGAAGGCTCTTTGGTGGCCGACGTTGTACTCGAATCATCCTTCTGACTGCTTGTATCACCACCATCCACACGACTCTCTTCAGTAATACTATTATCAGTGAAGGGTGAGCCACAGTTGCTGTCTTCCTCTTCAAGGACTGCTGTAATATCAACTGGTTCATCGGTAGATGTGTCAATTAACATAGGTGGCTGTGTAGTAGGTTTATCAGCCATGATTTCGTTCATTGCTTTATAAAATTTGCCATCTCGTCGCTTATTTCCTGTCTGTTTGTTCTTATCTCTCACTTTCCTATAATCTACTTTCAGTTTCTTTATCTTATCGCGACATTGGGTCCATGTTCTGTCGTAACCGTCCTCACACATCAGCTTGGAAATTTTCTCATAGATTCTTTTTGCAGCCTTCTAGCTGTTCTTGAATCGTAGCATCGCCCCATATCTCGATAAGTTTGAACGTTTCTTTGTCACTCCACGCCATTTTCTAATCTTCTCTGTAATTCATTGTAAATTTCTGTATATCTTTAGACCGTGCCGTTCTGGGTCGTGCCAGCACGTATGCTCATGTGGGTCCAGTTTAGCTCGGCACGGCACAGCTCTGTCTATCAAGTGTTTACATTAGCAGAGCCGTGCCATGTTGTTCCGTGCCGTGCCATGTTGTTCCGTGCCGTGCCGTGTTTTGTGCTAGTGTAAACGCACTATTAGTGACACCACCTTCAGAGCATGTGTTACTCCCCAGTTACTCCTTTAGAGCAATGGTTACTCTCCAGGGGTGTTAAATCCTCCCTACACTGGGAACTCCTTGAGAGTTGTGTCATTTTAACAGTGTAGGGAACCAAGTAAGCTGTGATTGTGGGATTGAATTTTGCCAAACAAACTGTGATTGTGGGATTCAATTTTAATACATCAAACGGTAGTTTGATTTTATTATTGCTAATATAGCAATTTTAAGAGACTAGTGTTAATTATGTTACTTTAATTGCTACATTTACAAAAGTAAAAAAACAAACTACTGTTAATGTATTAAAATTAAATCCCACAACCACAGGTTGTATGGCAGTATTCAATCCCACAATCACAGCTTGCTTGATTCCCTATATAAGAGAAGAGGATAACAGTAAAACATCAAAGAAATCTGATGATTTCTGGATATAGTGTGCGCACCTATTAGGTATGCAATGTCTCGGGTTAACGAGATATACGCACTAGTGAATGATTTTCGGCCGATTTTCAGTAAAGAGTAGCTTCGTACCAAATCCACAGTAGCAAATCAATTTATTTCTGCTGTGGGTTATAATCAGGTAATAGACCTGGACTATATATGCCAAGTATGGGAAGGGACCCATGCTTCATCCAGAGACCGCGCAATTTTTCACGATTTCCAGCACAAAACAAACGCGATTCCCGTCGTATGGAGAAAGATAAATACGTTTATTGGTATGTAGAAAAATACTTTGATATTCCCTACAGGTTGAAATAGTAGGGGAGTAATTTCATGATTATCGATTTTTTTCATTGCAGACCCTATCTAAGGTAAGTGAGGATAATTCCAGACAGCTGCTAATTCTGGACACTTCGATCATTCTTAGCAATGGTAGAATCTCTCGGCCTATAATTTGGTATGCTAATGCAGTGTCCTATGGCCTATCTAAAAACCAAAATTGAAGCGAATCCGTTATTCCATCGTGAAGTTTGACACGAATTTGTAGTACAATCACGGGTAATTTTGTTCAAAAACTTTGAAAATGTTAGTCAGCCCAAGCTCATATTTTCGATTTTCAAAGACTTATAGAAAGACCATACCCTCAGCTAATTGCACACCAAAAATCGTAAGAATCCATGCAGCACACAGGGGCGGATCTAGGATTTATAAAAGGGTGGGGGGGAGGGGGGGCTAACTCAAGGTACTAATCTCTTGGATAGAGGTGTGCGAAGCATGCTGGAACTAGGGGGGTCTGGGGGCATGCCCCCATGAAAATTTAGAAAAATAGATGCTAAAATACTGCAATTTGGAGACATTTCCACGTAAAATTCATACCTGTAGATATTTTATATACTGCCTTTAGATTATAGGTATGGCTCTCTGAAGCATTTTGCTAATGGAAAAGTTTGGGTAGGTACAGACAACCAAGTACATGATGCACCCCTCTCACAATTGCACAACACTGAATAGGTGCATGTTAGAATAAGAAAGTTGAAAGTGGAAATTTTTGAAATTTGAACAATACAAGATTGAATCTGAGAGCATTTTCAATAGAAATTATTGTGTACCTGAATTAAGTATTGCCATACATATTAACTACACAAGTAGATGAATGAAGCCCTTTAAACAGACCAATGCACTTCATTGCATGCATAGGTGCAGGCAGATTTGGAAAAATTCCATAACAGAACCAACTACATGTTTCCAGTGAATGTTCTATTAGAGTAGTTAGCTGACTGCTCTATTAGAGTATCTCGATCTTGTACACCTCCAATGCTGATCCGGGTCCTTGTTGCATAAACTTTAGCATGAATCCACTGATAATACCTTGGAAAGATGTTTATAAGGTGGTTTTATGAGTATTTGTATTATTAGATATAATTATAAATTTCATTATAATACTCAGCATATTGATCAAGTAAAGCCTAAATACGAAGGGGGGGCAAAGCCCCCCCCCCTGGATCCGCCCCTAGCACAGGCAGAGTAGCAGTCGATTTATCAGCAGCTGTTCGGTTGAAATACAAAGAAAATATTCGCGAATTACATAAACTTTTAAAAAATATGCACAGTGACTGCTGTTTTCTCCCAAATGGTATGAACTTTCTACTTGATTTATAAGCTGCAGATGAGTGATAATTTAATCTGCATACTTGTAAAAGAGAATCAGTAACTTGTGGAAGGCTCTACTTGCTTGTTTTTCAAAGTGTCTGGAATTAGCCGCATGTTGCATTTTTACACACTGTTAAATTTTGGTTCATAACTCCTCAGCAGTTGAGTGTATCGAAACGAAACTTGCACTGCAGATGCACCATAAGATAGGCTTACAACGCTTCCTAGAGTTTGTCTTAACTTGTTGTGAGTCCAATGTTAGATCGCTTTTATCAAAGAGTGTCCGGAATTACCCTCATTTACCTTACTCAAGTAACGTGACCGAGGTTTATCAGGCATGTATCATACAGTACCGTACTGTATATTAGGGATCATGGAGATTTGGGTTTTCCTAACCAAAAAATTCACCCAAAAACCAGCTTCACAACTCCATCCTGGCACCTTGACAGTATTGGTTAGGTATAACCAAGCCCAAAAGTGCCTTCAGTACGATCCTAATGGCTTCCAATAAATTGTTACAAAATTAAAAAAATAATTTATTCAATGTAATTTTCTACTACTGTAACTACCTGATGCTTTCAGGCCTAGGCATGCGTAACTTGATAACAGCTAAGGCTATGGGCTTGATTTTTTCACTGTTCGACATCACTTTGTCCCAAGATGTGCCTTTTTGCCAACCGTAGTATGTACAATGCATGCATCATGGACTTTCCTTTGTCCTCCTTTCTGTCCCATTTGTTGTTACTGATAGCCCAAGGTGTCAATTTGCGGTAGCGCAATGCATGACTGGATTGATTTCAGAGACGATTCTAACACTGTTCTTCGTTTGTAACGCTGTGTAATGGGCTGTATATAGCTGAAAATCAAAACGTAATGGCGGCTGCACTTTCAAGGCAGTAATTGATAGTTAGGGCACATGAATTGTCATATTTTCGTGGTGACTGAATTGTTGCAGAGGCACCTCTTCTACTGTTTTTCGTCTGTAGTGCTGTGTAACAGGCTGAACATAGCTGAAAATGAAGCGTAATGGCCACTGCACTTTCAAAGCAGTATTTGATAGCTGGGGCGCGTGTTCAGATGAAAATATTAATTCTGGTGCCATCCTTTCTTTTGATGCGGTATGCGTGGGTTTACCAGTCATAATAATGTTACAAAAAAGTAAACAAACAAGTTTAAGGAAAAATTAGGAATTTTAAGTTCGATTAGGGATTATAGAGAGAAAAAAAGAAAAAAAAAAGGGAAACAAGGGAGGTCGCCTACACCTGCAGATATACTAGTGAACATTTAATTCATAATTCAGTCTTGGTCTTGGGGTATAGACTGAATTAGGGATTAATTGTTCACTAGTATATCTGCAGGTGTAGGCGACCTCCCTTGTTTCCCTACTTTTTTTCTATGATCCCTAATCGAGCTTAAAATTCCTAATTTTTCCTTAAACTTGTTATGTTCTCATTATTCATGATGGTTCACATAAAAGGTAGGGTCCGATAACCGAAAAATCAACTTTCACAAATCAATCCCATACCATTGTGGGACGTTCTTCATCATAGCATACCATTGCTATATCCACCATGAAACCGGATGCACAATTGTTGTCTTCACAGAAATATAGAATTTTATATCTCACAAGATGTAAAATTCATTTTTAAAATTTCTTGCTCCACACAAATGACCGGATGAAACCTGCTACGTACTTAGCCAGATCTTATCTAGAGTTGTTGTAGTAAAAAGTACATACAGCAATAAGCAAATGATGTTTGATTCCCAGAACAGAGCTGCTTTCTTTCAAAATTCTATAAAAACGAAGTACGATTTTTCAAATTCAAGCCGCCCTACCAGCCAAGACAAATAAAGCCAACTATTCTTCACAACATTCTGATAAGGTTGGGTGCATAGTCTGTCTATGCTGTAAGTATGGAAAGGATCTGAGACTTCTCACCATTTGGGTGACAAGCATCAAAATTTTGTGCTTCATTTCACAGGATTCACTCAATGATGCTGAAGTCCCTTCCAGCACTTCTGATGCCGCACTGATCAACTAATTTTGTTTAGAATGATGATAGAAGATGGAACAAAATGTTTGGTAGTAGTAGCAGTCATTGTTTCTGTGATTTCATATGATGTAGTATTAATTCCTGGCCAGCAGTTCGCCAGGAGCCCCACCTAGTTTGATTCGAAAATGAAAGATTTCATGCTTTTTTCAGTTTATTTTTGAATATTTTGCAACATGATGGTGCTGTGGGGTGATCTAGTAAAGATTTCAAGCCACCGTGAAGCATGAGCGGTGAAGTCAGTTTTGGATGAAGAATAATAATCGATGAAAGAATAATTGACAACCACTGGCACCAACTGTCCAGGGACATCTTTTGCCATCATTCCAGTCCATCATTGATGGATATTGTGGCTGCATAAGTGTTGAAAATGGCTAGAATACACAATAAAATTCCCAAATGTTACAGAAAATTTTGACACTCGTCACCCAGATGGTGAGAAGTCTCAGACCCTTTCCATACTTACAGCATAGACAGACTATACACACAATACTGTGAAGAATATTTGGCTTGTCTTGGCTGGTAGGGTACGTAGCTTGAATTCGAAAGTTTGTGTTTCATTTTGTAATTTGTAAGAGAAAGCAACCCTGTGCCGTGAATGTAGCAAATCATTTGCTTACTGCTATGTGTACTTTTTAACTACAACAACTCTAGATAAGATCTGGCTAAGTAGCAAGTTTCATCTGGTCCTTTGTGTGGAGCACAAAATTTTCAAAATAAATTTTGCATCTAGCAAGATACTAAAATCGATATTTCTGTGAAGACAACAATCATGCATCTGGTTTCATGGTGGATCTAGCAATGGTATAATAAGATGAACATTCCACATTGGTAGGGGATCGATTTGTAAAAGTTGATTTTTCGGTTTGCGGACCCTAATATAGTTTCATTGTACCATATAATACGGGAAGTGGATGCTATTTTGTACATCACAATCTATGGCATTTTTATGTTTGATTAAGCTATAGACCCATTGCAGGCAAACTGCTGCCATAGCAACATCTGCTCTCTTGGAGTACAACCCATTGTGCAATCCTGGTAGCATAGGAGAGAGTGTAGGCTAACCTTTGCTGTAGAATGCAGAAGAAGCAGCTCTACTTCCTGGGTATTGTTTTACTCTTATAGAAAGCAACGCTATCAGGGTTGCAAAACAGGTTGTACTCTAAGATGGTGGATGTTGCTATGGCAGCAGCTCACCTGCAAAGGGTCTATACAGCTATCTGAAGCACTGTTTGTACTTACGGCCACAGCTAGCAAAAAAAAACTTGTGTTGTATACCAAGATACCTCCATCATATCAAAACTTGCTATTGGGAATTGTAAACCGAAGTGATCTAATTTATGAGTTTTACTATTAGATCTGGGTATATCCATTCACTGGACTGGACTACTGGACTCAAGTGATTTTTTTTGTTACCTTTTATAGCAGACCACAAAAGCATTGTAGAAATTGACACCCTTCAGCTTGAGACATAAAACTTGCACATTACTCAGTGTAGTTCATCATCGAAAATAATTTGCCTGCTACTAGCAATGATACGAGCACTCTGCATGTTGTTAACACTGCTAATGCATATGTCTATTTTCCTAGCCTTCTTTTGTAAAATAACACAGATTGATATTAGGGCTGGAACAAAGGTCAAATTTTACAACCATTAAAAATCTTGTATTGGTTGAAAAACATTGCTGACAGCCATCATTTCTTAAAATACATATATTTTATACTAAGTACAAAAACACAAAAAGCAGTCATAGCTAGGCACCATAATTTCTATAGTACATTATACAAAAAAAATTAAAGCCCTTGAATTGCTCTATGCAATGCCACCTAAAGTAATACTCTAACATTACCATAGTAACATTTATTTTACTGTTGATTACAACATAATCTTCTTGGAAACCTGTTACAAATGGCATTCCACGGGGTTTGGTCTTTATCCCCATTGTCATTAATTTGTTCTATACTTATATTAATGACCTACCTTCATACTCTCTTTTCCTGTTTGCTGAGCTATGATACCGCCCAAGTGCAATATTGCACTCACTCGCACATGCAACTTTGCTCGAGACTTTTAAAAATTGCTAATACAACAGATGCCATGTTGTCTCGTAGCAACTGTTTCACTCACGAGACAACATGGCAGCTGTATCGTTCACAAGAATTGCAAGCGAAACAGTTGCTATGCTCCTTACTTAGTGATTTTTTAAAATCTTGAGCAAAGTTGTGTGTGCGAGCGAGTGCAACGTTGCGCTTGGGCAGTACCTTACACAGATCAATCACTCAACTGTTGAGCTCCATACTGTTGCAACATGATGTGAATGCCCTTATTCACTGGACACTAGATTGGTTGCTTAAATAGTGCATCAAGTATTCTTTGCAATGACTGTTGGTAACATAATTAACATTGCTCCAAACTACACTTTGGTAACAAACTACTGGCCAGTTCTACATCAGGGGCGGATCCAGACTTTTCAAAAGGGGGATTCCACTTTGGAATTGCAATTTCAGCCTAGCTGTAAGTTGAAGACTATAAAAAAAAAAGGTCATCACCTGCTGACAATTGCTGCCCTTCACCCCATAAATTCCCTCACCAGCTATCTTTCCTTATTTATAACTAGATACATAGCTTGTTACACTGCTCCTCAAAAGACTACTGTGACTGCTCTATTAGAGTATCTTGATTTGACTGCTCTATTAGTCTAAGAGTATCTCGAGTAAGAAAGGCTCTTTGAAAAGGGGGGTTCCATGGAACCCTTTGAACCCCCCTGGATCCGCCCCTGTGCATGTGTAATAGTGGATGATGAGAAGCTACCATTAAATGAGCACACATCATTCACTACCATAAATTGGGTCATTTTTGACAGTAATAAATTTTCAAGGTTAGCTACATCTGCAAAAATTTAACACGCAAATATAAACAAACATTGATTTTTTGCACATGTTTTTATTTTAACCGACATGTGAGTAACCATCCCTCCCTGTGGTAAGTCCACTCATGTTCCAGTTATTAAACAAGTAATATAACTTCCTCTTCAAAGAAACAGCAATTTGAAACAATGAAACATGAGACATGTTTTGAGGAACGTGTCCAATAATAATTCTGTCTTTTATAATGGCTACTGCATATTGCTCTATTACTCTCATTTGTAGGTTCTCGTGTGCAAGTAAGATTTTCACCAACTGTAGCAGTCCATAGTCGATATACATGATATCCACGTACACAACAGTTGATCTCAAACGTGGGCTTTGGACATACAGCTGTATGTGACCGATCACGTGTTCAACTTGTTAGCATGGTGTGGGCTTGCTCGCTGCTGTAGGTGTTGTTCCTTGCTGTGCCTGTAAATAAAGAACAGTAAAATAGTCAATAGTCTATCAATCAGCAATACACAATCGTTATAATCTCAGCATGACACAACTTTCATGTTAAAAAATTTTCATGGGTACCAGCTGCAGGCACCCATGAAAATTTGTTTACACGAAAATTTAACTTGTGAATATTTTCATGCATAAAAATAACCCGATTTATGGTATAACCAAAGTAAATCATATATTTGCTTTAATAGAAAATCATTTAGTCTCAACATGAATATATACATTTTAAAAACTTTACAAGACACATGTCTGCTCTATATTGTACATAGTATGCTAACATCATTGGGAGACCTGCATTTTTTGACCAGAGATCCCTGGAAAAGGTTCAGCAATGAGCTACCAAGTAGCTACCTGAATTTTCAGCATAATACACCTGTATAAATCAATTTGTTATATTTGAATGGTTCACACATGAACTAAAAGATTACAGTGAGTTACTACAAACATTGTGTGTATGTCTGTCATTTGTCAACACTTAAATGAACATCAGTGATTTTACTGATTACATGTATGGAAATATTGATCTTACAGAGACTAACTTGAATTCAAATCTGGAAAAGATTTGCTTCTTATCTTGTGCGCAATGTTTGTATTAGAATGCAAAAAAAAAGGCATCGATTCACCTACTTATGACATGAACTCTTAGCTATTTGTTGTAGCAATTGCACATAATTTGTACATATAGCCAGCATGTATATTGTACATCTCAATGTAGTAATCAGTAGTCTTTTCTTTCAGTTACTTTCAATTATTCCGGAGTGTATGTAATAATTCCAGAACCAGTGCGATATGTGATATAACTACACTGGCTTTTCCTTTTGATTCGAATTGTGAAAATGGTACACACACGCACACACACGCCTGTTCCTGTTTAACACTACCCAAGTGGGTCATGTGTTCCCTTGAAGGGAAAGCAAAAACACATATGCATGTAGATTACACGATCTTTTGTAGACTGCAAGGCCCCCAGCACTCTTAAACCAATGTTGACACTGTTCACATTGGACTATCCCATGCTGTTGATGCACAAGTTTTTCCCTTTCTGAAAGACACTTGTGTCTCTTGAGGTCTCCTGCTCTTCAGAAAATTCGCTGACAGATGGCACAAGTCACTTGCAATGGAGCTGCTGGTTCCCTCTCTTCTAAATTATGGTTTGCATCACACTTCTCTGCTTCTAAACCATCGCTGGCATGAGTAACACTGTACAACATCACGTTGCCCCTGCACTGGTAACTGTCTCTCTTCAATACATTTATGGGTAACTCTATCATATTCCCTTCTAAATGTTCTCATGCATCACACCATCAACCTGCATGGCCTGTTGATGATCACAGGTATACTGACTACACGTTTCCTACTATCTAACCCGATCACTAGATTTTTCATGCCAATCACCATCACTATTTCCCAGTGATGACAAATTGTCCTTAAGAACATCTATTAATCTCTTCCTTGGTCCATGAACTAGATGAGTCTGAGGTAGCCATCCAAATAAATAAATCCTTGGGATGCAATGGTTAGGCATCTGAGCCAAATGACCCAGCCACTCTAAATGCCTCTTCCTTAGTTTAGTGCTAATGGTTTCTAGCACATTTCCCTCACACACACGCACACATGCACACACACACACACTCACACATGCACACATACACTACAACATACAGTAGTATTCTTAACACCTTAGGTAACTAGTTATAAATCGGTGTTACTGTGCAATCTACTGGGTACAGATTTTCTGTTCAGAAAGCTAATCACATGAACATGACTAAATATAATACATGTGTATAGCTACAGTATGTTGTTTGGACCATATGCCCAGTTTCATGCACTTCTTAAATGACTATCACTTCACTGTGTTTAAGAGTATTGAGTATTTCAACAAGCAAGTGCTTAGTAGGGTTCCAAAACATTATCTTAGACACAATTATTTTATTGTGGGTTTTAGAGATATTTAAATTTTGTTTACAGTTCTGCATTCAAATTAATTCTAACATGGTTTATACACTATTCTTAACACAACATTACATACTAAAGACACCAGAAGTTGTCAGTGTAGAATCAGACAACTGAGGTGTTTGAACCCCTATGGTAGAGATACCTCTTAACTAAGTGTCCTAATAACAGGTATCTTGCTATAAGACTGATTTGGTCAGACTCGGTCACATATTTCCTCTGTCTAAAGCCAAGTATTCATTTTATTGTGGGTTTAGCCGAGGAATAAATAGTTGATTTCTACTGCTCTTAGCCAAGATTTATTTGAACTGGTACAAGGGTAAGTTATTATATAGCTAAACACACAGGGATGGTTGCAGGGTTTGACAAGGGGGTGCACCAGGGTAGTAGAGTTATGGAGCAGGGAGTCTAGGGGCACAGCCATGTCTCAGGACCATGTGCATCTCATTTGTAAAAAGAATCCTAACAGGCTAAACATGCTCATGGGATGGTGCTGCAGATGTAAGTTTTAAATCTCAGCAACTGTGGAGGTTCTCAATAGTGCTGCATGCAGTGCAGTGACTATTCTATTAAAGTATTTGACTGACCTATTTTAATATTTGACTGACTGCTCTATTAGATTATCTCAAAGTTTTGTTGGTATTTTATTTTGGAGGGGGGTACTCTGCCCTCCCCATCAACCATTGGTTCACTGTAGAGTTTACTTAAAAGATGCTATAGCTTTATTATAATAGGGCTGTATAACAAGTGATTTTTGTGATACGTATATATAGCACCTATATTTAACTTACCAAGATAAATGTAACAACCATATATACTTAGCTTAGCTACCTATTATTATACTAGCTATCTCAACAGACAACTGTGTTATTTATAACAGCAGTGTCAGATGGTATGTACATACATTTGTGAGAAAGGTCTCAGCCAGTTGCGTCAGGCTTGATAAAGGCTTTTCAGAAAGCAATGACTGCTTTCAAAAACAATTATCAACTTGAAACTGTGTACAATTATATTCTGTTACTTAATTTCATCTCTTATTTCATTATCAAGATTAATGTTAATTTTAACTTATCCAGGTGTTTCATTATTGGATACCTGAAACTTTCTACAGTAAATAGCTAATTTATTATATCCTCCATATAGCTATGGGTGAATTTCAACAGTTTACAGTTAAAATTATCTTGGCAATCTCTGCTATCACTCTGGGCATGTGTATCCTTCTACACCATGTTGCAATTATTGATCAAAAGTTCACTTTTGAAAAGACTACACATATAAATAGTTCTAATAATCTTGGGGGAAAAGATGGACTAGACATTGCAAGTAACAATAATGGTGACATTGCGGATATCATTTATGACACTATTAATGAAATTGCAGGTAATGCTGCTAGTGTTATCAAACTAAACTACAACCAATTACTTGATGCAAGCAAAACTCACAAAGAATTCAAAGGAGGTGTAATTTTAGTAAGTAGATATGCTGAACAGCAGATTGGAGCTGCAATGAATCTGTTTTCACTACAGAAATGGGCCAAAACTGTTAATGCCTTTGTGGTAGAACCTTTTGTTATTAATTCTGAGTTCAGACTACCCTTCATCAATTCACCAACAGCACTTTCAAATATGCTACGCTTCCATGATTACTTTAATATTAACATATGGAATGAGATGAGCATACAAAACAATGGAACTCCATTGATATCCTGGGAACATTTCCTAACTCATAAAAGAACAAAATACATTTTTGTAAATGTTATAAATGATTTGATAAAAGATGTTGAAAAACCACTGCACATCAATGATGAAATAATGTATGAACCTTTATGTCAAGAAGCCTTTTCTTGGTTTAAAAGAAAACACAGTTTCTACATTAATATATTGGTGCAGGCTAAGTTAGTGAGACGTGTGTGTTTCTCATTTTACAAAACCAGAATGAACATTACTGATTTCACTCGGTATATTTATGGACCACATGATCCTTCAGAAGTTATTGTTTGGATTTTAACTTGGAAAGGATTTGCCTACAACAACAGAGTCAGAGTAGTTCAGCAATACTTTCATAGAAGTCAAGAAACACTGCCAATGGTACATGCTAGTAACAGAGTAATAACAGATTCCCAGAGGTATGTTGGGCAGTATCTGGGAACTAAGTTTGATGAGTATGTAGGTATTTCAATTCGAACAGTTGTAAGAGCAAAGTATTTGCCTGATGAAGAACAGAAATACACCTTTTTCAAGAATTGCTTTAAAAATCTTGGAGAGACTATTCAATTATTAAATGTAACTAGTAAGAAAATATTCATGTCATTAGATCTGGGAAGATTCGGTGACAAAACACAAACATTATTTATATCTCCACCAATGATTTCATCTATTGAAGACACCTTATTTCAGACTGTGTACAATGGTTCAGTAACAATGCAGGAATGGGAATCATCTTTTATTGACAGTACAAATGGTATAACAGATAGCGGATACATTGCAGCAGTACAGAGAACAATACTAGACAACAGTAAATGTCTTATCATGTTTGGTGGTAGATCTAATTTCCAGAGAAGCATTGCAGTAGAATTCAAAGAAAAACATGGTAATAATTCATGTATTTATAATGTCTGCTACACACAATAATTAGCTTTTGAAGTAGCTATAATATTTGCATTGTTGTTGTATATATGTACTGCATCTATCTACATAGCAACAGAAACATTTGTGACTGCAGAGAATGCTGCTACATATAGTTATGCGGCTCACAAAATGACCATGTATATTTGTGACTGGACCTGTAAAAACTGGTCTTATCACCCTTGGCAACAGGTTAGCCTCTTCACTATGAACATCGACAAAATTATACATGAATGTACCTTATCAAATTTCAGTGTCCAAATTAAGTGGCCTGCTTTTGCTGGTTAATTTTTTCCAAGCCCAGTGACAAGCTGTAAGAACAGTTTGGGACCTTAATGGAGCTTTTGCCAACCTATAGATGGCTGTATATATGCAAGTAGTTGTACAGCTACCTGCACTGTATATGTAAATTTACTTTCTGAACCCTGAATAGTGTCCACCACAACTTAGCCTAATTCAATTTATACATTTCTTTTCCATCTTAAATTTTGAAAACACCCTTATCCACCATCTCTATTAGAGTTTGCTTGATTGTCAACCTATCCAGCAAACTTAAAAAACTTTGCTGGATATTACTTGATGCTCTGGAAGGCAAGGAATTAGTGCAAAACATGTGTGACACCAACTAGTATATCTCATAGGCCAGTTTTACAAGAGACACGTTACATGTACACACAACTATGCTGTAATGCCAGAACATCTATAAGGCTTACTGATTTGAGTCATGGACCATGTCCAGAAGTCATTGAAGCTATATAGTCAGAGCAGAGAGTTTACAACTTCCTATTGTTGTTTGGATCACATAATCTATTACTCTCATGATCATGTGACAAAATTGTACAAATTTGTGACTACACTGTAGGTACTGCACAACAGGACAACTAGCTTGTTGATTTGTGTCGTGAAACACATCCAATAGCTATAATAGCAGCTAGTTTTGTCAATATATGTCACGCCTGTTGATGTTGTATATGACACACTCATGCATAATTATGTGTCGCATAACCTTTCCACAATAATGCTTTAATTAACATGTGTTCAGAGAATGGAATGCATCTAATTTCAGTAGCTATATGACAATAAGAAAAGGTTTCTATTAATAATTGTCACGGTATTCAGATATCATGCTAACAGTTTGTAACTATAACCATTCATATAATTATTTCTTATACTCTCCTTACATTGTAAGCCTATTATGGTTCTTTACATCATAGTGAAAGGAATATAGAGGGCCTCTTTGTAATATATGTATATGCTAAACAGATCTTATTGCTATTAGGTCACTATTTTATATTTCAAGCCATCAGATTTGTTGCAAGTGCCGGTAGTGGTAGGTTATTTATCCATGTAAAGTTAAGACAACCTCCAGATACTCTTTTCTGGTAATTCTAAGCATGCACAGAAATGGTGATACAACGATACATTCTTTGCTCAACAAAATTTTCTTTTATATGGATGCACACAAGCTATATGATCAGGCTCTGCACATATCAGTGAACATAGTTGCACTAACTTCAGGTACTTGCAGTGGTGGATCTCTATGTAGGTGGTTTTTGTGGTTTCAACAGACACCTCCTTTTAAATTTAGCTCAGTGGCTAGATTAACTAGCTATATTATTGCTGAATTGACAATTTTATCATAAGTAAAAAATTATATACCATTGTATTTCAGTAGAAGCTAACATCCATTATAACTATTAAACTGTCAGCAACACTTCACTTTTCACCTCCCACTGCATTAAACGATCAAGATACTTTAATAGAGCAGTCAAATACAGTAACTACTCTAATAGAACAATCAACCTATACAGTCACATGAGCCATGCCTTCAGTCTTCACACACCTTTCTTACCTATATAATACATTCTGTATTTCAGAAACCCCTTTTTTTAAATTTCCTACATCTTGTGGTTAGTGAGTGTATCTATAGAGTGAGTGATTAAACCTTGTGTGATAAGGTCAGTGGTTTTAAGTGTATAGCTATAAAATTGTATAGATTTAAACATGCCATAATAAACAGTTACACAGCGGAACCTCCCTATTACGGACATTTTGGGACCCAGAAATTTTGGGCACTTTTAATATAGAGGTTTTCCTCTTTCAGAGGTACAAAATGTATTAACCAGACCTGTTGGGGCCAAAATATTTGTCCTTGTTATGGAGATTTTTTCTATTGTGTCCTTAAGGTTCCACTGTATAGCTAAAGGTTCAAACATACCAATACCACAACAAACAGTTATAATTTCATCCAGAGTTTCATACTTCAAAATGCTACCAGTATAATAGAATCAAAAAGTACTAAAAGTAGTGAAGCTTAGGTAACACCAGCTGAGCAAAACCTGCAATGTTACTTGTTTTAGTCACTTCAGTATGCTGTAGAATGGTTAAATCCATAAAACACTGTAAGACTGTGTGCTCATAAGGAGTAAGATGCAGACTAAAGAGCAAATGAGTTACAAGTGATTGTTTACGATGCAATAGAAATACACCTTACTGTTTGTCATTCATTTTATATTTTTGCTTTTGTGCACTCAGAGGAATATGGGCAAAGTATCATACCTTATTAGATATGCTATTTTACTCAAGTTCATTCATATATACACATGTGAACATGCCATAAACAATTAATGATACAACTACACATATGTATCATCTGATATTTAACAAAAGCGAAACAATTCTTAAGGTAAAAATTGTCATCACTGATTAGATACATTAACAACTCAATGACACTACTTTTGTAGAGAATTTATCTGCAGTATGATTCAGCCAATTTGTAGTAGATCCTCTCTTTGATTTTTCCCCACTTGGACATTCACATTTCTGTCTGACTACTGCTCTGCATTCCTTCCTATAGTTTCTCAATATCTGATTATCCTGTTCATTACTATGGCTGGTCAGCTGCAACACTTGATCATCCTATTTGATTGTGTAATACGTTCATACTAAATGTACATGCTTTCACACAGTATAGTGCAATGCAGCATCAAGAGCAAGTGCAACAATGTATATATAATTATCATCTGACTATCACAGTTGTTCTTTATAGTCACAAAATACAAAGAAAAACAATCACTAGAGGACTGTATCTACCACTGATTAGTAGTACAACCCTTCACTGCAGCTGGATTCAATTTTTTTTTCCTCTGCATACCTTCAGTTGATTTCACATGCTCTACAAATTATTTTGTCTACTTCCTGCTTCCATATATAATGTCACAACAGGATCTAAAGTAAATAAATTTGTTATATGGAGACACTGCTAGATATTTAGCCCCATTGTAATTCTTTCAATCACACTTTCTATCTGTAATATGTGTATTCAAAACCAGCAAAATGTGTATAAAACAAAGCCAAATCTAAAAGCATACATGAATATCTTTCAACTGTCTTTACTGAATATATAACTCTAGTTCCACAATTGTAACAAACCTACAAACTGCTTCACCCACACTACAAAGCCAACTCTTTATTTTATAAAATTTTTATTTTATAAAATTTTTATTTAAATATTAATACAGTACAAAGTTGCAGTTGATTTTGTATTAAGTAAAGACAGACCAAAAGATTAATGGTCATGCATACACATAAATCAAAACCCACACGGTATATAAGACTAAAAATTAGTATGGGTGACAGGTATTACAAGTTTCATCAAAATCCTAGAGGTGATCCTAAATTCCTTCACTGTAAAAAAATAAGGAAGGGGCTATTTGTCCGATTCTGTACGTTATAAATAAAACTTAGACAACAAACCCACAAAATTTCCAAGCCAGGGCTCAAGCCTGAAACACCGTGCCAGTGTGAAAGACAAGTGCAGTACCAACTGTGCTACATGCTATAGCTCCCCAGTTCTCTTACTTTTCTATATAAAATGTGATTTAATAAGTAACCTGCATAGAGTAAAGACGCCGGGACCGGGTGAAGGAGAAACCGAAGCTGAACTCGACCCTATCGCTAATCTTAGCATAATGATGTCTTTCACTGTATGTATGACGGTAATTTTTTGGTGAGTTTGAGGCGAGCTAGAGCGAAGCCAAGCCAACCCTAGCTTGCCTCGAACTCACCAAAACTTACCTTCATACAACTAGTGTGTTTGATACTTGAATTATGATGAGATAGAGTGAGGGCCAGACGAACAGCCTGCAGGGACTGATCCAGAGGGGGTGGATGGGGTGGCTAGCCACCCACCATGCATGGCCTTGCAGCCACTCAGATTTGCATTATTTAATAATGCCAAATATTACTGATCATGAACACTCTTTCGTTATAATCAATATAAACTAAATCCCTGCATTGCATCAGATTCCACTGCTAGCTGGCTATAACCTTACAGTAGATGGTAGCAGTATAGCTACATGAATTTATCTATGATCATGGACAGTATTAACTATCACCAGGTAGAGGACTTCTTGAAGGAAATAATATTATGGGGTCTGCTTTAGGATTGAGTCAATTTTACTTTTATGTCTGCAGCAATTCACCCTAAGATGTGGAATAATGCGACTGCCCCAAACTTTTAAGTTGGCTAAGTAGTGAAAAACATACTGAGAATATTATAGCTGTAACCTTTAAGGTGATGTTTCTTCTTGTGGGGCATGTCATTAGTAGGAGATGATAGTTCACATTTAGTTATTCAATGGAGTAAATCTAAACTATCATCTCCTACATATCACATATGACAGAGGAATGTGCAGTATGTGCACAGGAGTTACAGATGTATTACACTTTGTCTTAACCATACATTACATTAGGCCAGGCAAACTTGATTACTAGTTTCTCATCCACAAAAATCAGTTCAGATTTCCATGTGGGTGGGAGGTCATTTTTCATTATTCATTAGTAAAGAAAATACTCCAAATCAAGCTGTCTGTTATATAACTAAAACCTTTTAAGAACTATTACTTACGTATTAGCTACCACCTTTTCTGAGGTGCAAGTGACATTTGCTGTGCTGTAAAATGATAACCAGCCTTCCTAACATCAAAATACGTGTGCACGTGATTGATAACAGCAATAATGAAATTAGAGGCAGTGGGGTAGGGATGTGGGTGGGGATGAGAAACAATTAATCAAGTTTGCCCGGCCTTATTATGTTCACAAGGGCATGCTACTAGCTATGTGCTGCACTGTACTAGCTATAGATGGTAATATTGTCAGCCCTTCCTCCCTGATGTAACTACCAAGACATTCAATACTCTCATCTTAAAATCTGGGCCAGCCTTGGTTTATTTCTGGATCAGTGTCTGCATCTCCTACTGGTATATGTACACAGGTGAAAATTAGTAAAATTTTAAAGTTGGTTAAGTAGTGAAAAGCATACAGGGAATATTATAGCTATAACTTTTAAGGAAATGTTTATACCATTAGGAACATGTGATCAGTAGGAGATGATATAGTTCACATTAAGCTATTTAATGGAGCAAACCTAAGCTATCATCTCCTAGTGACTCCTACATATCACATACAAGAGAGGAATGTGTAGTATGTACACATGCAGGTGTTACAGATGTATTGTTCTAACCATTAGTGTTAACTCATGATCAGACATTATATGTACATAAGAGCACAGTGCACATGCTACTGTGCATGCGCTTCACTGTACAAGCCAAACAATAACAGTGTCAGCTCTTCCCTGATGTAAATAATAACACATTCAGGACTCTCAACTTAAAATCTGGGCTAGGCTGGGTAGCCACCCACCTTTATTTATTTCTGGATCAGTGCCTGGCCTGTATAAGTCAGCATCTGGAACTGGACGAATAGCCACTACGAAAACATAAAGTGTATCAGGCATACTGAAATGTTGCAATAAACACACAAATGTGCCAGTGATGTGTACAGTATATTGATTGAAACATTTAGGTGTGTCAGGCACACTTAAATTTTTTTGCAGTGTTGTTGATTTGACACGGAATAACCCAAATGGTAAAACCAAGGATTAATGAAAGTATTGTGAAGTGCAGGTAGTTGAATGACCTAAAGTGTAAAGTGACTTTAGCTGATATAATTGTAACATAGCTACTACAGTGTAGCTATATGTTTTTATAAAAGTGATGAGCAACATGAAATAGAATAGGTGTAAATATTGCAACAATACAAATTTTCACGTTTGATGCATTCCATTGGGTCTAAGTTTTTTGATGTCAGCATTTTGACTCCCTTATATATGTTCAGCTTCTTGTGCATCCTCAGTTGGATAGCATACTATCATGTGACCAACTTCTTACTCTGAGTGCGAACCATGTCTACAAAACAAACTGCTATCAACTTGTCAATTAACTCTCTCCCTCAATTATGATGCTTTCATTATATAAATAAGTGACGATACTCTACATGACTGCATGCAACTACTCTGGGTCAACTTGAGGAGACATATGAAACAAGCAGTGCAATGGGCCACCAGTAACAGTGCTAACAACAACAACATTAAATCTGTGCATTTGTGTTATTAAGACAAGTTTGTGTCATGATTGTACTTGCTGTCATCCACACTACAAACACACAGACACATTTACCCACACATCGTGTCATGCAGTCATGATTCAGTATATCTTAAGTACTAGGCTACAAATTGGTGCTTTCCACTACATGTATACAACATCTTATTGATGATGATAATGAGAACAATCATTCACAATGTGCATATGATTTTGGTATACAATTTGCGAGGTAATTTATTTGTTATTAACACATAATGTATATGCCCACACAAACCACACAAACTGATATGCACTTGCTCAGCCTATCACAATGGCAGGTCCTGGATCTGAAGAACTAGACCAGACAAGGTACTAATTTAGGTTGAACAATACTTTCATCACTACTGACAAGTGAGGTCATTTGATATAAATTATGCTACTCCCATTGTTGAAAGAAATACACAGATTATTGTTGTCTAATATAATAACCTTTAGGTAGTAGGGTTTAAAGCAATGTCCTAAACTGTCAGGACAAAAGTTACCATTCAGCTGCAGCTGTGATTGCTCTACTAGAGTAGTTACTTGATTGCTGTTAGAGTATTTCATTCAGAGGTTGCTGAAGGCCTAGGTCTAATATTAATAGCACATAATTTCACACACACACACACACACACACACACACACACACACACACACACACACACACACACACACACACACACACACACACACACACACACACACACACACACACACACACACACACACACACACACACACGCATGCACACATGAACCTCCTCTTGACCTCTTGGTGCTGCCCACTGAAGTTGAGCTCAGCAATAGCGGGGTCCTAAGTAAGGACCAGTGAAAAGCTGTTTTCCACAGAAGTGATGATGTCATGGATCTCCTTAGCAGCAGAATTGTCGACCACAGAAACAGTTATAAATAATTCCTTGCTGTAGAGAGTACTCCACTCACAGTCCTATCTTGACATAAAGCATACCAGCAATCTTCAGCACTGATGGCCTTCAGGTCAGATTCTTGGTCCCATGAAAAGGCCGCCTCTTCTGCAGTTCTCCAATCAGTAGCTCCTTAGGCAGCAAGGCAACCAAGCCAACAAAAGCACCTCTCCATAATAAAATCAGCAATCAACTACTGCATTCCAAATGCCTCTGACAATTCTTAGTTGTAATATGCTCCTTCCACTGCTGGTATCAAGACACATCCAAAATAGTTCGGACACAACAGTTATGAAAGGTGGTAAGTTGTCTTAAATCAGGAGCCTTTTCATCAAGTTTCTGTATCATAAAGTAAAATAGACAACGCAACGGCCTTAATGCACATTTCTTTTTGTAGACACAGTATTCATAAAAATAGTGTCACGTAAGCTACCAAACGCCTTAGAGGCTTTCATAATTCTTCCTGCCACCTCTCTAGTAGCCTCTCCATCATTACACAGACACGATCCCAGGTAAGTAAAACTCAGTCACACATGCATGCATGCACACACACACACACACACACATGCACGCACATGCACACACACACTTCTTTATTTCACTTCTTCACTACCTGTCCCAGGATCCTCTTCATCCCAGCCCCCCATGTGACACATCACACCCACCTGGCCAAGGGATGCTGAGTAACCTAGAATTGAAAGCCTTGAATTCTGACCAAGTGGGCCTCATGGCGGGAGGAAGGGCAACAGACAATAGCAGGGACCTGAGCTTCTTTGCTTGTTCCATCTTGATACCAGTGATGTATGCAGTGCATGAAGTGTATGCATAGCAAGGCTATGTTGCTTGGTTGCAAAGCCAACGACTTTATGACACCCTGACCCTGCCTGGTCTCTATCACATGGTCTGAGACAAGGCACACTCACACACACACACACACACACACACACACACACACACACACACACACACACACACACACACACACACACACACACACACACACACACACACACACACACACACACACACACACACACACACACGCACACACACACACACACTCACCCAATCAGCCTGTTTGCAAATGGCAGGGTTTAGGATCTAAAGAACTGGACTAAACAAGGTACTAATTTAGGTTGAACAATACTATCACTGGTGACAAGTGAAGTCATTTGTGAAAATTCTGCTACTCCCATAGTTGAAGGGAAAACACACAAACACACTCCAACAACATTTCCGAACAACTGACATTTTCTTTTCAACTTGCCAAGGGATACTAAATAACCAATAGGAGCTTTAGACTACCATTGCTGAACAACCAGCATGGGATAAACATGTAACCAAATTTGCAAACTGAATCAACATATACAAATTGAATCTCTGTATATAAACATTTGGTTTCACTATACATTTAACAAATGTATTAAATCAAAAACAATGTATATGTGTAGCTTCAGTACTTTGTGAAGAAGGATGTTGAAATTATAAATACCTATTGAAGTATTAAAGTTTCTTTCTGCTACTCTAGGACCTAGTTAGTAATGATTCACAGACCAAGAAGAAATTGCTTCAAGTCTCCATTGATAACATTAGAATTCTATTGATTAAACTCTTTGTGATATTAGTTGCAACATCATAACTTCACAACCAAATACCTCTTCATCAAAAGGCTTGTAAAACTCACCTAGCACAATCTAATAGCTGGTAACCGAGGGGCTGTACAAATGTTTAGCGTAGTTTCAATCTGCAGTCTGATGCGGCAGCTGAACTAATTTCATGGCAGTGACAGGAGAGCTAGTGACACTGGGAAAGTAACCCAAATACTACTAACAGCACTACCGGCCATAGCTGGGAATGATGCTGATGGTCAGGGCTGCTCATGAACCAATCCAAGGTGATCTACTGATCTCATCCCTGAAGAATAAGGTGACAAAGTTGACATATGGCTTTGTACCAGTATAATGAAACACTTTAAGAGCTTCGGTCTTATTCATTGTCACTAGTATTCCCCTCCTAGCTAAGCCACATTGAATGTGTTTCATACTTTATTATTTATCTAATTTGTCAAAGGACAGGGTGGCATCAAAAAGCTTGTACTTGACAACACACTGTACACAAAACACATACAGAGTACAAGGATAAAGGATAATTACACAAAACAATAAAACAAACAAAAACACGCTCAATAGCTACACACAAAACAAACAATTAATGGCACAATGAAAAGGATTCACAGATCTGATAGCAAGCAAAGGTCCACTGATACCTTATTCCACAAAAAGATCAGTGTTCACACAAAAAAGAAAACCAGTGGCTGTCGATATAAGATTGTAGTGGTAAAATAGATAGTTCATGAGCTCTTGTACATGAAGTGTTGAAATAGTAATCAGAATAGTTAAGAGATGTTCTTTCATTAAAGATATCATATAAGGTTGATACACACAGGTAGTTACAACGATCAGTGAGATTTGGCCAGTGCAGTATATTTAGACAATCATTAGATGATCTACTCCACTTCCTGGAAACAGAATTAGGATTATTGATTCAGTGTGGATTCAAATACCTAATTAGCCCTAACCGTTCTAGTGTGACCCACTGGACAGGCTTAGCACTAATTTACTGACCAGACCTCGACTGAAACCCTTGTTCATTTACCGTATCCTTCACTGATGTCCTCACTGGCAATTATTATTATAATTATTTATTTATTTATTCATGGATGCACATACATAAATGTTTAAAAATAAAGGTTTAGGCTCCAGGCCTTTGTTCATATCCATGTCCTGTAACTTTCCAGAATTCATCAAGTTTTTGGATATAGTAAGTGCTGAGACTACGTCGGATGGCAAGCAATTCCACTCATTAACAACTCCCTGGCTAAAGAAATTTGCTCTCAATTGCAGTCTGGTCGGTTTTCAAGTAATTGCCGCTTGTGTGGTGTACAGTACTTAGTGTAAAAATTTAGACCAGCCAATATTGTAGTAGCCATCCAATAGTTCATAAGTCTCGATGAGGTCTCCATGTTTTCTTTGATAATACAGGGAGTAGATTCCAAACTCTCTTAATCTGGATTTAAACGGAAGTTTGGATAGTCTGGGGATAAGTTTGGCCACTCTTCTCTACACCCTCTCAAAGGTGTCAATGTCTCTGGCTAGGTATGGACACCAAAGTTGAATGCAATATTCCAGGTGGGGTCTTACATAGGTCTTATATAAAAAGATAAACAACTCTTTAGAAATCATTGTGAATGTCCTTTTAAGCATTCCTAGTACTCTTGTTGCGCTTGCAGCAGCTTTAATGTAAAGAAGGCTTCAATGAAGAAGTAGTCCATATACCAAGGTCTTTTTCAAAGTCAACTTCACTCAGTTTTACCTGTGACCTGGGAGAATTAGATGTTTCCATTGTATAACTTGAACGTAGAGTTTTACCCACGGTTTTCCAGTATGCATAACTTTACACTTCTCCAGATTGAGGTTGAGAAGCCAAAATGTAGACCATTCTTGTGCCTTGCTTAAGTCCCTTTGTAGCTCCATACCATCACAGACACTCTTGATTATTGAATATACCTTGGTATCATCCGCAAAGACATCTAAAACTCACACTGAATAACTTATGCAAGATCATTAATGTATCGGCAATTCAAAGAGCAGTGGTCCTAGTACCGATCCTTGGAGGACTCCACTAAGGATACCCCAATACGATGAATACTCACCACAATACAGAGAACGCTCCGTTCCCATTTCTAGTTTCTTGATTTCCTTTTAGTGACACCGACTTTGAAGTGTACGTATCAAATTCGCAAGGAATTACGTCATCAACGTTAATTTGACAGGTCACGTTTCTGGTGACTTCCTGTTCTGCACTTATTACGGTTACCCGTTAAGCTTATGCCAAGAAAAAATTACAACCGGCAAATCTCAGAGCTGCTCCAAGACGAGCTGATTATCGGATTATATTCATTGATTCATGAGACGTCATGCAGAAAGTTTGTAAAGGTGAGCATTTTATCGTGATTCTGTGATTGACTCTCGGATTGACTCAAGAAAAACCTCAGAAATATACTTAGCTAGACCATAAGAAGTGGTATATATCTACGCGTGATGCTCTGCTATGGTGGTCACTATATGCTCGCTAGTGGCGTAGTGGTCACTACGCTCTGCGAGGGTCAGCTGCTGGCTACGCCAGACCCTAGCAGAGCGCAGTCTCAGTCGTGCCTAGACGCTTTTCCTCTATAGCCTTGTTAGGCGCAATCTGTGAAATTGCGCAGTTTATAAATTGCGAGTTTTACTCTTTTCACCACCTTTCATAACCCTTACGTAATATTAAGCTCAAAAGCATCCAGACTTCCTACTGTAGTTGTTGCTCTCTCTCTTCAACTTTAGAGCACGCATCTAGTAGTTTCCGCGAGTAGTCGACTTTAGGGGATGCGTCCAGTAGTTTCCGCGAATAGTAGACTTTAGGGGAAGCGTCCAGTAGTTGCCACGAGTAGTAGACTTTAGGGGAAGCGTCTAGTAGTGTTAGCGTTAGGGTTAGAGTTCAGCTTTGGTTTCTTCTTCACCTTTAGGGTTAGGTTCTTCTTACTATATACAGCTTATTTCATTAGTCACATTTATAAGATACAAAAGAAGGGAATCAAGGGAGCTAGCAGCGGTAGCATAATCGGTAGCACACTGGACCATCACATTGGGATCTTGGGTTCGATCCCCCTTCAAGACTGCACTTTTTTTTTCGCCTTTTTGGTTCACCTTTTTTTTGTCTAAGTTCTGTAGGGTTATGAAATAGGGTGAAAAGAGTGATACCCTATAAATTGCGCTGCACATTTTGTGAACTCATAAAATGATAAATTGTTGCGCAGTTTGTGAACTACTGTAAGAGCTGCGCATTTTATGAACTGGATTCTGGCTTGTCCATTCAGCGTACCGCCTTCTTGACTGATTCAAGTGCGTATCATAGCTGCTTTCAGGGAGGATAACAGGCTTCTTTTACCACCTTAACTTGATATGTTTGCTACTAGCATGGATAAAGATGCATTCTATAGCTATATTGCAGACTATTTCTCCCTCCAAGGTTCCTTGCGTACTCTGCAGCTTGCCTGGATAAGGTGCATACTGTCCTTCTCTCTGTGTTGCTTTCTGCATACTACAGCATTTGTGGTAGCTAGCAGGCTCATCGATTAGCTGATATTGATGGGCAGTCCAGCCTGCATGTTTTACTTTTTCAAGCAGTTGTCCAGCACATACAAACACTGCACCAGTAATGAAATGTATATCAGCACACTGATAAGGTTTAATGCATTGCAACTCGTGTCCAACATTGCATCTTTAATGTCCAGCTTAAATGGTACGCGTACTTATAGTTTCACTCTTACATTATCCTATGCATGTAGATGAAACACAACACGTAGTTACATAATGCCACCTCTGTGTGATACAGTTATTAGTGTAAACATATAATCAAGTATGCTGTGTTACATATAGTTAAGTATACTCCAATACATGAGTGAGTTACAGCGGCACAGCTCCATTTGATGAACAGCAAGACAAGAAAAGTTGTATTCATTTTCATCTTGCCTGGCTGTAACCACATGTCTTCTTAAACACGGTTCATGGTACCGGAACCCCTGATGAGCAACTATTGTACCTGACCTATGGAATTCACAAACGTGAATACACAATTTATTTGCATAACTAGACCTCACCACGTCAGTCCAAACTAATCAATCCACAAGAATGGCAGTAGTCATCCAATGATTCTAAATAAACAAACATTATCTGTTAATGCATGTGATACATCATCATAACTCATCAGTATATACAACAGACTATGAAAAGAAATTCACTGATTTACCAAGAAATCCAACTATTCACCAAGAAGGTTATTTACGTACATGTTTACTTAATGCACAAATGAGTACACATAATGTGATGATGTATATTGAAATGTTTGCTGAAGTAATTAATAGGTGCATAATTATAACAATTTTTGTGGCATAGTCTAATGTATTTCAATACATTTCATTTTAAACAAAGGATTATGTAAGCTATATGGTTGAGTTTCACTCAGTGGGTAGCCTGCACAGAGTATCAAATAGTTAACTGAAAACAGGTGATGTATTCATCTGAACGTGCCCCCAACAATAATATTAAGCTATTACACTTTGCTTTCAGCCATGTTCAGCCAATTACACAGCATTGCATGGGAAGCTCCTCTGCAACCATTCCAGTCACTACATGCAGTAACAGAAAATACAGATAACTTCTGTTACACATGTAGGGAAGCCATTATGTGGTGCTAGCTACCACAAATCAACATCTTGTGCTGTCAGCAAAGATACATAAAGGAAGACTCAAGTAGGTCCATGATGTTCACATTATAAGTGCTGCAGTATGCCAAATTAAAGTACCAAGCAACGTTGAAGAAATCAAGCCTGTAGCAGGGGGTCTGTTCCAGGTAGTTGTAAACTAAGTACCGTGTGAAAAATACACACATGGTCTTACTAGGGGGTATGGAGGAATGCCCCTCCAGATTTCTTCTGAGTGGATCACTTACTGATTGCTCCATTAGAACAAATGACTGTCTATTAGAGTGTCAATCTTTTCTAAACTAATATATCAGAAAATTCAGTGATAGATGCATGGGCTCCATAAATTGATAGGTGGTTGCTATGCCTATGGGGATCACAAAGGTTTGGTCTTTTGCAAAAATATCAGCTAAAATCCAGCCTGACTTGTACTTCACAACAGCTTGGCATGATTACAAACTTGGGAACCAGACTAGTTGTTCAGTATAGAATATTGGTATATAATTTACCACCCATCTCCACGATGTCCAGGTCTTATGACTAGTGGCTATAAATTTTTGTGATGCTTGAGAATATTATAGCATACACAATTCACTATACTTCCATACCTCTGTAAGTATTTTCTTGTAGTCTACATGTTTATTTTCAGTTGAATGCACACGCTCTACTATGTCATAAAATTTCTCAACTGTTGCAACTACCGAAACGATTTGTCATTCTCATTCTGTAAGTACAGAATTTTGTGAACAAACAAAACCAGTTTAGTTTCTTACCCTTTGTTTCAGTTAGCAGGCAAATATAGAACATCTTCCAACTTCAGCTCTGGATAGTTTAACAAAAAAAACTTTTTTGTTTCAGTAATGAAAGGTCTATTAGAAATATCACTTCTTTCCACTCTATTCAAAACATCTGTTTATCTTCTGCACCTTCTCCGTTACTGTTGTGGTGTGATTGTGGTCAAGATATCTTCCGCCTCTACAGAACCTTTCAAATAGCTCTCTGTGACCCTCTTTCGACGTACCGAGTTTAACCTCATAGTGAAACTCACACCGTTCATACACTACCACGAGGAAATCTCGTGATCCAACACTTGGAACGACAGTACGGGTTATGATACAACTGTACTGTGTCGCATCTCGCCTTGCCATATGTCAGTACGACACGAGGTACGACACCTGCGCAATTTATAAATTGTTGCGCATTTTATGAATTCACAAAATGCGCAGCGCAATTTATAAACTGCGCAAATTCACAGATTGCGCCTAACAGCCTATTTTGTTTGGGCAGTGACGCCGTGATTTCTGTAGCTCTGAATCCCTTGATTTGGGTATCTAAGGTAGGGTCCGCAATGAAAAAATCGATAATAATCATGAAATTACTCCCCTACTATTTCAACCTGTAGGGCATATCAAAGTATTTTTCTACGTACCAATAAAACTTATTTGTGACCCAGTCTGACAAAACCGGGCTTATTGCCTATTTAAAAGTATCGAGAAATGCCGGTTTTAAGTATTTAGTGTGTTGTAGCTCGCCAATGGTTGAAGCTATGAGTACCAAATTTTCACACGTTTTACAACAATTCCTTACCTTCCAGAGCATCCACTGTGCAAGTAGCCAACAACTAAGTTTCCTGCCATTTTAGATAGTTTTTAAACCGAGGTTGACTGTATCAGGCGAGCTGCAAATTGGGTGGGAGGCGGGGGCCTGGAAGGCAGGCAAGATGGTGTTCAAAAATTGAACAGGAAGGCCAAGGGATGAATTAGGCCAAGTTTTGAGCCATTGAAGTCTCAAAACTGGCTAAAAAGAAAGGAAATTCACAGCAGAGGTAGCTACTTATTCAACACCACAGAACTGTACAGCCGCATACAGTCATTCCCAGGCTGACCAGAGCTCCATTATTAACCCTTTGGCCCCTAAAGCCAATATTTTGGCTTTGGTCCTTAAAAACGAAAGTTATTTTACGAAAAATATGCGTTTTGACATATAAATTTGGGCTCCTGTTACTCCATGTAGGAACAACCTATTCCTTCATGGTTTGTGTTAAATTACTCACAAAGGATAGATCTACAACATCATATAACTTTTACTAACCTTCTTTATTCCGTCTTTCCTTTATGACAGGTAGTATTGTAGTAATTATTGTCTTAAAAATGGCCGAAAATTCTTTCAAACGCGTATTGGCCTTACTTCACGCTCCATCGTGCTACAATGTTCAGATAAAGCTTAGGGTATTACCCATTAACCACAGAGTAGTGTGGTTCAAACCGTATATTCATAGGATATTTCGTTTATGAGATACGTGCGTTTGAATGCATGCATGTAACAAAAAGCCAATATATTGGCTTTTGCATTTAACGGAACACTTTTTTAAATTAATATAGGGGCCAAAGGGTTAATTAATTAAGGCCCCACACCACACATACGGTTCGCCACTGGGCTTGGGAAAGGCAGCCAGCAAAACCAGACCACTCAAGTCTAGCTGATTTTAAATGTGGAATTAGATAGTGTATTCATGTAGCTGTGTGTCCTGGGTGAAAAATCGAATCTGCTGACATGGGCGATAAGACCGGTTTTCTCAGACTGGGTCACATTTATCTTTCTCCATACGACGGGAATCGCGATTGTTTTGTGCTGGAAATCATGAAAAATTGTGCGCGCTCCGGATGAAGCATGGGTTCCTTCCCATACTTGGCATATATAGTCCAGGTCTATACCTGATTATAACCCACAGCAGAAATAAATTGATTTGCTACTGTGGATTTGGTACGGAGCTACTCTTTACCGAAAATCAGCCGAAAATCACATATTTTTGGATTTGGAGCAACCCAGCAATCAACAAAAGGAAAGCCCACAAACCTTCACAATACAGCAATATAGTTTGGTTATCACTTCATGCACAGCGCAAGTTTCATATGGATCTGAGCTTTCCTTCCATCAAACTAAGCGGCATGAAATTTCTTCCTAGCGCGTCTGACACTAAAATGGGAGGCGTGGTTGCAATAACTCCAAGTTTTAGTTTCTCCAGCAAGTTATTTAGGTTTCAATATTATGTTGTGACTACCTAATGTGACTACCGGTATTAGTTTCCAACTAGAAATGGATTTCACGTGATTATGGATTGATTTCTCGTGTGCATTATAGCTATATATGGTTAGCTATATATAGTGGTATAATCCAGGTAAAATTTCACTAGTATTCTTATCAACATTTGACTGAGACACCACTGGTGAAGTATAGAGTTAGGCACAGTAAAACTCGGGTCCTACCAAAAATGGCAGGGTTCTTTGTATGTAAGATCAAGATACTCTAATAGAGCAGTCATCTAAACAGTCTCTGTTCTCTTTAGTAAGAAAGTGGAATCTATCAGGGTAAAAGTGCAATTGGAAAGAAACCTCAGCAGTATCGGATTACTGGTTGGGGGCACACCATAAATGAATCCACATTATGAGTGCATGGCTATACACAGAAGCAATATTTATAGACAAGATTAGGTAATAAGAATAATTATGCTGCTAGATATTCAATCCACTATAAAATAATGATTCTATATAGCTGCAGGTGCATTTCAAAAAGAAATATTGGTATGAATTGGCCACCTTGCACTACTAAATGGCACAACACAGGTATAGCTAATTAATCAAAAGTGTATTGAACACACTCTTTTGATTAATTAGCTATACCTTCATACTAACTGTACATGTAATGATTTGTATAGGTCCTTCTAGTATACTGCTAAGTAAAAATAATCACACAAATGGGATGTCAAATTTTAATGTAGAAATATCTGCAAAATTGTAATTTTCCTATGCCTTAATTACACTCCCTGATGGAGGCTCTGCACAGTAATAAATACAATACACATGCAATATAATTATAGTTTTAATGGTACAAATGCATAACTATTTTAATTAATTTTGCAAGCTTTCAAATTTCTGTTTTGCTTGTAGGGTGTGCATGCAATTTTATGTTGAACTATAGACTGTGTATGGTATATATTTGATAACCTATTGCATGTGTGAGATGTAGGCATTTACTATAGATATCCTTTTTATTATGAGTCATAAGTTTAAGGACTTGTGATGCTCAGTATAACATTCAGTTTCAATGGCCTATGTCTTCCCACTATGGATCAATTACCTTAAATGTGACTTAAATGTGATTTCTAAAGTACATGTAAATGACTTATAAACCTCACATAAATTCAGGAATGGCTATACACATGCATAGACAACTCTGCAAAGTGCATGTTATACATATATTATAGAGCACTTAGTACATTGTGGCTGTTGGTATAACAGTTATCCAACAGGCCTTTGGTGCAATTTCTCACAATAAAGCCAAAACTAAGTAATACCCTTCAGCTATGGGTGAAAAAGCTAAAATTTGTTGTTTGTTAAAGGCTCATATATATATATGTATATACGTAATAGTTATACCATGGGCAAGCTGCAGCCCAAGGGCGAGTGTGTATATACAGGCAAAGCACGAGTGCCCATGGTATAACTAATATGTTCTACTTTAGCGTGTAGACTCACCTAATTGGCAAAATCTGTAGTTGCTATACAGATTACAGATTTTGCCCATTAGGTGAGTCTACATGCTAAAGTAGGACATATTAGTTATACCATGGGCACTCGTGCTTTGCCTGTATATATGCACTCGCCCTCGGGCCTGCGGTCCTCGGGCTTGTGAATATATAAAAATAAAGAGTAACCACCACTCTGAAGAGTTCCCAGTGTAGGGAGGATTTAACACCCCATGGAGAGTAACCAACACTCTGAAGAGAATAACCATTACTCTGAAGAGTAAGTGACACCACCTTCAGAGCATGTGTTACTCCCCAGTTACTCCTTTAGAGCAATGGTTACTCTCCAGGGGTGTTAAATCCTCCCTACACTGGGAAATCCTTGAGAGTTGTGTCATTTTAACAGTGTAGGGAACCGAGTAAGCTGTGATTGTGGGATTGAATTTTGCCAAACAAACTGTGATTGTGGGATTCAATTTTAATACATCAAACGGTAGTTTGATTTTATTATTGCTAATATAGCAATTTTAAGAGACTAGCGTTAATTATGTTACTTTAATTGCTACATTTACAAAAGTAAAAAAAACAAACTACTGTTAATGTATTAAAATTGAATCCCACAATCACAGGTTGTATGGCAGAATTCAATCCCACAATCACAGCTTACTTGATTCCCTATATAAGAGAAGAGGATAACAGTAAAACATCAAAGAAATCTGATGATTTCTGGATATAGTGTGTGCACCTATTAGGTATGCAATGTCTCAGGTTAACGAGATATACGCACTAGTGCATATATCTCGTTAAGGCAGTGTGTAAAGAGATATACGCACTGCGTTAACGAAATATACGCACTGGTAGCAGTGCATATATCTCGTTAACATTTTGAGTCAGTGCGACATGTGATATATATGCACTGGCTTTCCTTTGATCTGAGCTGTGAAAGTGGTACATATATATAATATATATATAATATAGCACAGAATAACTGCCTGCAGCCTGCTGTAAAAAAATAAGATTGAGGACATACCTCCCTTACATTTTTGAAGAAATTAAGTACAAACTAGCTAAACTTATATACCACTGATGTAAATGATTTTTGTTGGCTCTAAAATATATATAGTATGCAATACTCTTTTTTGTCAGCTGTCTGCTTCAAATCCGTTAAATACCACTTATATGACTGTTCTATTAGAGTATCTCGATCTTACATGCAAACAACCCTGCCATTTTTGGTAGGACCCGAGTTTTACTGTGCCTAACTCTAGTAGCTTCGTCAGTTGTGTCGCAGTCAGTAAGACTAATAGTGAAATTTGCCTGGATTATACCACTACATAGCTAACCATGTATAGCTACATACTATATAATGCACACGAAAAATCAATCCATAATCACGTGATCCATTTCTAGTTGAAAACTAATACCATTAGGTGGTCACAACATAATAATGCCTAAATAACTTGCTGGAGAAACTAAAACTTGGAGTTATTACAACCACGCCTCCCATTTTAGTATCAGACGCACTAGGAAGAAATTTAATGCCGCTTAGTTTGATGGAAGGAAAGCTCAGATCCATATGAAACTTGCGCTGTGCATGAAGTGATAACCAAACTATATTGCTGTATAGTGAAGGTTTGTGGGCTTTCCTTTTGTTGATTGCTGGGTTGCTCCGAATCCAAAAATATGTGATTTTCGGCCGATTTTCGGTAAAGAGTAGCTCCGTACCAAATCCACAGTAGCAAATCAATTTATTTCTGCTGTGGGTTATAATCAGGTATAGACCTGGACTATATATGCCAAGTATGGGAAGGGACCCATGCTTCATCCAGAGACCGCGCAATTTTTCACGATTTCCAGCACAAAACAAACGCGATTCCCGTCGTATGGAGAAAGATAAATACGTTTTATTGGTATGTAGAAAAATACTTTGATATTCCCTACAGGTTGAAATAGTAGGGGAGTAATTTCATGATTATCGATTTTTTTTCATTGCAGACCCTATCTAAGGTAAGTGAGGATAATTCCGGACAGCTGCTAATTCTGGACACTTCGATCGTTCTCAGCAATGGTAGAATCTCTCGGCCTATAATTTGGTATGCTAATGCAGTGTCCTATGGCCTATCTAAAAACCAAAATTGAAGCGAATCCGTTATTCCATCGTGAAGTTTGACACAAATTTGTAGCACAATCACGGGTAATTTTGTTCAAAAACTTTGAAAATGTTAGTCAGCCCAAGCTCATATTTTCGATTTTCAAAGACTTATAGAAAGACCATACCCTCAGCTAATTGCACACCAAAAATCGTAAGAATCCATGCAGCACACAGGGGCGGATCTAGGATTTATAAAAGGGTGGGCTAACTCAAGGTACTAATCTCTTGGGTAGAGGTGTGCGAAGCATGCTGGAACTAGGGGGGTCTGGGGGCATGCCCCCCATGAAAATTTAGAAAAATAGATGCTAAAATACTGCAATTTGGAGACATTTCCACATAAAATTCATACCTGTAGATATTTTATATACTGCCTTTAGATTATAGGTATGGCTCTCTGAAGCATTTTGCTAATGCAAAAGTTTGGGTAGGTACAGACAACCAAGTACATGATGCACCCCTCTCACAACTGCACAACACTGAATAGGTGCATGTTAGAATAAGAATGTTGAAAGTGGAAATTTTTGAAATTTGAACAATACAAGATTGAATCTGAGAGCATTTTCAATGGAAATTGTGTACCTGAATTAAGTATTGCCATACATATTAACTACACAAGTAGATGAATGAAGCCCTTTAAACAGACCAATGCACTTCATTGTATGCATAGGTGCAGGCAGATTTGGAAAAATTCCATAACAGAACCAACTACATGTTTCCAGTGAATGTTCTATTAGAGTAGTTAGCTGACTGCTCTATTAGAGTATCTCGATCTTGTACACCTCCAATGCTGATCCGGGTCCTTGTTGCATAAACTTTAGCATGAATCCACTGATAATACCTTGGAAAGATGTTTATAAGGTGGTTTTATGAGTATTTGCATTATTAGATATAATTATAAATTTCATTATAATACTCAGCATATTGATCAAGTAAAGCCTAAATACAAAGGGGGGGCTTCAGCCCCCAAAGCCCCCCCCCCCCCCCCCCCCTGGATCCGCCCCTAGCACAAGCAGAGTAGCAGTCGATTTATTAGCAGCTGTTCAGTTGAAATACAAAGAAAATATTCGCGAATTACATAAACTTTTAAAAAATATGCACTGCTGTTTTCTCCCAAATGGTATGAACTTTCTACTTGATTTATAAGCTGCAGATGAGTGGTAATTTAATCTGCATACTTGTAAAAGAGAATTAGTAACCTGTGGAAGGCTCTACTTGCTTGTTTTTCAAAGTGTCTGGAATTAGCCGCATGTTGCATTTTTACACACTGTTAAGTTTTGGTTCATAACTCCTCAGCAGTTGAGTGTATCGAAACGAAACTTGCACTGCAGATGCACCATAAGATAGGCTTACAACGCTTCCTAGAGTTTGTCTTAACTCGTTGTGAGTCAATGTTAGATCGATTTTATCAAAGAGTGTCCGGAATTACCCTCATTTAACTTACTCAAGTAACGTGACCGAGGTTTATCAGGCATGTATCATACAGTACCGTACTGTATATTAGGGATCATGGAGATTTGGGTTTTCCTAACCAAAAAATTCACCCAAAAACCAGCTTCACAACTCCATCCTGGCACCTTGACAGTATTGGTTAGGTATAACCAAGCCCAAAAGTGCCTTCAGTACGATCCTAATGGCTTCCAATAAATTGTTACAAAATTAAAAAAATAATTTATTCAATGTAATTTTCTACTACTGTAACTACCTGATGCTTTCAGGCCTAGGCATGCGTAACTTGATAACAGCTAAGGCTATGGGCTTGATTTTTTCACTGTTCGACATCACTTTGTCCCAAGATGTGCCTTTTTACCAACCGCAGTATGTACAATGCATGCATCATGGACTTTCCTTTGTCCTCCTTTCTGTCCCATTTGTTGTTGCTGACAGCCCAAGGTGTCAATTTGCGGTAGCGCAATGCATGACTGGATTGATTTCAGAGACGATTCTAACACTGTCCTTCGTTTGTAATGCTGTGTAATGGGCTGTATATAGCTGAAAATCAAAACGTAATGGCGGCTGCACTTTCAAGGCAGTAATTGATAGTTAGGGCACATGAATTGTCATATTTTCGTGGTGACTGGATTGTTGCAGAGGCACCTCTTCTACTGTTTTTCATCTGTAGTGCTGTGTAACAGGCTGAACATAGCTGAAAATGAAGCGTAATGGCCACTGCACTTTCAAAGCAGTATTTGATAGCTGGGGTGCGTGTTCAGATGAAAATATTAATTCTGGTGCCATCCTTTCTTTTGATGCGGTATGCGTGGGTTTACCAGTCATAATAATGTTACAAAAAAGTAAACAAACAAGTTTAAGGAAAAATTAGGAATTTTAAGTTCGATTAGGGATTATATAGAGAAAAAAAAGGAAAAAAAAAAGGGAAACAAGGGAGGTCGCCTACACCTGCAGATATACTAGTGAACATTTAATCCCTAATTCAGTCTTAGTCTTGGGGTATAGACTGAATTAGGGATTAATTGTTCACTAGTATATCTGCAGGTGTAGGCGACCTCCCTTGTTTCCCTACTTTTTTTCTATGATCCCTAATCGAGCTTAAAATTCCTAATTTTTCCTTAAACTTGTTATGTTCTCATTATTCATGATGGTTCACATAAAAGGTAGGGTCCGATAACCGAAAAATCAACTTTCACAAATCAATCCCATACCATTGTGGGACGTTCTTCATCATAGCATACCATTGCTATATCCACCATGAAACCGGATGCACAATTGTTGTCTTCACAGAAATATAGAATTTTATATCTCACAAGATGTAAAATTTATTTTTTAAATTTCTTGCTCCACACAAATGACCGGATGAAACCTGCTACGTACTTAGCCAGATCTTATCTAGAGTTGTTGTAGTAAAAAGTACATACAGCAATAAGCAAATGATGTTTGATTCCCAGAACAGAGCTGCTTTCTTTCAAAATTCTATAAGAACGAAGTACGATTTTTCAAATTCAAGCCGCCCTACCAGCCAAGACAAATAAAGCCAACTATTCTTCACAACATTCTGATAAGGTTGGGTGCATAGTCTGTCTATGCTGTAAGTATGGAAAGGATCTGAGACTTCTCACCATTTGGGTGACGAGCATCAAAATTTTTGTGCTTCATTTCACAGGGTTCACTCAATGATGCTGAAGTCCCTTCCAGCACTTCTGATGCCACACTGATCAACTAATTTTGTTTAGAATGATGATAAAAGATGGAACAAAATGTTTGGTAGTAGTAGCAGTCATTGTTTCTGTGATTTCATATGATGTAGTATTAATTCCTGGCCAGCTGTTCGCCAGGAGCCCCACCTAGTTTGATTCGAAAATGAAAGATTTCATGCTTTTTTCAGTTTATTTTTGAATATTTTGCAACATGATGGTGCTGTGGGGTGATCTAGTAAAGATTTCAAGCCACCGTGAAGCATGAGAGGTGAAGTCAGTTTTGGATGAAGAATAATAATCGATGAAAGAATAATTGACAACCACTGGCACCAACTGTCCAGGGACATCTTTTGCCATCATTCCAGTCCATCATTGATGGATATTGTGGCTGCATAAGTGTTGAAAATGGCTAGAATACACAATAAAATTCCCAAATGTTACAGAAAATTTTGACACTCGTCACCCAGATGGTGAGAAGTCTCAGACCCTTTCCATACTTACAGCATAGACAGACTATGCACCCAACCTTATCACAATACTGTGAAGAATATTTGGCTTTTCTTGTCTTGGCTGGTAGGGTAGCTTGAATTCGAAAGTTTGTGTTTCATTTTGTAATTTGTAAGAGAAAGCAACCCTGTGCCGCGAATGTAGCAAATCATTTGCTTACTGCTGTGTGTACTTTTTAACTACAACTCTAGATAAGATCTGGCTAAGTAGCAAGATTCATCTGGTCCTTTGTGTGGAGCACAAAATTTTCAAAATAAATTTTGCATCTTGCAAGATACTAAAATCAATATTTCTGTGAAGACAACAATCATGCATCTGGTTTCATGGTGGATCTAGCAATGGTATAATAAGATGAACATTCCACATTGGTAGGGGATCGATTTGTAAAAGTTGATTTTTCGGTTTGCGGACCCTAATAAAGTTTCATTGTACCATATAATACGGGAAGTGGATGCTATTTTGTACATCACAATCTATGGAATTTTTATGTTTGATTAAGCTATAGACCCATTGCAGGCAAACTGCTGCCATAGCAACATCTGCTCTCTTGGAGTACAACCCATTGTGCAATCCTGGTAGCATAGGAGAGAGTGTAGGCTAACCTTTGCTGTATAATGCAGAAGAAGCAGCTCTACTTCCTGGGTATTGTTTTACTCTTATAGAAAGCAACGCTATCAGGGTTGCAAAACAGGTTGTACTCTAAGATGGTGGATGTTGCTATGGCAGCAGCTCACCTGCAAAGGGTCTATACAGCTATCTGAAACACTGTTTGTACTTACGGCCACAGCTAGCAAAAAAAAACTTGTGTTGTATACCAAGATACCTCCATCATATCAAAACTTGCTATTGGGAATTGTAAACCGAAGTGATCTAATTTATGAGTTTTACTATTAGATCTGGGTATATCCATTCACTGGGCTGGACTACTGGACTGGACTACTGGACTGGACTACTGGACTGGACTACTGGACTGGACTACTGGACTGGACTACTGGACTGGACTACTGGACTGGACTACTGGACTCAAGTGATTTTTTTTGTTACTTTTTATAGCAGACCACAAAAGCATTGTAGAAATTGACACCCTTCAGCTTGAGACATAAAACTTGCACATTACTCAGTGTAGTTCATCATTGAAAATAATTTGCCTGCTACTAGCAATGATACAAGCACTCTGCATGTTGTTAACACTGCTAATGCATCTGTCTATTTTCCTAGCCTTCTTTTGTAACATAACACAGATTGATATTAGGGCTGGAACGAAGGTCAAATTTTACACCCATTAAAAATCTTGTGAATTATACCTTAAAATCAACATGTCATTTTGGTATTCATAGCTTGGTCAAACTGGTTGGTTGAAAAACATTGCTGACAACCATCATTTCTTAAAATACATATATTTTATACTAAGTACAAAAACACAAAAAGCAGTCATAGCTAGGCACCATAATTTCTATAGTACATTATACAAAAAAAATTAAAGCCCTTGAATTGCTCTATGCAATGCCACCTAAAGTAATACTCTAACATTACCATAGTAACATTTATTTTACTGTTGATTACAACATAATCTTCTTGGAAACCTGTTACAAATGGCATTCCACAGGGTTCGGTCTTTATCCCCATTATCATTAATTTGTTCTATACTTATATTAATGATCTACCTTCATACTCTCTTTTCCTGTTTGCTGAGCTACAATACCGCCCAAGTGCAATATCACACTCACTCACACATGCAACTTTGCTCGAGATTTTTAAAAATTGCTAATACAACAGATGCCATGTTGTCTCGTGGCAACTGTTTCGCTCACGAGACAACATGGCAGCTGTATCGTTCACAAGAATTGCAAGCGAAACAGTTGCCATGCTCCTTATTTAGTGATTTTTAAAAATCTTGAGCAAAGTTGTGTGTGCGAGCGAGTGCAACGTTGCGCTTGGGCAGTACCTTACACAGATCAATCACTCAACTGTTGAGCTCCATACTGTTGCAACATGATGTGAATGCCCTTATTCACTGGACACTAGATTGGCTGCTTAAATAGTGCATCAAGTATTCTTTGCAATGACTGTTGGTAACATAATTAACATTGCTCCAAACTACACTTTGGTAACAAACTACTGGCCAGTTCTACATCAGGGGCGGATCCAGACTTTTCAAAAGGGGGATTCCACTTTGGAATTGCAACTTCAGCCTAGCTGTAAGTTGAAGACTAAAAAAAAAAAAAAAGGTCATCACCTGCTGACAATTGCTGCCCTTCACCCCATAAATGCCCTCACAGCTTGTTACACTGCTCCTCAAAAGACTACTGTGACTGCTCTATTAGAGTATCTCGATTTGACTGCTCTATTAGTCTAAGAGTATCTCGAGTAAGAAAGGCTCTTTGAAAAGGGGGGTTCCATGGAACCCTTTGAACCCCCCTGGATCCGCCCCTGTACATGTGTAATGGTGGATGATGAGAAGCTACCATTAAATGAGCACACATCATTCACTACCATAAATTGGGTTATTTTTGACAGTAATAAATTTTCAAGGTTAGCTACATCTGCGAAAATTTAACACGCAAATATAAACAAACATTGATTTTTTTTGCACATGTTTTTATTTTAACCGACATGTGAGTAACCATCCCTCCCTGTGGTAAGTCCACTCATGTTCCAGTTATTAAACAAGTAATACAACTTCCTCTTCAAAGAAACAGCAATTTGAAACAATGAAACACGAGACATTTTTTGAGGAACATGTCCAATAATACTTATAATGGCTACTGCATATTGCTCTATTACTCTCATTTGTAGGTTCTCGTGTGCAAGTAAGATTTTCACCAACTGTAGCAGTCCATAGTCAATATACATGATATCCACGTACACAACAGTTGATCTCAAATGTGGGCTTTGGACATACAGCTGTATGTGACCGATCACGTGTTCAACTTGTTAGCATGGTGTGGGCTTGCTCGCTGCTGTAGGTGTTGTTCCTTGCTGTGCCTGTAAATAAAGAACAGTAAAATAGTCAATAGTCTATCAATCAGCAATACACAATCGTTATAATCTCAGCATGACACAACTTTCATGTTAAAAAATTTTCATGGGTACCAGCTGCAGGCACCCATGAAAATTTGTTTACACGAAAATTTAACTTGTGAATATTTTCATGCATAAAAATAACCCGATTTATGGTATAACCAAAGTAAATCATATATTTGCTTTAATAGAAAATCATTTAGTCTCAACATGAATATATACATTTTAAAAACTTTACAAGACACATGTCTGCTCTATATTGTACATAGTATGCTAACATCATTGTGAGACCTGCATTTTTTTGACCAGAGATCCCTGGAAAAGGTTCAGCAATGAGCTACCAAGTAGCTACCTGAATTTTCAGCATAATACACCTGTATAAATCAATTTGTTATATTTGAATGGTTCACACATGAACTAAAAGATTACAGTGAGTTACTACAAACATTGTGTGCATGTCTGTCATTTGTCAACACTTAAATGAACATCATTGATTTTACTGATTACATGTATGGAAATATTGATCTTACAGAGACTAACTTGAATTCAAATCTGGAAAAGATTTGCTTCTTATCTTGTGCGCAATGTTTGTATTAGAATGCAAAAAAAAAAAAGGCATCGATTCACCTACTTATGACATGAACTCTTAGCTATTTGTTGTAGCAATTGCACATAATTTGTACATATAGCCAGCATGTATATTGTACATCTCAATGTGGTAATCAGTAGTCTTTTCTTTCAGTTACTTTCAATTATTCCAGAGTGTATGTAATAATTCCAGAACCAGTGCGATATGTGATATAACTACACTGGCTTTTCCTTTTGATTCGAATTGTGAAAATGGTACACACACGCACACACACGCCTGTTCCTGTTTAACACTGCCCAAGTGGGTCATGTGTTCCCTTGAAGGGAAAGCAAAAACACATATGCATGTAGATTACACGATCTTTTGTAGACTGCAAGGCCCCCAGCACTCTTAAACCAATGTTGACACTGTTCACATTGGACTACCCCATGCTGTTGATGCACAAGTTTTTCCCTTTCTGAAAGACACTTGTGTCTCTTGAGGTCTCCTGCTCTTCAGAAAATTCGCTGACAGATGGCACAAGTCACTTGCAATGGAGCTGCTGGTTCCCTCTCTTCTAAATCATGGTCTGCATCACACTTCTCTGCTTCTAAACCATCGCTGGCATGAGTAACACTGTACAGCATCACGTTGCCCCTGCACTGGTAACTGTCTCTCTTCAATACATTTATGGGTAACTCTATCATATTCCCTTCTAAATGTTCTCATGCATCACACCATCAACCTACATGGCCTGTTGATGATCACAGGTATACTGACTACACGTTTCCTACTATCTAACCTGATCACTAGATTTTTCATGCCAATCACCATCACTAACTCCCAGTGATGACAAATTGTCCTTAAGAACATCTATTCATCTCTTCCTTGGTCCATGAACTAGATGAGTCTGAGGTAGCCATCCAAATAAATAAATCCTTGGGATGCAATGGTTAGGCATCTGAGCCAAATGACCCAGCCACTCTAAATGCCTCTTCCTTAGTTTAGTGCTAATGGTTTCTAGCACATTTCCCTCACACACACACACACACACACACACACACACACACACACACACACACACACACACACACACACACACACACACACACACACACACACACACACACACACACACACACACACACACACACACACACACACACACACACACAGTAGTATTCTTAACACCTTAGGTAACTAGTTATATATAAATCGGTGTTACTGTGCAATCTACTGGGTACAGATTTTCTGTTCAGAAAGCTAGTCACATGAACATGACTAAATATAATACATGTGTATAGCTACAGTATGTTGTTTGGACCATATGCCCAGTTTCATGCACTTCTTAAATGACAATCACTTCACTGTGTTTAAGAGTATTGAGTATTTCAACAAGCAAGTGCTTAGTAGGGTTCCAAAACATTATCTTAGACACAATTATTTTATTGTGGGTTTTAGAGATATTTAAATTTTGTTTACAGTTCTGCATTCAAATTAATTCTAACATGGTTTATACACTATTCTTAACACAACATTACATACTAAAGACACCAGAAGTTGTCAGTGTAGAATCAGACAACTGAGGTGTTTGAACCCCTATGGTAGAGATACCTCTTAACTAAGTGTCCTAATAACAGGTATCTTGCTATAAGACTGATTTGGTCAGACTCGGTCACATATTTCCTCTGTCTAAAGCCAAGTATTCATTTTATTGTGGGTTTAGCCAAGGAATAAATAGTTGATTTCTACTGCTCTTAGCCAAGATTTATTTGAACTGGTACAAGGGTAAGTTATTATATAGCTAAACCCACAGGGATGGATGCAGGGTTTGACAAGGGGGTGCACCAGGGTAGTAGACTTATGGAGCAGGGAGTTAGGGGCACAGCCATGTCTCAGGACCATGTGCATCTCATTTGTAAAAAGAATCCTAACAGGCTAAACATGCTCATGGGATGGTGCTGCAGATGTAAGTTTTAAATCTCAGCAACTGTGGAGGTTCTCAATAGTGTTGCATGCAGTGCAGTGACTATTCTATTAAAGTATTTGACTGACCTATTTTAGTATTTGACTGACTGCTCTATTAGATTATCTCAAAGTTTTGTTGGTATTTTATTTTGGAGGAGGGTACTCTGCCCTCCCCATCCACCATTGGTTCACTGTAGAGTTTACTTAAAAGATGCTATAGCTTTATTATAATAGGGCTGTATAACAAGTGATTTTTGTGATACGTATATATAGCACCTATATTTAACTTACCAAGATAAATGTAACAACCATATATACTTAGCTTAGCTTAGCTACCTATTATTATACTAGCTATCTCAACAGACAACTGTGTTATTTATAACAGCAGTGTCAGATGGTATGTACATACATTTGTGAGAAAGGTCTCAGCCAGTTGCGTCAGGCTTGATAAAGGCTTTTCAGAAAGCAATGACTGCTTTCAAAAACAATTATCAACTTGAAACTGTGTACAATTATATTCTGTTACTTAATTTCATCTCTTATTTCATTATCAAGATTAATGTTAATTTTAACTTATCCAGGTGTTTCATTATTGGATACCTGAAACTTTCTACAGTAAATAGCTAATTTATTATATCCTCCATATATGGGTGAATTTCAACAGTTTACAGCTAAAATTATCTTGGCAATCTCTGCTATCACTCTGGGCATGTGTATCCTTCTATACCATGTTGCAATTATCGATCAAAAGTTCACTTTTGAAAAGACTACACATATAAATAGTTCTAATAATCTTGGGGGAAAAGATGGACTAGACATTGCAAGTAACAATAATGGTGACATTGCGGATATCATTTATGACACTATTAATGAAATTGCACATGGTTTTGGTAATGCTACTAGTGTTATCAAACTAAACTACAACCAATTACTTGATGCAAGCAAAACTCACAAAGAATTCAAAGGAGGTGTAATTTTAGTAAGTAGATATGCTGAACAGCAGATTGGAGCTGCAATGAATCTGTTTTCACTACAGAAATGGGCCAAAACTGTTAATGCCTTTGTGGTAGAACCTTTTGTTATTAATTCTGAGTTCAGACTACCCTTCATCAATTCACCAACAGCACTTTCAAATATGCTACGCTTCCATGATTACTTTAATATTAACATATGGAATGAGATGAGCATACAAAACAATGGAACTCCATTGATATCCTGGGAACATTTCCTAACTCATAAAAGAACAAAATACATTTTTGTAAATGTTATAAATGATTTGATAAAAGATGTTGAAAAACCACTGCACATCAATGACGAAATAATGTATGAACCTTTATGTCAAGAAGCCTTTTCTTGGTTTAAAAGAAAACACAGTTTCTACATTAATATATTGGTGCAGGCTAAGTTAGTGAGACGTGTGTGTTTCTCATTTTACAAAACCAGAATGAACATTAGTGATTTCACTCGGCATATTTATGGACCACATGATCCTTCAGAAGTTATTGTTTGGATTTTAACTTGGAAAGGATTTGCCTACAACAACAGAGTCAGAGTAGTTCAGCAATACTTTCATAGAAGTCAAGAAACACTGCCAATGGTACATGCTAGCAACAGAGTGATAGCAGATGCCCAGAATTATGTTGGGCAGTATCTGGGAACTAAGTTTGGTGGGTATGTAGGTATTTCAATTCGAACAGTTGTAAGAGCAAAGTATTTGCCTGATGAAGAACAGAAATATACCTTTTTCAAGAATTGCTTTAAAAATCTTGGAGAGACTATTCAATTATTAAATGTAACTAGTAAGAAAATATTCATGTCATTAGATCTGGGAAGATTCGGTGACAAAACACAAACATTATTTATATCTCCACCAATGATTTCATCTATTGAAGACACCTTATTTCAGACTGTGTACAATGGTTCAGTAACAATGCAGGAATGGGAATCATCTTTTATTGACAGTACAAATGGTATAACAGATAGCGGATACATTGCAGCAGTACAGAGAACAATACTAGACAACAGTAAATGTCTTATCATGTTTGGTGGTAGATCTAATTTCCAGAGAAGCATTGCAGTAGAATTCAAAGAAAAACATGGTAATAATTCATGTATTTATAATGTCTGCTACATACAATAATTAGCTTTTGAAGTAGCTATAATATTTGCATTGTTGTTGTATATATGTACTGCATCTATCTACATAGCAACAGAAACATTTGTGACTGCAGAGAATGCTGCTACATATAGTTATGCGGCTCACAAAATGACCATGTATATTTGTGACTGGACCTGTAAAAACTGGTCTTATCACCCTTGGCAACAGGTTAGCCTCTTTACTATGAACATCGACAAAATTATACATGAATATACCCTATCAAATTTCAGTGTCCAAATTAAGTGGCCTGCTTTTGCTGGTTAATTTTTCCAAGCCCAGTGACAAGCTGTAAGAACAGCCTATAGGACCTTAATGGAGCTTTTGCCAACCTATAGATGGCTGTATATATGCAAGTAGTTGTACAGCTCCATGGTGCTGGATAAAGACCTGCACTGTATATGTAAATTTACTTTCTGAACCCTGAATAGTGTCCACCACAACTTAGCCTAATTCAATTTATACATTTCTTTTCCATCTTAAATTTTGAAAACACCCTTATCCACCATCTCTATTAGAGTTTCCTTGATTGTCAACCTATCCAGCAAACTTAAATAAGTTGATGTTGTGCTACTTCTAAAAACCAGGCGCCATGCAGCTAGCTAACTCATCTGGAATAACTATAGACAGTATATACTACTATGAATTAACCAACTATGTATTACTACTTTACAATAGGGTAGTTTGGGTTGTGCAATAATATAATTAGCTATTTCTCGTATTTCGTAATTCATGAAATATTCGTAATTCGTTCAATTACGTTGCTATGCACTGCTAAGGAAGCGTTTGTTAAATAAACCGCTTTTACCAACATATTACGCACAAAACTATCTTCTAAACTGTTTTATAGTGTGACTAACGTGTTTTTTCTCACAAATTCTCTCGACAAAGCCTCAAGCTGCTCTTCATTTTCGTTCGCGTAAGTAAGGGATACGCCCCCTTTCAACTCGAAGCGATAGGCTATTCCTGGCAGTGTACGAGGCCTGCACCGTTGTTTTTCAGTTGCTAAATGCCTGAAAACCTCAAGGGGAAGGTAGTCTGAGGAAAGTCACCACACCGTATTTCAGTCCGCCGAAAAGAAACCACCTCAGAGCAAAGTTCACCTGTGCAGAAGTTTAATACAGACTTCATTTCACTTTTACTTCTTACACAAAAGCTGCTTTTACCGTTATTAAACGATTTTGCTCACGTGGGTGCGTACGGACAAACATAGGTAGATAGATAGGTACACACACACACTTTTACGAAAACAATTTCAGTAAACCAGGCGCACGCCCACAGCCGGCCTTCGGCCGGCTGTGGGCGTGCGCCTGGTTAAAAAACTTTGCTGGATATTACTTGATGCTCTGGAAGGCAAGGAATTAATGCAAAACATGTGTGACACCAACTGGTATATCTCATAGGCCAGTTTTACAAGAGACAAGTTACATGTACACACAACTATGCTGTAATGCCAGAACATCTATAAGGCTTACTGATTTGAGTCATGGACCATGTCCAGAAGTCATTGAAGCTAGTCAGAGCAGAGTTTACAACTTCCTATTGTTGTTTGGATCACATAATCTATTACTCTCATGATCATGTGACAAAATTGTACAAATTTGTGACTACACTGTTGGTACTGCACAACAGGACAACTAGCTTGTTGATTTGTGTCATGAAACACATCCAATAGCTATAATAGCAGCTAGTTTTGTCAATATATGTCACGCCTGTTGCTGTTATATATGACACACTCGCGCATAATTATGTGTCGCATAACCTTTGCACAGTAATGCTTTAATTAACATGTGTTCAGAGAATGGAATGCATCTAATTTCAGTAGCTATGACAATAAGAAAAGGTTTCAATTAGCATGCACAGAAATGGCGATACAACTGTACATTCTTTGCTCAACAAATTTTCTTTTATATGGATGCACACAAACTATATGATCAGGCTCTGTACATATTAGTGAGCATAGTTGCACTAACTTCAGGTACTTGTAGTGGTGGATCTTTATGTAGGTGGGTTTTGTGGCTTCAACAGACACCCCCTTTAATTTAGCTCAGTGGCAGATTAAATAACAGTTATACGGGCACAATGTGGAGTCTATGCAATTTATAAACCCTCAGGCCCTTAGTAGCGCCCTCGCTTCGCTTGTGCGCTACAGCCCGGGCCTTCGGGTTTATAAATTGCATAGACTCCACATTGTGCCCGTATAACTGCTTTAGACTCTATTTCACATTACATTCAGATTACTTACCCCATCCACGGTTGTTTCTGCTATAGGCTCGGCAAAAGCAGCTGGTTTTCTTGCGATAATACTAGCACCATGGCAACTATGCGTCCTCACGTGACAAAATAATAGCCCTCATTAAATCACTGCATGTGAATAATGCATAGCGATTGGATAAACCTAGATTTTGAGCATATGTTATATTGTGCCTGAAGGCGTGGGGTATATTAGAAACGCTGGATCAAAAGTTTTTGGGATTCATCTACTAATAAATGGTCCAAATCTTCAATTATTTGTGTCAATGAACTGGGATGGCCCTCACTCAAAGCACGTCGTGACTATATATCTATTTGGACTCTGTATTCCATCTTCCATAAGAGAACAGCCATTGATTTCTCTAAATATTTTCAATTTAACACACTATCTACTAGATCTCATTCCTTAACTTTAAACCTTGTGTGTTCTACGATCAACGCATTTAGGCACTCATTCTTTGTGGCTGTGCCATTTCTATGGAACTTCTTACCTCCAAAAATTTTGTCACAGCCAACTGCAGGCAGTTTTAAGCATAAGCTTAAACATTTTCTGTTTTGTAAATAGCTATATCATTTCTTATTTGTAATTTGTTTTGATTGTGTATATGTATGTATGTTCTGTGTATGTATGTATGATCTGTATGTGTATATGTATGTTCTGTGTTGGGGACCACCTAGTACAGGCTAACTAGCCTTTTGTGGAACCCTTCTTTGGAAAAATTGATAATAAATAAAATAAATAAATAAAACAAGGTGGAGTATATGAGATTTATTAGCCACCCAAAACAGCCTAAATAGAGTCTAACTTGCTGTATTATTGCTAAATTGACAATTTTATCATAACAAAAAAATTGTATACCATTGTATTTCAGTAGAATCTAACATCCATTATAACTATTAAGCTCTCAGCAACACTATACTTTTCACCTCCCACTGCATTAAACGATCAAGATACTTTAAGAGAGCAGTCAAATACTCTAATAAAACAATCAACTAATATAGTCACACTAGCCTTGCCTTCAGTCTTCACACACCTTTCTTACCTATCTATATTTCAGAAACCCTTTTTAAAATTTCCTACATCTGCCAATGACTTGTGGTTAGTGAGTATATCTATAGAGTGAGTGATTAAACCTTGTGTGACAAGGTTAATGGTTTTAAGCACATAGCAATAAAATTGTAGTTTAAACATGCCACAATAAACAGTTATACAGTGGAACCTCTCTATTACGGACATTTTGGGACCCAGAATTTTTGGGCATTTTTTGCTGTAATATAAAGGTTTTCCTCTTTCAGAGGTAAAAAACTGTATTAACCAGACCTGTTGGGACCAAAATTTTTGTCCTTATTATGGAAGTTTTTCTATTGTGTCATTGACCACTTTATAGCCAAAAGTTCAAACATACCAATACCACAACAAACAGTTATTTCATCATTCTTCAAAATGCTACCAATATAATAGAATCAAATAAAAGTAATGAAGTTTAGTTGAGTATATATATAACACCAGCAGAACAAAACCTGCAATGCTCACATAGTTTATTAGACAAAAGTTGTTTAGTCACTTTAGTATGCTGTAGAATGGTTAAATCCATAAAACACCATAAGACTGTGTGTTCATATGGAGTAAGATGCAGACTAAAGAGCAAATGAGTTACAGGTGATTGTTTACGATGCAATAGAAATACAGTTTACTGTTTGTCATTCATTATATATTTTTTGCTTTTGTGCACTCAGAGGAATATGGGCAAAGTATCATACCTTAATAGATTATATGCTTTCTAACTCAAGTTCATTCATATATAGCTACACATGTGAACATGCCATAAACAATTACGATACAACTACGCATATTATGATATTTATCATCTGATATTTAACAATAGCTAAACAATTCTTAAGGTAAAAATTGTCACCACTGATAGATACATTAACAACTCGATGACACTACTTTTGTAGAGAATTTATCTGCAGTATGATTCAGCTAACTTGTAGTAGGTTCTCTTTTTGATTTTTTCTCACTTGGACATTTCTGTCTGACTACTGCATGTTCTGTATTCCTTCCTGTAGCTTCTCAATATCTTACTCATTATTGCATCTGTGCGACTGCAACACCTGATTATCCTGTTCATTACTGTGGCTGGACAGCTGCAACACCTGATTATCCTGTTCATTACTGTGGCTGGACAGCTGCAACACCTGATTATCCTGTTCATTACTGTGGCTGGACAGCTGCAACACTTGATCATCCTATTTGATTGTAGTACATGCATACTAAAAGCATATGTGACCGGATTTGCGAAAAGGTACCTTTTCCACACATTTTACATACCAGCAAACAAAATGTCATAACTGTTTACTTCTTATACTGATTAAGTTGCTCTTTGCATCAAAATGCAGCCAGATACTTTAGCTACACCCATGGAGACTTTCAGATGATTACATGAAATGATTAAAAAGTTATGAAGCTATAAAGTTCAAAAAATGGGTCAGATTTTGTGTGTGAAAAAGGTACCTTTTCGCAAATCCGGTCACATATGCTGTCACACAGTATAGTGCAATGCAGCATCAAGAGCAAGTGCAAGAATGTATATTAACATTGGTCACATAGTTATCATCTGACAATCATAGTTGTTCTTTTGTACAGTCACAAAACACAAAGAAAAACAATCACTAGAGGACTGTATCTGCCACTGATTAGTAGTACAACCCTTCACTGCAGCTGGATTCATTTTTTTTTTTGCCTCTGCATACCCTCAGTTGATTTCACATGCTCTACAAGTTATTTTGTCTACTTCCTGCTTCCATATATGATGTCACAACAGAATCTGAAGTAAACACAAATTTGTTATATGGAGACACGGCTAGATATTAAGTCCATTGTAATCCTTGCAATCACACTTTCTATCTGTAATATATGTATTCAAAACCAGCAAAATTAGTATAAAACAATGCCAAATCTAAAAGCATACATGAATATCTTTCAACTGTCTTTATGGAATATAACTCTAATTCCACAATTGTGACAAACCTACGAAATGCTTCACCCACACTACAAAGCCAACTCTTTATAGAACCATAGAAAATTTTTATTTAAATATTAACACAGTGCAAAGTTGTAGTCAATTTTGTATTAAGTCAAGACAGATCAAAGCATTTATGGTCATGCACATAAATTAAACCCATGTGGTATATAGGACTAAAAATTAGTAGGTATTACAAACACACCAAGCTTCATCAAAATCCTAGAGGTGACCCTAAATTCCTTCACTGTAAAAATAAGGAAGGGGCTATTCGTCCGGTACTGTACGTTATAAAAAACTTAGACAAAAAGGGAAAAAAACCTGCAAAACTTCCAAGCCAGGACTCAAGCCTGGACCACCAGTGTGAATGACAAACATAGTACCAACTGTGCTACCGCTGCTACAGGTAGCTTCCCAGCTCTCTTACTTTTCTATCTTATAAAAGTGATTCAATTAGTAACCTGCATACAGTAAAGACACTGGGTGAAGAAGAAACCAAAGCTGAACTGGACCCTAACCCTAATGCTAATCTTAGCATAATGATGTCTTTCACTGTCTGTATGGAGGTAAGTTTTTGGTGAGTTCGAGGTGAGCTAGGACAAAGCCAGGCCAACCCTAGCTTGTCTCGAACTCACCAAAAACTTACCTTCATACAACTAATGTGCTTGATACTTGAGTTATGATGAGTGAGAGCCAGACGAATAGCCGTATAAGTTGGCATCCAGAACCAGATGAATAGCCACTATGAAGAAAAAAGTATGTCAGGCACAGTGAAATGTTGCAATTAATATACACACCAATGTGCCAGTGATGTGTACATGGTTCAGTTTTACAGTGTTGTTGGTTTGACACAAAAATTAATGGTAAAACCAAGACTAAAACTAATGAAAGCATTTGTGAAGTGCAGATAGTTGAATTACCTAAAGTATAAAGTGACTTTAATTGCAACATAGCTACTACAGTGTAGCTATATGTTTTTATAAAAGTGATGAGTAACATTGAAATAGAACAGGTGTAAATATTGCAGCAGTACAAATTTTCATGAATCAGTGTTTGATGCACTCCATTGGGTCTAAGTTTTGATGTCAGAGTTGTGACTCTCCTCCATATATGTCCAGCTTCTTGTGCATCCCCAGTTGGATAGTATACTATCATGTGACCAACTTCTTACTGTACTTTGAGTGTGAACCATGTCTACAAAACAAACTGCCATCAACTTGTCAATTAACTCTCTCGAGATGCTTTCATTATATACATAAGTGACAAACTCTGCATGACTGCATGCAACTACTCTGGGTCAACTTGAGGAGACATACAAAACAAGTTTCATGCAGCAGTGCAATGAGCTACCTGTAACAGTGCATGGAACTTATAGCAACAACATTAAATCTGTGCATTTGTATTATTAAGACAATTTTGTGTCATGATTGTACTTGCTGTCATACAAACACACAACATTACTGTATGTCATGCAGTCATGATTCGGTTTGGTTTACTTAAACACTAGGCTACAAATTGAGGCTGTATACAACATCTTATTGATGATGATAATGAGAATTTGCATATGGTTTTGGTATACAATTTGTGAGGTAATTTATTCGTTATTAATACATAATGTATATGCGCACCACACAAACTGACATGCACCTGCTCAGCCTATCACAAGACAATGGAAGGTCCTGGATTTGAAGAACTAGACCAGACAAGGCACTAATTTAGGTTGAACAATACTTTCATCACTACTGACAAGTGAGGTCATTCGATATAAATTCTGCTACTCCCATTGTTGAAGGAAAAGGCCATAAATACACAGATCATTGTTGTCTAACAACCTTTAGGTAGTAGGGTTTAAAGCAATGTCCTAAACTGTCTTGGCAAAAGTTAACATTCAGCTGCAGCTGTGATTGCTCTATTGCAGTAGTTACTTGATTGCTGTGTTAGAGTATTTCATTGCTTTTAATGTAGAGGGGGTAAAGGTCTAATATCAACAGCACATAATTTTGTACATTTATGAAAGCATTAATACTTTTGTGACAAGATTGTACTTACTGTCATCATATACTACAAACACACTGACACATTCACCCATACATTTGCCAGGTGTACCAGTACTGGTTCACTGGGTAGGTGGGACCATGCCAGCATGGTAGCCAGGTAGACCGGAGCAATGTGAGTAAATTTCTTGCTCAAAGAAACAACAACTTACAATAGTAACTCAGGGATCAAACTTGGTAACAGCTGGAAAGACTGGAACAATGTGAGTAAAGTTTCTTTTCTTGTTTCTTGCACACAAACACACACACAACACACACACATACAACACACACACCTCTTGACCTCTTGATGCTGCCCACTGAAGTTGAGCTCAGCGATAGCGGGGTCCTAAGTAAGGACCAGTGATAAGCTGTTTTCCACAAAAGTGATGATGTCATGTCAGATCTCCTTAACGGCAGAACTGTCGACCACAGAAACAGTTATAAATAATTCCTTGCGTAGAGAGTTTGCAGCACAGGTGTGCATGTTCTGCCTCTTTGACTGTGCCACTTCACTTACTCCACTCACAGTCCTATCTTGACATAAAGCATACCAGCAATCTTCAATACTGATGGCCTTCAGGTCAGATCCATGGTCTCATGAAAAGGCTGCTTCCTCTGCAGTTCTCCAAACAGTAGCTCCTTAGGCTGTCTATCATAACTCATACAACCAAGGTGACCAAGCCAACAAAGGCACCTCTCCATAATAAAATCAGCAATCAAACACTGTATGCCAAATGTTTCAGACAATTCTTAGTTGTAATACGCTCCTTCCACTGCTGGTATCAAGCCACACCCAAAATAGGGCGGACACAATGGTTATAAAAGGTCTTACATCAGGAGCCTTTATTATCCAAGTTTCTGTATCATAAAGTAAAATAGACAACACAACGGCCTTACTACACATTTCTTTTGGTAGACACAGTATTCATAAAAATAGTGTCACGCAAGCTACCAAACGCCTTAGAGGATTTCATAATTCTACTGGCCACCTCTCTAGTAACCTCTCCATCATTACACAGACGCAATCCCAGATAAGTAAACTCAGTCACACACACACACGCACGCACGCACGCACGCACGCACGCACGCACGCACGCACGCACGCACGCACGCACGCACGCACGCACGCACGCACGCACGCACGCACGCACGCACGCACGCACGCACGCACGCACGCACACATACACACACACACACACACACTCACCCAATCAGCCTGTTTGCAAATGGCAGGGTTTAGGAACTAAAGCACTGGACTAGATAAGGCACTAATTTAGGTTGAACAATACTATCACTGGTGACAAGTGAAGTCATTTGTGAAAACTCTGCTACTCCAATAGCTACAGGGAAAACACATAAACACACTCCAACAACATTTCCAAACAACTGACATTTTCTTTTCAACTTTCCAAGGGATACTAAATAACCAATAGGAGCTTTGGACTACCATTGCTGAACAGCCAGCATGGGATAAACATGTAACCAAATTTGCAAACTGAATCAATATAATTATACAAATTTAATCCCTGTATATAAACATGTTGTTTCAGTATACATTAACAAAAGCATTAAATCAAAAAACAATGTATATATGTGGCTTCAGTACTTTGGAAGAAGGATGTTGAAATTATAAATATCTATTGAAGTATTTAAGTTTCTTTCAGCTGCTCTAGGACCTTGTTAGAAGAAATTGCTTCAAGTCTCCATTGTTAACATTAGAACACTATCGATTAAACTCTTTATTAGTTGCAAGACCATAATTTCACAACCAAACACCACTTCATCAAAATACTTTCAAGGCTTGTAAAACTCACCTAGCACAATCTAATAGCTGGTAATCAAGCAGCTATACAAATGTATAGCATAGTTTCAATCACATGCTATCCATGTTTTACTTATATGACTACATTCATTTGTTACATGGACTGTGCTGACTTCGCACTACACGTCATCTTTTGTAGCTCTGCATAATTTCTCCTGTCAAATGTTCCCTCAATCTTCATCTATCTTCAGAAAGGAGTGGAGAGTTTATGGAATTTTACTAACATAGCACTGTAAGGTGTACGCAGAATCTAAGACAGAAGAAATCCATACCATATTTGAGATTTAATGATTTTTTACTAGTTTGGAACTTTGGGAGAGCAGCCAAGAACACTTCACTACTCCAAGAGTCATCAGTGACTACTACTGTAATCATAACGCAAATATTCGCATAGAATCGTCGCGTAGACATGACAATAACTACTAGTTTGTACCTTTAGGCCTGAATAGTAGCAGCTCAACAATGCAGAATAGCGATTTTACAGTTTAGGAACTTTTTCTCCGGCTTGAATCATGTGTGTGGCATCTGGATTGAAAGTACAGATGTGAAGATACAAATTTACGGACCTACATTTTCATCCAGAACTTGCAAAAAATTGCTGTAGTGGCATGTTGCTGAGAGTGTAATAATGTCATACTATACTTATTATTTGTTTACTGTACAGAAACCTCCATATGGAGTATATAGTACAACAGATTAAATTAAGAATAAATTGTAGTGATTGTACTTAGTTATAATTAATACATTGTTTAAATGTGCTTAAGGTAGGTGATTCCACAGTACTGCTAGATAGGTTATTCCATAATTTAATTGTAGAGGGGTAATAAGAGTAAAGGTAAGAGTCAATTCTGGAGTGTGGCTGCAAAAATTGTTGATCGTGACCTCGTGTTTGGCTTACTGTTAGGATTAAATAATTTCTGTTATCGATGTGAACTTGTCTATGCACCATTTTATGCATCGTAACTAGCTTCAAATTGTTCCATCGCTGTTCAAGAGTTGATAGATTCAGGTGATCTAGTATCTCAGTTACACTAGCCCAGGGTGAATAATTGTTTGTAATAAACCATGCAGCTCTTCGTTGGACCATTTCTAACTTGTAGATTTTACTGTTAGTGTATGGAGACCAGACAGTTGATGCATACTCTAAGATAGGACGTACCATTGCTAGATAACACAGCTTCTTAGTTTGTTGAGTGCAAGAGCTAATATTACGTCGCAAAAAGGCATTGGCTGAATTTGCTTTACAGGTAACATGTTGGATATCGTTTGTCCACTTCAGGTGTTCATCTATTGTTACTCCCAGGTAAGTGGCATTGTTAGATCTACAAATTTGATGTTGTTTCATAAAATATGTTGAGTTAGTTGTTAATATCCTGTTAGTGATCTTGAGGTGTAAACATAAAGGTTGAAAAACATCTGCCAGTCTTCACTCCACCTCACTATGGCATCAAGGTCTCTCTGCAATGCTAAGGTATCTTCATTTGAATAAATTGGTCTAAAAATAAGTATATCATCAGCATAGAGTCGTATCTGAGAGTTCACTAGAGCTGGTAGGTCATTAATAAAACAAGTAAATAGTAAAGGGCCAAGTACTGTACCTTGCGGTACGCCAGAGATAACTTCACACTGCTCACTAGTTACACCATTCAGAACTACTTGCTGTTGTCTTTGTCCAAGAAAATCTTTTTTCCAATTAACAAGTTGTGGACAAATTCTGTAATGCTCAAGTTTTTGAAGAAGTCTTACATGTGGAACTTATCGAAAGCTTTGCTAAAGTCAAGAAATAAAGCATCCACTTCTCCACCGTCATTAAGTATTGTTGCAAATTCATAAATTGTGTAGATCAGTTGTGTTTCACAGGACTTATTTTTCTGAAAACCATGCTGTTTTTCTCGAATAAGTTGATGATTTTCCAAATGAGAGCTGATGGAAGAATAGATGATGTGCTCTAGAACTTTACAACAGATTGGTGTTAAGGATATTGGGCGGTAATTAGGTGGTAACTTATGATCTCCCTTTTTAAAAACAGGCACAACAGTAGCATGTTTCCCTTCAGATGGAAGGTGACCTTGATGCAAAGAGGCCCTAAAGATCAGCACAAGAAATGACGTAATGTAGCTTGCAAAGGTTTTTAAAAATCGGGGTGGAATTTGGTCTGGACCTGGAGCTTTGTTTACCTCCAGGTTTTCTAATAAGTTTTTAACACCTTCTGGATTAATACTGATAGGTTCCATTAGTGGGATAAGTAAATTTTCAATATGTGGTACAGAACTTAAATCCTCTTTAACAAAGACAGAGGAGAAATAGTCATTCAATATTAAGCTTACTCTGGTTGCTGTATCAGAGATCAGAGTGTCTCCTTCTAGTAATGGTGGTATGCCACAGTAGTCCTTCTTTTGATTCTTAATGTAACTCCATAACCTCTTAGTTGTACAATATGTTCCAGGGGTGACTAAGTGTTGAATATAGGAGTTGTGGGATTGCCGACATGCCCTTTGAACTTCTTTCTTTATCTGTCAATATTTTTGCCAGACATCACTAGACTTGGAATGTCGGACCAAACTATATAATCTTTGCTTCCTGTGAGATAGATGTTTAATGGTGGAATTCATCCAAGGGGGACTATGGCCAGGTTTATAAGTTCTGGATGGAATCATATCTAGACACTTTTGACACATTTCCTTGAACACTTTCCATAAGACATCAACTTGTGTATCCATATCATGTTCCTCTAAAAACTGTTCACTAGATCTTGTAATGTATTCACTGATGATATCGTTGTTTGCCCTGTTCCAGAGTTTATAAGATCGCAGTGAGGGATTGCTTTGTTGTTTGACTTCTACAGTGGACTTCACATACACGATATCATGATCACTAATTCCTGACAATGGTTTACAACAAAGTACTAATGATGGTTGATTTGTTAGGAAAATATCAAGAGTATTTGCATATCTAGTTGGAAAGTTGATAGTTTGTGTTAGGCCACAATCCTCAATGAAGTTGAGAAATGTTTCACACAGATGTACAGGATAATTGTTACCACTAACTGAGTAGGAGTCCCAATCTATATTTGGGAAATTTGCATCACCTGCAATCCACACAACAGAATCAGGATTGTGATCCATTATATCACGTAGGACAGTGCAAAGATTTTCTAAACATGGTATATCTACATTTGGTGGGTGATACACAGAGCAAATAATAAGTGGAGGGCATGTGGCTAACTGAATTTTACATACTACCAATTCACATAGAGATGTGCTATGGTATTCAAGTGCAGTAGACAACAATGAATTGTGACAAGCAATGAATACACCCCCGAAACCATCGAATCTGTCTTTACGGTATACCTGATATTGTTGGGGGAAATTTTCACTTGAAACTATAGAGGGAGACAGCCATGATTCACAAGCAATAATGATTTTTGGTGAGTGACGGTTTATAAAGTTCTGAAAATCAAGTTGTTTTGCAAGGACACTTTGACAGTTGACAAAAGCTACATCTAATATATCGGAATGATTCAAAATTTCAGGAGTAAGGGTAAAATTATCAGTTCAGGGGGACCCAGCTAGGGGCTCCTCTGCACTATTTTCCAGTTTTTTTTATTTTAAATTTGTTTCCATTCTTGTTTAGTTCTTTAAGTTCAGCACGTAGTTTCTTATTAACTTCCTGCTCCCTAGGTGTGAGATCAGGGGTGATAAAAACCTTCTGAATTATGCTAGGAAGGTTAACATTGCGAAGTTTGGTACAATTTCACATAATTGATTCCTTGTCTGACTCAGACGCGGCCTATCATTTTTCTTGCCCAACCGGATTGCTTTAGTTATTGTGGCAGGGACTGTCAAATGTTTATGAAAGATGGATAACACAGAATCAATGTCATGCTTACGTCTAAGTTCAGGATCCTCAGATGTTGATTCAATAACATTATGTACTATAACATTCAAACGTCTCTTAGATTTTTCTTTTTCTTCATTAATTTAGGAAGACACCATTTCAGATATTTGCTCTTTAGACTGAGAAACCGGCTGTGTTTGAAGAGTGGGCTGTGTTTGGTCACTAGAATTTGCTTCTGTTGAATCCACAGGTTGTAATTTCTTCAGATTGTCCTCTATCTCTGTTAGTCTTTTCTCCATTTCATCCTGCTTATCTTGTATGTCTGTGAAGAACTTCAGGGCTAGTGTGACCTTTGGTTTACACACAGTACAAAAAAACATGACATTTGATTCAGTGGGCTGACGATCCCATATATCTGCTAGCGCTTCATATGGGTGATTTTCCAAAATTCAGTCACATTTAGAAATCCCAAATCCCGAACCACGTTCAAAATAGGTTATTCTCATTTTCGTCCGTTCATGAGGTCAATTACGGTCGCCGTTCTATTATTATTGTTAATTAGCAAACACTGTGCAAAAAGTGGGATATAATATGGTATTTCCAGTGGCTTATTGAATACAAATAAGCCTTAATATAAATCCTGTATTATACTCATTTTATACTTTAGTATAATCCATACTATACTATTGCATATATGGTTTCAGTTTATTTACCACATTACCTCAAATAGCTTATATCTAATATAATGCCCACACTATACCATCACATATATGGTTTCAGTATATTTAACACATTAACTGAAGTCTTACATGAGATTGTTAGTATAATACAGGTTATACCAAGCTTTTTTGTATTCAATAAGCCACTGGAAATACCATCTTATATCCCTCTTTTTTCACAGTGAAAGCCCACTAGGGGCAACACGCTAATGAGCATTACAATCACATATTATGTGACTTATAGCATTCTTAAATATTTCAAGATCTATTGTGTCGATGTTAGGAATTTGAAGGGAGTTCCATTGAATAATTGTTTGAGGGAGGAAGGAGCATTTGTACACATCAACTCTTGGTTGCAATTGAGTTAACTTGAGAGGATGTTGAGCACGGGTGTAGGACACTGTCTATACAACGGTTCAAATTGACAGTGAAAAGTACACCTCTGTCTCTTCTGAAGTTCCTCTGATCCCTGTCAGCTTTTTCCTGTACAATTATTAACAAAAACTCGAGATAAAAACATTACGATAAAAATTGAAATTAGAATTATATTGTATTTACAAATATATTTTAAATACAGAAATATTTTGAAATACTTAAATATTGGGACTCTCGTACACCATGTTGGGTTTTTGCGTGGGCGCTGGCTACTCCCCGGGGATGGTGCTGTGTTCTGTGTACTCTGATCTTTGTCTTTGGTCAAAGTGCAAGTCAAAAGTCAACTGGAAACCTGCATTTGATCAAAGGACAAGCATAGTTCGTAAAGTCAAGTGTATACCACGATCAATACTTCAAGGCTTATCTTTTGAGTTTGACCACCATGATTAGGATGAAGATTGAGGAGTGCCACCCCCTTGTTACTGTGTAGCTACATCACCACAGCTGATACAACACAGGCAAAACAGAGCCCATTGAACAGGTCATGTCATACACCAAACATTTCACTACTTTGCAAAAAAAACTATTTCATGTGCTATGTATGCATGGCCAGACCACCTTTTCTCTTTGAAATTGGGAAGGAGCTCTAGGGAGAATGACAAAGAGAGAGTGACAAAGAGAAAAAAGCAGCCTGGAAATGCGAGACTATAAACACATGCAATGAGTGAATTCTAGACAATACAATGTTCCACTAAGGAAATAAACATACCTGTCCACCTACTGGGATTGACACTGATTAATGAGATAGCAATCACATTGATCATTAAAGATAATAGACAACTATGATTTAGTAGTCACAAAATTGACGTATAACAATATGCTGTTAATATGTACTACAAGAAATGCAAGGACTAGTGTAGCTAATAGCTAGAGTTTATAATGGTGTAAACTCTTGGTAATATAGTAAGTCACCTAACCCACTACTGTAACAGTTATGATAGAAGTGTAGCTATTTGCTAAAAGCATATAGTGCATTGGTGACTTGGCATCACATTGTCAGGAATCATCATATCCTTAACCACAAAAAATGGATCAGTTTTCTTAAGCAAAGCATTATTGTCTGATCAGTAGCTGAACTATGGCAGTGACAGGAGAGCTTGTGACATTGGGAAAGTAACTAGAGTATGTACAAATACTACTAACAGTACTACTGGCCATAGCTGGGCATTCGACACTGTGAATAATTAAATAATATGGCCCATAATGATGTATTGGTCCAAAGTGTTACATGCTTGTACTTAGAGATGTTAAACTTCAAAAAAAAAATTAAAAATCATAAAAATAAATCATTGCAAATGAACTGACCATTCTTAAAGTAAGTTCAAGTCATATTGAAGTGCTGTATAGTCTTCACTCTTCTTACAACACGAAAAATTTTTGCATCGTCTGCAGACATAAATGTGGGGCTTGATACATTTGAGAGTAAGTCTAAACATCATAAACAAGATACCATGCAACATTGATCCCTGAGGGACTCTACTTGTAACAGGAATGGAATTAGATTTCTGTCCATTTAGCACTACTTGTTGTGTTCTATTTCTAAGAAAATCTTTTATTCACTGTAGTATCTTTCCGTGTACCCAAAAGGAGGACAGTTTTTGAATCAAGCATTAGTGGGGGACTGAATCAAAAGCTTTTTGAAAGTCTAGATATATCACATCAACAGAAAAGCCTTTGTCTAAATGTGTGTAAAGTAATCAAGGATTGGGTGGTACATGATCTACCTGGTTCAAATCCAAATTGATAAGCTGACGGAAAGTTTTTTGATAGTAAATGACTTATTGACTGATATTTGACTATAGACTTGTTGAAAATGGATGTAAGACTGACTGGATGATAATATATAATATTGTTAACTTGGTTTCTAGCACATTTCTGATGGATAGGTGTCACTTAAACATTTTTCCAGTCATGTGGTAAGGATCCACTATTAAATATTTACTAAATATAATAGACAATGGGATGGCAATAAATTCACCCACAAATTTTATTATAGGAGTTGGCCAGCCATCTGGTCCTGGAGACTTACTGTTGTGTATGTTCATAATTTTGTCATAAACAATTTCTGGGGTAAATTCTATTCATATTCAATAAATACTTTCTAGTGTTTTTACTTGTGAAGATACCACCTCCATCCCTGCAGTAGATCCAACTAGTTCCCCTCCCATATCTGAGTCATGGTTGCCATTTCAGCAGAACTTGTCGCAGTACCATCAGAACTGAGTATTTCAGTGATGCTGGGACATGTCTTAACTTTGGAATTTATATACTGTCAAAAAACTTTAGGTTTGGATTTAACATTCTGAATTAATTGCTTTTCGTAGTCCTTTTAAGACTGCATGTGGCTTCTAAGTTGATTATTTACAGTTCTAAAGTTTAACAGATCGGTAGGAGAACAAGTAGAAAGATATTTTTCCACAACTTTTTTTTCTAAGGAGAATACTTTAGAATTAGAATACAAATATTTCCCCTCTCTTTGTCTATAAGTATAGGAACATATTTATCAATGGTTTCTTGAAAGATGGAGTTAAACAATAGCCAAGCGTCAGTGTCTATATAGAGTTTTCAAAATTGATACCCAGTCCACATCACTAAGAGCTTGTTTCATAAGGTCGATATTAGCTGCTCTAATGATATATTTTAGATTGTCAGTAAAAGGCTGTACCGATACCACATTTTACAGCTGATATCGATATCCGATATTAATTGTCTATTTCCAATACAGGTTTTCTAATAAATTGATATTAAATATTCAGCCGATACTTAATAATTGTAACCGATATGTATTATTGTGAGATTTAGCAGATAGCATAATCACTATGGCTATGTTGAATTTGCAAAAATTCATTGTTCACAAAGTGTTTTCATTCAAACTAGTCTGTTTTAATGACAGAGTAGTATCATACAACAAAAATGTATTACCAAAAAAGTAGTACAAAGACCCTCAAAAACGAAAAAAACAAAAAAAAACACATAGCCACTCGGAAAATTGAACCTAGGGCAACTCACAGTATAGTCCAGGATCTTACCACTTGTTTGTCTACAAAGTAACAAGATGGAAGCATTTAATAGTACTTATAGTACTTTTACTAGTACTTACACTACTCCAGTGAAGTATCTGTACTATATATAGACTTGCATTTGACCAATACCGATACTCGTAATATCGGTACCGATATCGATATAGTATCGGTATCGGTACAGCCCTAATTGTCAGACTTCTTTGGTTCTAAGTAGCAAAATCAAATCAAATTCTATAATTATCATGATATGCATTATGTGGACACTTTTAATTCCCCAGAGGTGGTAAGTATGCTAGATTATTAATCATATCCTATTTATTCGTAAAAAGGATCTTTTAGGCTCACTAATGCGTTGAAATAAAAATAAGTCATCCTCTGTATCCACAAATGGTTCAATGTGACAATTATTACTGGTACCAGAAAAGTCAGTCCAAGAGATTGCCTTGTAGTTAAAGTCCCCACAGATTAACAAGTGTGTATAATTATGAAGATTGGTAAGTAAATCACAAAGGGATGCTGTGCTGGTGTCAATATTACCTGAGGGACCGGACTGCGATAAATACACCCGACCAGTAATGAGTCAGATCCTTGTAACTTGATGCTGGCCCAAACATTATCCTTGATATGAGAGGTGCGTTGAAAAACACTTGTGAAGCTTGTATATGATGGACATATAATCTACTCCGTGTATGTCAGATGAGGTGGGGTCATAGTTATTGGGATCAAAATTTAAATAACAATAATAACCTGGGGGGATAATTAGTGAGAGATTAACAACAGCATTAGGTGCTTTATTAGGTATTATTTCACTGATGATAATGATATCCAAGGGGATACTACCTGCATTTGAGCTAGCAGATCTCTTTTATTCAAAAATTTATCTGCATTTGTGTACAGAACCCTCAACTTGTTATCACCTACGTATATTACTGCCAATGGTTACTAGGTGAGACTATCATCAGGAAGACTGAGTATATAGTACTCTGGGCACTTTGAACATCAGAGCCATGTGTAAAGTTGCTACAGTGAAGATGCTTGTTGTTACAATCGCAATTCGTATAACTAAACCAGTTTCTCCTTTTGCTTGTCTTTTGCTTGTCTTTGTAAACTATTTTGTACAAAAAAAATTCTTTGTCAGAATTATTTGTCCAACATTTTTAGCATTTAAAGATTCTGTATACACACATAAATAAAATAAATCAAAGTATGATTACATCAAAGTTTTATGCCTTTTATGTAAATGTCAGTTCTAGATACGGAAACCGACGAAGCCACAATTGATGACCAGACAACAATGCCCAGCACAATAGAGACCCCAAATACCATTCGGGAGAGGTCTATTGAGAAGGTTGAGATTTGCCAATGAGGTTGAGGCCGCCAGCTCCTCTGATAATAACAATGCTTCACTTGAAGACAACTGTTGTACCTCCAGCTTACAAAGGGTCAGTGCAGGATCTGCAGTGGCTATCTTCCAAGATAGACGTAAGTGTGTTGTTATTATTGTTATTGTTAATTACTGTGTAGAACTCACAGGAAGAGTATAAACACACAGATAATCATACATAAAATCAATCTGTTGGGAAGAGGTATAAGGATTTAAATTGGTTTAAATCATCCAGTTCAACTAATGAATCGGGTAGAAAATTCCACAAATTGATAGCAGAAGGTAGGAAAGAATTTAAATATGTATCAGTTCTAGCAAAAGGGGTGACAAAATGCTGGTTTTGTCCACGGGTAGGTGTTGAAAGGGGTATAAGTGTAAATGAAATAAATGTCCATGTAATATTTTGTAAAACATTATCAATTTTAAGAAATTTCTTCAGTGTTCGAGTAGTGGCCACTTAAGATGTTTGAGCATGGTAGTTACACTATACTGTGATAGGAGAAGTCATTTTTAACAAAGCGAGCAGCACTGCGCTGAACCTTTTCTATTTGGTGTTTCTGATATGTGAAGGAAGGACCCGAAGGAGAACTCATCAGTGTAGTTATTTGCATGGGAGCGGATAATCAGAAGATGTAACTTGTCTGGGAATTGATACTGCTGCTTCATGAATCACTTACATGGCTGTAAAATGCTCCTTTTTTCTTCTTTCTTCATTCTTACAGTGTACACTAAGACGAAACTTTCTACCACCCATTCTTCTGCAAAAAAAAGTTGTAGAATCATGGAACAAGTTAGACTAAATGATAGCTATATGCCAATGCTGACAATGAAAATCCACTTTGTTTATGCTTCAAATACTAAACCTAGCCCAACACCTGATGTAGTTCACAAGTGCCGTGGCTATGCAAACACGGAAGCCTAACACCCGATGTAGTTCACAAGTGCTATGTAAACATGGAAGTACAGCATTTAATAATCGACTACTGATGAAATTGAAGGCGTATGGCATGGGCGGGTCTCTACTAAGATGGATACAGAATTTTCTTTCTGGTAGAAGGCAACGAGTTGTGCTTAATGGTGATCACTCTAGTTGGTCCACAGTCTCTAGTGGGGTTCTCCAAGGTTCAGTCCTTGGCCCCCTGCTCTTTCTGTTATATGTTAATGATATTCCGTTATCTGTGGACAGCCCAATCTTACTATTTGCTGATGATGCCAAGATCTTTCGATTAACTAGATGTGAAGCCGATTACTTACAACTTCAACGGGATATTGATATATTGTTTGAATGGTCGAGAACCTGGTTGCTTAATTTTAATATTAGCAAGTGTTATGTTTTGCATTTAGGTCTCACCCACTCCTATGGAAATTATTGTATTGACGGTAATGTTATAACATCTACTGAGTCAGTCAAAGATTTGGGAATTGTCGTTGACTCTTCTCTGAAGTTTCATAACCATACTGCTATAGTAACTGCAAGAGCTAATCATATACTAGCTGTGATTAATAAATCGTTTCAGTACTTGAACACCAACATGTTACTCCAACTGTACAAATCTTTTGTTCGTCCCATATTAGAATATGGAAATATTATATGGGGTCCACAGTTCATACTTGATCAGCAGTCAGTTGAAAAAATTCAAAGAAGAGCTACCAAGTTAGTGAGCGAAATTAAAGACTTGCAATATGTTGACAGATTAAACCACCTAAACTTACCATCTCTCAGATATCGACGTCGTAGAGGGGACTTAATTTACACTTACAGACTATTTCATAACATGCTGGACATGGATAGCTCATCTTTATTTACCCTTCGATCATCTTCTATAACAAGAGGTCATGATTTAAAGATCTACAAACCACACGCTACCTGCTTGCCACGCAGTCACTTTTATTCAGTAAGAATTATAAATGATTGGAATGGACTCCCATATGACTCAGTTAATGTTCATTCAACCAATTTGTTTAAGACACACCTAGATAGATTTTATTATGATTACCAGTATGATATTGTATAGTTATTTTTGTAGTAGTTTGATTTAGATCAGGTTTTTACAGGCTGTCTCCTTACCTGTACCCCCAATAATAATTTAAGCTGCCAAGTATTGGTCGAGAACCTCCCTCACAAAATCAGACGGTGAGGCAACCAAAACTTTAAGATGTCTCACTCAGTGATAACTTGTAAACCTCCATAGTTACCAGGGGCGTAGCCAGCCAATATTTGATGGTTGGGCATAACTACACACACAAGAAACACGCCCACTTTCATGTGAGACATTATCAAAGAAAAATTTGAAAAGTGTATGCACACAAGGCCTACAGCTACCTATGCTAGTTGCAAACAAACGCTGCTTGCATGCATGCAAACATTTACTAGCTAGCTATATGCTATTCTATTAAACTTGTAGGGCAGGCATCCACCGACGATCATCGTAGCCGAGCATCACGTGACATCAAACTGCTGAATCTACAAGAACCAACAATATAAACAGTTCATCACATATTTACTACAATCAACTGGCAGTATAGCTTACAGACCAACCACCACAACGATACGTAATACATTTTAAAGTAAACGCCACATGGCCCCAAATTAAGGCCGGGGGCGCTAATTTATGAACTATGAGTCTTATCACAAATATCAGCATGCCAAGAATGCTTCGTCCCAGACTTATAGCAGCCAATGTACATTTTGCGATGAATCTGGTGCCAACCACAACTCGGTTAATCAGTACAAATTGTGCACGTGACACTTTATAATGACTTGACCTTTTCTCCATTTCCAGTCATCTGCCATTATTGTTACCTAGAAGAGTAGGTTTTCCCGTTTTCTTTCATCAGCAGTAAGTTAGGTTATACGGTACTTTCCTTATCAAAAAAAATACGCTTGACAAGTCCACTGAAACGAAATCTTTTGCTGCCAGTACCATCCACACTGAATCCTACTGACGATTATCACTCACTGTGGCTTAGAGATACGGTACCACGACTATAGTGTACCATGCTTCAACTCCATTTTAAATTTCGAATTTAAATCGCGCCAAGGAACGTAATTATAGGGACTTCCCAAGGGATTTTCCCACGTAATGGATCACGTGATACACCATCTATCACGATCCCTTCTTCGAAGTCATGGTTTAACAAATGAGGTACACGTTTACGCTTTACATTATTAAAGTAGGATTGTTTTGTGTGCTGCTGTGAATCCTCGCGTGAATCTTAAGCTACTTGTGATGGTTGGGCAAAAGTTTGTGATGGTTGGGCAAAAGTTTGTGATGGTTGGGCAAGAAACTGTGATGGTTGGGCAAATGCCCGCCCATGCCCACCCTTGGCTACGCTACTGATAGTTACAACAATATTTTATACAACATGCAAAATAGCACTCAGAGCCAAATTAAACGCGCTAATAGTTATAGTTACCACCTATGCCATAGGTGGTAACTAACTATTATAGCTATAGCTATAGGCTATGGCTAATAGCCTCGCCATAGGCTATGGCTATGTAGAGTGTGCCGGTATAGTAGAGCCGACACTACCCCACACAACATTTGTCTCAAAGCCGTTAACATTTTCGACTTAACTAACCACACTGACAACTGCGCAGTTTTGTGCAGCTGTGCCGGTAGTTTTGTGATATAATTATCTAACACTGCATACCAGCTAGCATACAGTTCCAGCAGTATTATAGTAATAGAGCGACACGAGATACAACACTAGACGAAGTCTGTTACACCAGCGTAGCAACAAAGTTCTCTTTCCATAAACTAACCGCGAAAACTTCGCATTACACGGATAGAAAGTGGCCAGTAGAAAGTCAGTATTGGTCTATATTGGGCGCACGTGAGCTGTCTCCAATCCCGTTTACGGAATATACCAGGTATTATCTCTGCTACTATAGTGACAAAAAAATTATGCACTTAGCTATAGGCTAAGCGCATATTTTTTTGTCACTATACTCACAAAAAAAAATTATTTTGATGTGATGTGGCGGCTTACTTTTTTGCTCTTCGTTTCGTTCGAGATTTTCTCCTAAACTAGACATTATTTCATCCCTCTCGTACTCATAAGAACACCAGAGGGTGTACCAGTCGCTTGGTGCTACCAACGGGGTTAAACCGAGGACCTGCGATTTGACCTTTCGTGGGAGAACCCTCCAATCAACCAACCAAGCTGACCAAGTTGTGGTACCGTGGCTTTCAAACACTAACGGTACCTCGAACGGTACCTTGAAAGGCGAGCTCTGTATCTGTACCGAATGTTTTGTTTGTGCGTACCTTACAAGGTGCCATCTGCCCCAGCTGACCTCTGAGCTGACGATGTCAACTAGCCAAGAATCTACTACTGATGCTTCAACGAACTCCGAGATGGACTCAAGTGTTCCCCTAAAGCGGCCTTTGCCACAGGACTCACCTCGTTCAACAAAGCAGCCAAAGAACAAGAAAACAAAGACTGGTGAGTGTATTTGTCCAATATGTATGGATCCCATTGTTGATGCCACTGAAACCAGAGAAGGCCAAGATTCTATATTTTGTGAAGGCCAATGTTCAGCTTGGATACATAGACGGTGTGCCGGCCTATCCAAACCAATATTCGACACATTGACGGAGTCAGAAATACCATTTCAATGCCCCCATTGTACCTTACATAGCCATACCTCTGAAATAGCCAAGTTAAAAGAAGTCATTGAATCCCTTACCAAGAGCATCACTCAATTACAGGTAACTCCTGACAAACCAGCTACAAAAAGTGACAACAAAACTACACTGACGGCTACTGCCTCACAACCAGCTGTGGAGCCCCAAACAACAGCATCTGAATCCACAAAACGAATATCACCTGACCAAAAATTTAACATTGTAATGTACGGAATTAAGGAGTCTCCTCCAAATACAAACAGACCAACTAGACTAGACCAGGATTTGACTAACATTACTCTAGTATTTTCCCAAACAGATTTACCACTTGAACGAAGTTCTATCAGGGATTGTCACAGGCTTGGAAAATTCAATGAAGCAGCAACCAAACCAAGACCTATCTTAATAACTTTTCTCCTATCAGGCGATGCTTCTTTGGCTTTATCCAAGATAAGCTCATTCAAAGGTCCAGTTCGCATTAAACCTGATCTCTCACCAGAAGAAAGAACTCGGGAAGCAGTACTCATGAAACAGCGTTGGTCCTTAATTCAATGAGGAGCTGAGAGAAGACGCATCAAGATACGAAATGGAGCTTTATTTGTCGACAACCAATTGTACGAACGTCTTAGCGGTTCAGATTTTTGCCGAACTAATTACAACCCCCCACTTCATGTTAATTCCTCTACTACCCAAAATTGACTAGATTCATGTAACGTTACTGATATACAAACTAACTATTCTGATCCAGAACAACAAATCATAATTCCAAATCCTGATTACTTGCCTGCTAATGGTACACTAAATGATTCTCAAGAAACTAACAACAAACCTATTCCAGTTCATAAAGAAGGTGCAACCGGTGAACAACATAACAGTACTAGTGTTGAATTAACCAAGAAATCTGACCTCACATTTTTAAGTTTAAACTGCTGTAGTTTGAGAAGTAACTCTAAAAGAGCAAGATTTTTGGCACTTATTGAAGGATGCAATCCTGATATAGTTTGTGGGTGTGAGTCTCATCTTGACCAATCATATCACACACCCGAAGTATTTCCTGACCATTATAATGTCTTTAGAAAAGACCGCACTGTGGGTGGTGGCGGGGTTTTTGTTTGTGTAAAAAAGAATTTGGTTGCATCAGAAGAACCAATCCTTGAGGTGGAAGCTGAACTATTTTGGATTAAGTTATCTTTATCAAATCAACCTGCCATCCACATAGGTTCATTTTACCACCCTCCTAATCCTGACTCATATCCCATAGAACAACTCAGTGTTTCACTAGCCAGGTTAAACAATTCAAATACTCCACCAAATATTGTGTTAATGGGGGATTTCAATTTTCCAAGTATCACATGCCACTAATGGTTATGGTAACATTGCTACCACCCCCACTTATGGAAATGCTCTAAATAACATGTTTTTGGATGTAATAAACGATAACAGTCTCGAACAATTTGTGCACTTGCCAACCCGCTTAGAGAATACATTAGATCTTGTTTTCTGTACTTATCCAAAAATTGTTAACATTTCTACTGTTCCTGGTATCTCAGATCATGATGCGTTAACATTCCATCTTGATATAAACAAGCATACAACTCCAAGTACAAAGCAACACAAAATTGCTTTGTATCACAAAGGTAACATCGACCTAATTAAAAGAGATCTAATAACTTTTGCAAATACATTCTTATCAAGTGACCCACATTCCAGACCAGTTGAATAACTTTGGCAAGAATTCAAGCAAGCAATCCATGGAGCTGTCTCTAACCATGTTCCTCACAAAGTGAAACGTTCACACAACAATTTACCCTGGATTAATAGGCAAATAAAGAAAGATATGAAAGCACGCAAAAAACTATACAACAAGGCTAAGAGAAGCAAATTAGAGTCTGATTGGAAAGCTTATCGTGATGCCAGGAACCTAGTCAACTGCAGATTGAAAGAGGCACACAACAAGTATTATGTCAGACTATTTGATAGTTCATTCAATGGGAATCGCCGCCAATTTTGGAAGTACGTAAGGGCCAAACGACAGGATAAACATGATATTCCCACCCTACTTGTTAATGGAAAACCTGTTAATAATTCAAAAGACAAAGCCAAAGCATTTCCAGTCTGTATTCACAAAAGAAAACCTATCAACAATACCTACAATAAGTAATACTATTAATGCTATACCTGACATGCCTACTCTCTCCATCTCACAGTCTGGGATACAACAACTACTTTCAACACTTGACGAACAAAAGTCTAGTGGACCTGACCTTATTTCACCATACATACTAAAACATTGTGCTAATGAAATTGCTCCAATTTTACAAGTGATCTTTACCCAGTCTTTGTCTACCAGCTCATTACCGAGTGATTGGCTGTCAGCTAACATTTGTCCTGTGTATAAAAAGGGTAACCGCAGTAGTGCCATCAACTATCGACCTATATCGTTAACATCCATTTGTGCTAAGACTATGGAACACATTATTTACTACTCCATTATGAACCATCTTAACCAACATAACGTTTTAATTGAAAATCAACATGGCTTTCGATCACAGAACTCCTGTGTCACTCAACTCATCACTTTGACTGAAGACATATCCTACGCTCCCCTCCTTCTAGACTTTTCTAAAGCATTTGATACAGTTCCACATCAACGACTTCTGACTAAATTAAAGCATTATGGAATTGGCGACAGTACTCTTGCATGGATTGAATCCTGGCTCACTAGACGTTCACAATGTGTAGTTTTGGATGGTGAAACCTCAAACCCTGTACCTGTTTTGTCAGGAGTCCCTCAAGGAACTGTCCTGGGTCCCCTGATGTTTTTACTGTATATAAACGACATAGCAAATGATATTGATTCTCCTCTTCGGATGTTCGCAGATGATTGTCTACTTTACAGAATAATCAATAGCAGAGAAGACACCATCCAGCTCCAACAAGATCTGAACAAGTTATCTGAATGGGCTAACACCTGGCAACTGAACTTTAATGTCATCAAATGTGCTGTAGTGCAATGCACAAGGAATACTTCACCCATCACACATAATTACATACTGAACGGCCATATATTAGAAACATCTGAGCAACACTCTTATCTGGGCATCTTAATTAACAAGTCATTATCCTGGTCTTCACACATATCTACCATAGCAGCAAAGGCGACAAAAACCCTTAACTTTTTGAAACATAACCTTAGTAGTTGCTCACAAAGAGTTAAGAAATCTGCATACATCACAATGGTGAGGCCACAAATGGAATATGCATCAGCTGTGTGGGATCCATACTACAATTCACAAATTCAGCAATTAGAGAAGGTACAACGTCGTGCAGCCAGATGGATTTATAATGACTATAGTAGATTTAGCTCAGTTTCAGCAATGTTAAATGAATTATCCCTGCCATCTCTTGAGACTCGTCGCAAGATATCTAGATTACAAGTCCTGCACAAGGTACTCCATCACCAGCTTGCCATCTGCATACCATCACATTACCTACCACCAACGAGAGAAACTAGATCATACCATCCATTGCATCTCATAATTCCATCATCATCCACCTGATCATACCAGAGCAGCTACTTCTCAAGAACTGTTAAATAATGGAACACCTTGCCTGTTAACATCATTGAAACGTCTGATCCAGATTCGTTCACATCACTTTTACAATCATATTACCATACTAGTACTAGCTTGTAATTAGTCGAACAATTGGTTTACTGTATGTTAAGTTAGAACTGTTTTTTGTTGTTGTTGTTTTTTTTTTCCTGAGCATACCAGCAGGGCTGACTGCTCAGTACAAATAAATAAATAAATAAATAAACAACACAACGGGCATGCAATTGGAAACAGTGGAAATGGAAAACGGAAATGGTCAAATCGTCACATAAATGTGCATGCCCTAGAGTAAAACCCTTGTATAGTGGCCACCTCTTAAAGCCCACCTCCGTACAAAGACCACTTTGCAATTAGACCTCAAAGATGGCTAAGGCATACTAACTTTCTTCATGGCCACCTTTTATAAAGACCATCCTCTTTACAAAGACCACCTCTCCACATTGTAATAATACTTAGGTTCCAAACATCTACTTTATGACATATCAAAGCAGCTATAGGTCAGCTAAAATATACTACACTCTTAAGGTCATCATCTTACTACCTCAGTTTTTGTTGATACAGTAGGTTGTAGTGTACTAGCTACGCATGGACTCGACGCATTCTGGTACAAACTGAGTGAATGGCATGTGGATGACTTGAGTGAAGTGTGGACCAAAATATGGGAGATGACATTGACCCCTTTCTATGAGGCATGAAATACATGTTTGAAGCTTATCAAATATTACCATGTAGAGAGGTGGTCTTTATAAAAGGTGACCATGAAGTGGCCTTACCTATCTTTAGAACCTGATTACAATACAATCTTAAAGTTGTATAGAGATGGTCTTTGGCATCTATTTCATGACTTTATTAAACAACTAGGCTCTTAAGGTCCTAAGGTAAAGCCTCACTTAGTGTCACCTGTAAAGACCACCTCTGTATACTTGGAATCTTAGCTATTATTACAATGCGAGAAGTGGTCTTTGTAAAGAGGCTGGTCTTTCAGCGAACCTTGAAGTGGTCTTATAAGGTCAGCTATCTTTAAGATCTAATTACAGTGTGGTCTTTGTATGGAGGTGGTCTTATAAAAGCGGACGGTATTTTAAGAGGTGGTCTTTAAGAGGTGGCCACTAAATAATGGTTTCACTCTATTATATGACGATTTGACCATTTCCGGTTTCCATTTCCACTGTTTCCAATTGCCCCAGTACAACCACGTAAAATTAGATTAAAGCTAAACTCTGTTGGAGAATTATACTTGCGTAGCTATGGACCTTATCCGCATTGACGTCACGATATAAAAATGGCGGCGTTAGTGTGGGGAGTTTGTACAGGCAACCATTGAGAGGGTTTGTATTTCGCCATGAACAGTGTGAAGAATTCAAGAGAAAGTTCAGGTAAGGTATTTTATTTATTGTCCGATGTAGAAAGGGCCATTTTCGTACTAAATAAGAGTTCTAAGGATGGTTTTTTAAAAGATGGTTCTCGTGAGGCTCCTCCGAAGGGTTGTAAACGCTAGGCAGACCAACTTATTTCCTTACACAATCTGCTTAAAGGTTGTTGGGTAGTGCGAAAATGCGTAGTAGTGCGATAGCATGCCGGTCCAAGTCGTGTTTCTTGTTGACCCGTCGGCAGTGCGGCGGCGAGGTAACGTGTTTTGTTCAGGCTCTTATACATATACATGTATTCATGATAACAGTTTGTAGCTCTTAATAGAGATGGTCGGTGATTTAGCAAAATTTTATGTTGAATGTTGACAGATTCTACCTTGCTGTCCACCTGGAGTCAAATTGTTAGTAGTCACAGTTCAGTAGATCATGCCAGTGATGCCAGTGAGACCACTGAGAGTAGTGCCATGAGAAGGCTTGGTAAGAAAATGATCAAGATTGTACATGTGAACTGACTTCAAACATTTTATGTAGAAGCTGAAGGTGATGTTTGTGGCTTTGATCATGATGTAGCAGGTGGTGACGGAAGATATTATGGTTAGAGGCTTTCATCATATCAGCTAGCTAAATAATAATTTGTTTATTTGTATGTAGATGCTGAAGATAATGTCTGGAGTCTTGATGATAGCAGTGTTGCAGTAGGTGACAGAATTCTCGGTAGCTAAGATATATATGTATTTTGCTTACTTATACGATAATTTACAGATGCTGAAAGTAACATTCCTGGCTTTGTAAACCAAGATCACAGTGTGATGGAGGATGAAACAATGCTATCCAATGGTTAGAGATTATATATCACAGCTACTTGCTGATTTGTTGGCATATCCATTTTATAGATGCTGAAGGTTATGCCCAAAGTCTTATGTGTCACACAGGAAAGGATCACAAATTGCTTGGTGAGATACTGCATCATTTGTTTATATAATACAGCCATTTATGTAGATGTAGAAGGTAATGTCCTAGCAAAACCTAAGGGTGTGATGGAACTTGAGTATGATAGTTTCAGGCTCTTACTTTTTGTTGACACATTTTTGTAACTAATATAAAGGGTTTGATGTTGGCAGATTCTGTCTGCCAGGTGGAGACAGATTCTGTCTCTACCTGGAGCTTGTAGTGGTAGTGGCGATCGCTTTGCACATTCTGTAGCTGCCCAACAGACTGCAAATCATAGCCATATACCAAGCTTGAGCCATACATGTTGACTTGCATTTTTATAGATACTGAAGCTGATATTTTGTCATTGCCAAACACCAATATTGATGTCAACATTACTATCAGCTCTGGGCCTACAAAATGTGTAGAAGGAAAGACTACAAATTCTTCAGGTAACTAATTGTCGTGTATTGTGATATCTATTTGTAATCATTTCATTCCAGACTCACAATCATTGAACAGTACTAGTTTTCACAGAGCTGTTGGAAGCTCAAGCAAACCTTGGAATGGGTACAATTGTTGTGTGCCTGGGTGTTACAATTCTTCTGGCGAGAATAAGTTTAGGGATGAGTCCTCAAAAGTTTCCTTTCACAACCTTCCTGATGTCAAGTCAAAGAAGGGAAAAGCATGGATTGGGTTGATTCATCGTGATCTTAATGAGGATTTTGTTGTCACGAAAAGTACCAAAATTTGTTCTGGCCATTTTCTTTCTACTGATTTTCTTTTAAATTGTGAGAGACGGCGGCTAAAACCTGATGCAGTTCCATCCTGTTTTCCTTGGAGAAAATGCTTTAAACGCAGATCACGAACATCTCAAAAAGCATCACAAGCTTTATTGGAAGATGAAAAACCTAATGAGAGGATGGCTAGTGCAACGAATAGCAGAAAGAAAATGAAAGAAATTGTTTCTGTCAGTATGGATTCTACTGATATACAACCTAGTGCAGAAACCGCTGAGGAACCTGACCAACAGGATGTGATTGTTAACCTTCAAACTCAGGTTATTAGTCTTCAAAATCAACTGGCAGAAACAGAAAACAGGCTTAAAAAGAGTTTATTTAGGCTAGAGAACATCAGGGATGATGCAAAGTTGATGAAGTTTTATACAGGATTTGTAGACTACGAAACTTTAATGGCTTTTTATGAGATGTTGGAATCAGATGCATTAGTGATGAGACAGTGGAGTGGGAGGCGCTGTGGATCTAATTATGATGATATAAAAACTGGACCAAAGTACAAGCTTCCATTGAAAGAGCAATTCTTTTTAACCCTTGTTAGGCTCCGAGCTGGACTACCTGAGCTAGATGTTGCTAATAGATTTGATGTTTCACAAGCAACAGTTTCAAGAATCACTAATACGTGGATTAACTTGATGTTCCACACCCTTAAGTCCATTGAGAAATTTCCACCATGGCATGTAGTAAAAAAGTATATGCCTGATTCATTCAAAAAAGAGTACCCAAATACAAGAATTATTATTGACGCAACAGAATTTGCAGTTGAAAGGCCATCTTCCCTGTTATCTCAAGCTTGTACATTTTCTGCCTACAAAAACAAGAATACGATAAAAGTTTTAATAGGTGTAACTCCCAGTGGAGCAATTTCATTTGTTTCGGAAGCTTACGAAGGATCGATATCTGACCGAAAATTAGTAGAAGTCAGTGGACTATTGGATAAACTAGAGCCAGGAGATGAGGTCATGGCTGACAAAGGTTTTACTATTCATGACTTGTTGATTCCTCGTGGTGTACGTTTGAACATTCCGCCATTTCTTCAAGGAAAAGTGCAAATGACACCCAATGATGTATTTCTTACCAAGAAAATTGCTCATCTAAGGGTGCATGTGGAAAGAAGCATTGGACGAGTCAAAGAGTTTAAAATTTTGCAGGACACTCTTCCTGCAACTATGTGGGATTCTGTTAGTCATGTTGTGTACGTTTGCTGCATGCTTAGTAACTTTGGACCTCCATTAGTATGTTAGCAGTATAATTGTAATTACATTATTGTTTGGTAGAATTATCAATGGACATACATAAATACAAAATAGTAATTGTACGCTAAATTTTTACATGTGATTCATAAAGAGTTTGTGGAATCATAATGATTTATGCCATTATAAATAATGAGAAGAGGTGGTGGGTTATACTTATTCCATTGATCAAGCAAATCTTCCAAGTCCATAGGAATGAAAATCCCACCTCTCATTTTAGGTACAGGTGGAGGGTGGCATAAAAACCTCCGTGCAGAGGTGCATTTATCACCTGATCTTGTGATTACCACTATTTCCCTTCCTATTCCAATGGCAAGCAAGCGTATTTCCAAATCACCACCCCATTCAGTAGCCTGCAAAACTCTTAATTTTTTTGTCTCCCATTGCTGTTGTGAGAGTCCTTCCTCAGTTCTTACATCTGGATACTTCTGCATGGTAATTAGGGTTAACATCCTTAATTGCTGTCCAACACATTTGTCTCCACGTGAAGATGGTTCAATATAACCAGCCTGGTGAGCAATGGAATATTACAAACAATTTCCATCACCACACACTGTGTGTGGTGTACAGTGCAGTTGCTGTAGTATATTGATTGGTGGTTGTGGCCTGCTCACTGTTGAAACACACAAAAATTCAACTTCATCATATGATTCTACAGGGGCTCTCTTCACTGAAAGGTTGTCTGTACTCAGATCTGTACCTATTGCAGAATGTTCATAAGCCTGTGATATGATGAAATATGGCACAACGGATGGCAAAAATTTATCAAAATAAAATACTCTGGCCTTAGATATTGCTTCTTCAATGAATGCTTGGTCGTAGAAAATCCTTTCTACGTGAATGTCTCCTCCTGGAGCCCACAAAACAAAATCACCCCATGACAATCGAGTCACGAACAACTGGGTCTGCACCTGATAAAAGTATTGATGGCTTCTCTTAAGTTGCAATTCTCCGTTACTGTTTGTATGCAGACAAAATGTTTTCTCCATAGCAGCTGCAGTTATGGGCTTTTTTGCACATACAAAAGGACATTTTACCTCTAAACATCCCATGTCTTCACCATCTATTATAACAAGGGAATCAGGAGTGGCAGCTAGCCAAGGTATGGCAACATTAATAAACAAGCCGCATTTGTGGACTGTTACGTCTATGCCCTGTTTCTTTTGATAATGAATATAACTATCAATTGCTCTACTTTCATTCTTTCGTCCATAGTTGATGGCTGGAGAATTGATGGATTTTTGAGCCAACTTATTAGTGATAAATGCCTTAGCGTCAGTGCCTTTCTTCCTATGACAAACAGTTTTCATTATTGATGCTGAGATTCGTAGCATCCTCTCATCATGCCAAACATTTGATATAGACTGATTGTGTGTGCTGGCTTCAATATCAATAGCTCTTGAAGGACCAATACAAATATGATCTTCGTACAGATTTCTCACAAGATACGACGGTGGAGGTACTTCAGAATTATCAACTTCATAAGGGACTGCTGTATTAGTAGAGGAACTATAACAATGATCGTGATTGATAATATCTACCAAATTACACAATTCTTGCTGAAATTTTGATTTCATTGCTTTAGCTTTTGAAATCCGTTCTTCTCTAGCCCTTTGAAGTCTATCTTCTGATGGTGCTGGTTCATCATCAAGCAATTGCAAAAAACAAGATGTCCCATATCTACTGAGCATTGTTTGTGCTTCAATGGCTTTTTTTGTCTCTGCTACATTAGTGGCTGAAGCAACGGCATGGACAGCAGCCTCTTTCTTCTTTTGGTCTATAGCTAACAGCCTACTTCTTAAATTAGGCCTCCTGTCAGGTGGAACAGCTCTTCTGGAAGTTGGTCGACAGTCTCATTGGTTAACAGTGCAAACTTTGATTCTTTTCTCTACACCATACACCTCCTTCGTTAGTGTAACTAAGTTGGTAGGTCTTGCATCTACTTTCTTGTCTCTTGGCTGGTTCCAGAGTTGACGTTTTTCTGTACAACTTTTTTCATCTTCTTCATTCAGCTTTAAATGGAAATAGTTCTGTAGACAGTAGAGAGTAGCTGTGACATGATTACAGCAACCAGATAGCCCAGCTGGGCATGCACAGAAAGCCTTAGCGACATCACTTGTTAGTTCTGATAGGACTATATACACTTTATAAAGTTTGTCTTTCTTCATAGACGGTAAGACATCGGCCCCAATGCAAATGTAGTTCAATTGGTTGGGCATAGGATGGTATCTGATGTTTTGAACATGCCCATCCTGAAAGAAACAGTATGCCTTGTCCAATGGTCGAGTGAAACCAATAGATTCCTCTGAGCCAAGATTACTTATCAACTTCTGTTTGCCAACATCCTTAACTGAACAGCTATCTCTCCTCTCCATAGCACTTTCAACATAATCTGCATTTCTTAGAAAACATTTTCGATCGACTAGAAACTTAAAAATGGTGCCAAATGTAATTTTAGGACATTTGTGTATATCCTTGGTCCATTGATTGTCTTTAGCTTTTGGTACTGACTGTAATAGGTTTTCATCAAGAAAATTTCTATGCTTTGCAGATACGGATTGTAACTTATTCTTAACGTTTATGCCATCATCTGGATCAATCAGATATAGGTCCCATCCATATTTAATGAAATCACAAACTCTGAAATTTTAACTATTGATTTAAAATACATGTATTGATGAACATACCTTTCAATCAGTTCTGGCTTTTTCCCATTAGTTGGTGCCCCACGGCAAACAAGCCATCTTTTCAACTGCATAACATTCAATTCAGATGGATGTTTACCATCCAGCGAAGAGCCAGGAACATCACACTCTGCCAGCAATAGAATACCAGTATCCAAAATATCATCAGGTTCTCCTTCAACATTATTACAGCCCTCGATATGGTTCTCAGTTCCCAATAATTGGCTATCATACTCAAGTTCCATCACACCCTTAGGTTTTGCTAGGACATTACCTTCTACATCTACATAAATGGCTGTATTATATAAACAAATGATGCAGTATCTCACCAAGCAATTTGTGATCCTTTCCTGTGTGACACATAAGACTTTGGGCATAACCTTCAGCATCTATAAAATGGATATGCCAACAAATCAGCAAGTAGCTGTGATATATAATCTCTAACCATTGGATAGCATTGTTTCATCCTCCATCACACTGTGATCTTGGTTTACAAAGCCAGGAATGTTACTTTCAGCATCTGTAAATTATCGTATAAGTAAGCAAAATACATAATATATCTTAGCTACCGAGAATTCTGTCACCTACTGCAACACTGCTATCATCAAGACTCCAGACATTATCTTCAGCATCTACATACAAATAAACAAATTATTATTTAGCTAGCTGATATGATGAAAGCCTCTAACCATAATATCTTCCGTCACCACCTGCTACATCATGATCAAAGCCACAAACATCACCTTCAGCTTCTACATAAAATGTTTGAAGTCAGTTCACATGTACAATCTTGATCATTTTCTTACCAAGCCTTCTCATGGCACTACTCTCAGTGGTCTCACTGGCATCACTGGCATGATCTACTGAACTGTGACTACTAACAATTTGACTCCAGGTGGACAGCATGGTAGAATCTGTCAACATTCAACATAAAATTTTGCTAAATCACCGACCATCTCTATTAAGAGCTACAAACTGTTATCATGAATACATGTATATGTATAAGAGCCTGAACAAAACACGTTACCTCGCCGCCGCACTGCCGACGGGTCAACAAGAAACACGACTTGGGCCGGCATGCTATCGCACTACTACACATTTTCGCACTACCCAACAACCTTTAAGCAGATTGTGTAAGGAAATAAGTTGGTCTGCCTAGCGTTTACAACCCTTCGGAGGAGCCTCACGAGAACCATCTTTTAAAAAACCATCCTTAGAACTCTTATTTAGTACGAAAATGGCCCTTTCTACATCGGACAATAAATAAAATACCTTACCTGAACTTTCTCTTGAATTCTTCACACTGTTCATGGCGAAATACAAACCCTCTCAATGGTTGCCTGTACAAACTCCCCACACTAACGCCGCCATTTTTATATCGTGACGTCAATGCGGATAAGGTCCATAAGCTTACAGTTACATATAAAATACAAGTAAACAATTTTGTCTTGTGCAGCTGGCATGGCGAACTTTCTTTGTGTTGGTGTCAGGCAATTCAATACGTGCTTAATTTTTTTTGCCTTCACCTGGCGTAGCTACTAGGCTCTAGTGGCTTGGCTGTCTTCCTTTATCTGGTTCATCTGGCTTGCATACGCCTACAGCATTGTGTAGCTATCTCCTGAAAGTTGTGTATGCATAACTATAGTGTGTCACCCATCACTGTGCCATTGCTACATCACTGATGAACCTTACTTAGCTCTAGTTGATGTTGATATGCATTGCTGTATATTGGCTAATAATTTTTATCTGCATGGTGATGTTGCCTATAATGTATTGCTGCATACAACACTGCAATAATGTATAGTTCTCTCCTGTATGTTTTGTATACATATACTTTGTACACATCACTGTGCCATTTATACCACACCAATGATGTACTGGCACTTAGCTACTGGTGGCCTTTAGTTACGATGCCACTATTGTGTTATATCTGTCACTACTGTGACATATTGAGTTGATTTGGGGATAATGCATTCACCACCTAATAGCCTCACCGGGGGGCTGTCACGTTGGTGTATGTACTTGGTTGTATGTGACACGGTCCTAGACAATAATAATAATAATAAAGTAATAAAATTCGTATGGGAACTGGATGCTATTTTGAACATCATGATCTACCTTTAGATGGCACTTTTCAGGGGGCATAGGAAGCATGGGTGCCATGGGTGCTTGGGCATTCATAAATATTTCTAACCAGAATCAAAATCACTCATCCTTTCTTTTCTAACTTGTCAGTGATTCCATCTGCCTTGATCCATAGTCCATAGGCTTAAACAAAGGTTACCACTTTGCCTATACCCTATAGAGCGGTTGCAAAAATAATTACATTAGACGCGCTTAGAAAACGTGTGGCAAAAATCCATTGCCACAATGCATAAAAATTGCGTATTCAATTCTACTGCCACAACACAAGTATGGATAGCTTAGCCACTACACTGTTACATTCACTATTATAAGATATTAATATACTAGAAGGACGCGAGTGCAGCTGATCTAGTTACAATAGAATTTTGCCATTTTGCTAGCATACTCAAGAAGCCAGATGCTTATTCATATTTACCATTGTATTAAAAGAGTTTTTCTGACACAGTTATACTCGCCATATCAACTTTCAGGTGGACCTGTTTTGAACATGTGTGGGCGAATACATGCTATTTTTACCATGTAGCCACAAAGCAGACCGGCCTGATAACAGACAATTATCAACACCGATATAGTTTCGCTGTTAGTCACTCTACCATAGCAGGAAATGAAGTAAGCAATTTTCCCAGCACCTGGCTGTACAAATGCCACACATTTTGCCACACATTTCAGTTGAATGCTGCACCTGTGGCATCACATGCAACCACTCTATATGCAATTAAAATTTAAAATTGACTGGTTAAATTTCTGCAAAGTATGCATATCCCAATTATCATAAAAATGAATGCAATGCTGGGACAGCAAAGGATCCCAAACTAGCAATGCATATCTATAGCTAAATCAGGCAAGATAATACAAGGGAATCCACCAACATCTTAATGACTTCATTGTCATTATTATTACTGCTTTACAGTGTCTAGCACTGAAGTTGGTAGTTTTCCTGTGAGAATTAATCCAGAATAAATCTTCTTGTAAATAGCAGCTTCGTACATGAGTTGACAAATCCAGTTAATTATCAAATGTGACAATGCATGAAGTTGGAACCACTATATACATAAATATCTCAGCTGTGTTAAACTGACTGACTGACTGACTGACTGACTAATATAGCTATAATATTATATATGACATCATCAATGGTACCTATATCTAGTGTGTGTGTATGTGTGTGTGTGTGTGTGTGTGTGCGTGTGTACCTTAATTCAGTCATCTATGTTATTCTGATATCTATTACATTGTTCACTATATTGACTGTTGTTTGCATGCAAGTGATAGCTACTGTAGCTGCTTATCAGACAATGATACACCGCATTTTGGCGAAGAGATAAACCGGCAGAATGACTACTCATGGCTCCGTTTTACCTTTGGGCCAGAGAAAGAGGAGTGGAGTATTTATGTTGAGTGTCTCAACTACTATCTAGTTGCAGACAGTGTTACTAACAAAGATGATGCCAAGAATGTCACAATTTTGATGTCTAATTGTGTACCTACAGTTTATGGGACTATTTGCAGTTTTGGTAGGTGTAGAAGCAAGAAAGAGAATCAAGTATAAGGGCTTATTTTGCTATTTCAACAGCTCACTTCAACCCGAAGCCCTCACCTATTACAGCAATTTAACTGTTAGAATTGCATCCGGGCAAAGGGAGAGACCCAATTGCTGTGTACATAACTACGCTAAAGGCACTTGCTGAGCACTGTGACTTTGGAGGGGCTTCATCTACCATGCTACAAGATTGCTTGATTTGTAGAGTTTATGTCCAGACTAGAAAAAAGGAAAGGAATTACAAAAGAATTTATGTCCAGATTAGAAGCCAAGTCTCATCATGGTGGCAAGAAAACTCACCACTACTCGGAGGAAATCCCAGACCTCCCAGGCACTGAGGAGTCATGGATTTTTCACCCTCCAGGGTGAAACCTATGATCCAATACTAGTACAGCTTGAGCTTAACAATGTTCTTCTCAGAATAGAATTAGATGCCAGAGCATCACTGACATTGATTAATCTTCATATAATCTCATTGCACAAAAAGGGCAAGCTGCCCTTGAGCAACCTGTCATAAACTTATAAGCCTACACTGGTGAAAACTGTGGAGATGTTGGGGAGTATCACCATTGCAGTATGTACATGTTCTCTATAATTTGTGGCTTTTGTGCAAAGGATTTGTCGTGCAGATTTTGTTCTGAACACCTACTCACTATATGTGAGTGTTGCCAGCATGCAGAGCTACCTAAAAGGAGGGGAGGGCAATGCAAAGTTTTCCCTGGCTTGTTTTGGGTCCTAGTAAAGTATGTACAGTATTTGGTGTTGGTACTTTTCCACACTGTAAGGTCCCTACTTTTACTTTCTATCACTTGCCTCTGGTGGCCCTGCCATTGTGTACTGCCAGTGTGGTTTGTTGAATAAGATGGGAGTCAACTAGGTATATTTATTTCATCAGATCATTCAGTCATCTATCTGAGAGCACAATGGCAGGGCCACCAAGGACAAGGGACAGAAGATAAAAGTGGGGCAGTATGCCAAATACATTTTTACTGGGTCCCATTTCCCATCCTTTTGTAGGCAGCCTTGTAGAATAATTTTTGTAGGCAGCCTTGCACACTGGTAAACACTTTCCTACTTTATGGTGAGTAATTTTTCAGAGCAAATCTACATGCACTACCAGATACAGTGCATGAAATTTCCATGAAAATAACCACGAAATACCCATGAAAATACCTATGGTTTATCCCACGAATTCTAACGTTTCATGGGTACTGCACTCATGAAATCTCTGCAATGCCATGAATTTACCATGATGATCTGATCAGGAGACGCATTTCATGGCCCATGAAACAACCCATGTTATACCATGAATTGAATTTCGTGGTACATTTCATAGGGACGATTTAAAATTCATGGAAAAAAACATAGACGTTTCATGGCATACTTCTCTGGTAGTGATATGGAAGATATTTACACAGATTTAGATTCATAGTCAATTTAGTGACTGAAGCTACTAAATATCTTACATGAATATGATTAACCATAGACAAGTTATTAGTCACATATTCTGTTAACAAAGAAACATACTACCACTCTTTCCTTATAATGGCACCAAGTACAATAGATAAGGTGTTAAGTAAACAGGCGTACAGTTTTCATAAGGTATTGTATATGCTATCATTACTGCGTTATTGCTGTTGACCACTACTGCGGTTGTCGTCATGTTGCAAATGAATAAAATTATTGTACAAGCCTCGATACAGTTCAAGTACAACTGGCAAATTTTTGAATAGTAAGCAATAGTAAATAAGCCAATTTTATACTTGTCTCCACCCGGTAATGGTGAATTTTACTGTTTCAAAACTTCATGTGACTTGAGTAGAACTGATGTGTGAACTAAAGACCTGCTCTGCACAATGGTAGATAATCAGATAAATAGTGTCTAACAGTAAATCCAACCCCACTGCACCAAGCATGAAGGGACAGTTTGCTCTGAAGGGCTAAACTTGTAACACACTACATGCATCCCTGTGTCTAGCTGCATGCAAATTTCATGGTGAAGCCATATGGGAACTATAAGTTGACCAAAGTGTCCCACCAAGGTTTTAAAGTTCTCCTTTTGCTGTAAAAAAAGGTAAAGCTCTGAGCTTGAATCCCTAAAAGCTGTGAAATTATTTCTCCAGTTAGTCATTCAGACTGATATTCAGAGCTTTGACGATCACCTTATGCTGCAAAGTGATGTTGACCGATTGTTGCAGCAGTGGTCTCACAAATGGTTGCTTCGGTTCAATATAGCTAAATGTAAGCTGATGCGGATTGATAACTCTGCTCCATTCACCTACTCTATGCTGGACAGTTCCACCAACTTACCCTTTGAAATCACAGAAGTGCAAGAAGAAAAAGATCTTGGTATTTGGTGCACTGAAGACTTGAAACCATCTCTACAGTGTCGTAAGGCTGCAGCAAAAGCTATGCAAGTTCTTGGTTTGCTAAGAAGGTCCTTCAAACTTTTTTCTGTTGACTTGTTGACTTTTTTGTACAAAATGTATGTCAGACCTCACTTGGAGTATTGCATCCAGGTCTGGAGCCCTTACTTGGCGAAAGATATTGATCTCCTAGAGAAAGTACAGAGACGTGCCACCAAGTTATTACCTAGTTTATTTGATTTACCATACGAAACTCGTCTAGAGAGACTTGGTTTATATTCACTGTATTGTAGACGTCAAAGGGGAGATCTAATTGAGGCCTACAAGATATTGAATGGTTACTATGACATCAACCCTACCTCATTTTTCACTTTGAGTAATACGGATACCACCAGAGGTCACCACCGTAAACTCTTTAAATTTCGATCTCGGCTGCTAGTGAGGCATAATTTTTTCACCAACAGAGTAGTTAATTTGTGGAATTCTCTTCCAGCAGATGTTATTTCTGCACCAACCGTGGCATTGTTTAAGAAGAATCTTGATGATTTATGGTGAACAACAAGATATGGGCACTCTCAAAGGCCTGCTGCCTAGCTTGACAGTCTTGTACTGCCAAGCAATTTTTGTCCATTAATAATAATAATAATAATAATGATGATACTGGGTCATAGTGCCAGTAATGAAACATAATGGTTGTATTCGTATATGTGGTGACTATCATATATAAATTAAGCAATCAAGATAGACTCATACCCACTACCTAGAATGGAGGATATATTTTCAGCTCTAGCAGGATGCAAATTCTTTTTTAGACATTTCCCAAGCTTGCCTCCAATTACCAATAGATGAACCTTCCAAACAATATGTTACAGTGAACACCCTTCAAAGTCTTCCCTTCTGCGTGTTGGTTGGCCACACCGGTAATTTTCCATGGAGATCTTGTTGCAAGGTTGTCAAGGTGTCTCAGTGTATCTCAATGATCTTCTTGTACAAGGAAATACTATACTGGAACACCTAGACGGAATTCTGCAAATTTTAGAAAATTCATATTATGGCAGATAGGCAGGAACATCCTATAGCTTATGCTTCAGAACTTTCACACCAGCTAAACAAGGTTATAGTCAATTGGAAAGGAAGGCCTTGCTATTGGATTTGGGTAAAGACATTTCATTATTACATTTATGGCCAACATTTTCACATAGATTCTGATCACCAGCCACTATCCTGTCATCCCTTAGTCACTGACAATAGCTTATGCTCTGTAGTTAACAGCACCAGATCACTTGATCTTGATAGTTTTTGATCTGTTGAGTTGTTAATTATTTTGAATGTTGTTCGCATGCAAGCGATAGCTACTGTAGCTGCTTTTCAGAAGGTGATACATGGCATCAGTGTTAAATTGCATCTTGCTCTGCTTAATTCATGAAAAAAGGTAATAAACAAATACTCATGCAGTATGTCAAGGGCCAGTACATATTAAAGCAGTATCATTAGCATATTGCAGTGGCTTACCATGAATAACCTAATATGACATTTCATTGACAACTAAAAATAGCAGTGGACCTAGGGAGTTGCCCTGAAGAATACCACCTCTCATAGGTGGTGGAAGGGAGTGGGGGTAGGTGCCAGGGGCTGAAGCCCCAGCAAGGGGCCCATATCTCTCCAAAATTATTCTTCTTGGAGTGGGGGCTGAAAAAATCAAAAGGATTGGTAGAATGCTCAGAGTGCTTCAAGTAGATTAAAATGAAAAAAATGTCTATGGCAAGAATTGAACCATTGACCTCTTTCTTTTGAAAGCTGGTATTTTACCATTGTTTCCACGTGCCTAAGGCTGTTTTGTATTGCTTAATAAATGCTGAGTGTTTATTAACCCTGTACATAGTCAGCAGCTTTTCGTTGACTTTGCTTTTTATTGACTGCAAATAGTACTTTTGTTGTATGTTGTACTAGTTGAAATGCTTCAAATTGTACCTATAAATTAATTCTGGTGAACTTTGGGACATCGTGAAAGTTAAAATATATAGTTGCTGAGCTGTGTGCCCCCTGCTGCCAGAGATTCTATACTCTGGTTAGCCCCCCTCACATCAACTACTTCCTCCACCACTGTCATGCACTTCTCACCATTTTCTGTAGCTTAAAGCTTGTTTGCTCATTTGGATGTGTGGATAGATATGTAGACACATGGACATACAGTTTTCCCAAACCAGTTTCAGGAAACCAGGTGCGTGCCCACAGCCGGTCTTCAACCAGCTGTGGGTGCAGTTGGATTAAAAACAAGTATGGGAGGAAGACTGGAAAGACACATACACTGCTGTGTGTCTTGATCCATGAAAATCCTTGTGCTAGATCTCTAATCCACACTTAGTGCAAACATTGCGTAGCAGATAACCATTGTGGGGCCAAGGAAGTTGGAGCTCCACAATATAGCTATACTGACAGGAAAAAAGAAAATACATTTTCACACATCCATAACTCTATGGTCCTTTCTCAAAAGCACAAGATTTTTGCATCATAACACTATACAAATATATCTCAGTGGCAGATCTATAGCATAATGAAAGAGGGCTAGGAATTAGTGTGGCTTGCTATAATGTACCAAATTTAAGCAAATCACTTTGTGCATTCATGAAATGAAAGCCCCCAAAGTTAGGCTTAATTTCTTATTTTTTCTCCTTTTTGTGTTTTGTGGGGAGCTTGTCTTTTTTGCATACTTTACAAAAACCAGTGTAAAATGCAAACTTGTAACTCAATTGTCTTGAAATTTAGCATACATAAAGGACATATTGAGGTGAATGTGTGAAACCTTTTGTGGTGTAAAAGAAATTTCAGTGACAGCTACAGAGTTACAAAATACCAATATAATGTATAATTGCAGGGGTCACCAAGTGGCAAAAAAGAAAATGTTGAAAAAAAGTTGTCCAGTTTCATTCAACCAGAGACCTCCATTCCTAGTTCCCAAACTCTTAATGGCTGAACTACTGTTTTTAGTTGTTCAGCTCACTTAATTTCTACCTTAATGATAAATAAAAATTGTAGTTTAAATCTATTGATACAAAAAGTTTATAAGAACACTCCAAGAACATTCTATACGAAAGTTCATAAGATCATTCTATGCTTGTTCTATTGTCCTCATTCTATTAGAGAATTGAAAAATACATGTATGTAACAGATGTTCAAATAAATTCTACAATACAATATTTTTGTAACTTCTTTCTTCCACGATCATCATTGTGCCTGTAGATAAGAAGAAATTGGTAAGCTTCCTCGTAGAATGGTTATTTTGTGTTATTGTCTGTAGCACAGGTGTGGTTCGTATTCAAAATCGTACATGATCTTTGTGTTGCTGTGGTGCCAGTAACAACTTGTGAGAACTGACTTGCTGCCATTGAAATCCATTCACGCCTCAAGTTACATGCACCTGTTCTTCACACTGCAGCGACACCATAAGCACTGGCAAGGGTACTGGTGACAACTCGTCAATGTCCTTGTCAACATAATCTTCACCAGCTATCTAAGCAATGATGAGACACAAGCTTCAATTTGTTTAGTTCTTCGGCTAAAGCAAGTTTAGTCTTCCGTAATAGTGTGATGATTTCAAAATGACATAATGTATGATTCTATTTATCAATACACATGGTAGTGTGTCATGTGGCCAAGAAAGTTGGCACACCACACGGTCCACACCGTGAGTATATTTAGAAGACACGATTTTCACACATACATAGCTCTGTGCTTCATGCTCGAATTGGAATCATTTTTGTACTGCCAACTCCCTCCACCTTCAGCACCCAACATACTAAACTTGAGCACAATTTCCTAACAAAATCATGAAATACAAGCCCTCAAAGCTTGGCTAAATTTCTTCATTTTTTTGTTTAAAAGGCCTGGAGGGCTTAGATTATGTTCTTTTACACACTTTACAAAAACACTGTAAAATGTAAATGTGTATGTAGCTCAATTTTCTTGAACTGTGGTGTGCTTTATAAATGTGTTGTGGCAAAGTTATACGTACAAAGTTTGGTGCTAATCTGATAAATAGTCATAGAGCTATGGATGATCATTTGCAGCAAAATTGATCAATTTTTTGTCGTGCCTACAGGATAAACCCCTTATGGGAATAACTTGAAAATTGGTATACATATAGGTTAACCATCATTTTGTGGTTTAAAAGAAATTGTTTTGAAAGCTATAGAGTTACAAGGTAAAACCAAATAACTGTAAATAACGGGATCGAGATACTTTAATAGGACAGTAACCATGGATTAAAAATGTTGGAGAAAAGCTTTAGCAGTGTTTGAACCAGAAAATTCCATACTGAAAACCCAAATTCTCAACCACTGAGCCACTGCTATCACAGCTGCTTTATGTATGAAAATTGTAGCTAAAATTTACTCAATAGTAAAAGTTCAAATAGAAAATCAAGATTGTTCTAGAACATTCTAGGCTGTGTGTGTGTGGTCATATAAACTTTGGTGTATTGTAAGGACATCTTTGTATTTAAGGGAAGATTTTATGTGTTCGTTTATATAGGGAAGATTTTACACTAGGGTTGCCATAATGGGAAGATCTATGCAGAGTAAGTAACATAAAACCCAACCCATGTAATTACACAGTAGTATGTGCTCGCTAAAGGGAAAAATTATGCAGACTACCATTTAACATATAAACTGTATAATAGACACTTGCTGTATCCACGGTAACACTATGAAATGGACACTCCAAATTTTATGATGTATCCATGGTAACAACAGGCTGCAGTATCCATTGCAACACTACAAAACGTACCTTCACATTTACACAAATCTGTGCAATGGTATTTTAGGTCTATCATAAGCAGGCGTTCATATACATCTACAATGGCAAACCTTTCAAGAAGATCCTGTGCTAATATAACAATCTGAGTTTACAAAAGCAATAGTAAAGTATAGCATAATTATGGGAGTCTGGTCTACTTGCCACTAGGCTTACTTGCTGCCTGCCCCTGAAAGCAAAAGGCTGCATAATATTATGTTCACCTGGATGATGCATGTGATGCTTGTAAGCTGCACATGCAAAAGAAGGTTGGCCAAAAGTATGGCATTTCTTCATGAGAATTATGCTATAAGCCACTGTTGTAATATGTGTTACACATTTGCTCTTGTGATTCGAAGCATGTTGTTGTGTGCCAATGACTTGTCTTATTAGTCCCCACTACAGATTATTTGCAGCCTGCCTCCATAGACTAGACTGCAGCTGCATTGCAGCATCAATCAGTGTTAACCCACTGAGTTGCATGCTGTCACACCAGTAGTGTGGATTAACCCTCCATGTGTACACAGTACAATATAACTGTACATAAACTAGCTATAGAGATTTTTCAGAGGGCATTCACTGATCATGTACGAAGACATTGTGAGTGGATTGAATACAACAAAATACTGAAACCCACAATACGTTAGCAATCTTACAACTAGCCTCAATATTAATTTCACTACGGAAGCCCTCATTTGCAAGGGTATATTGTACCATATCTCTTCACCAAAATTTCTTGCTTAGTGGTTTTAAAATTTGCTGTAGAAAGCTCCATTCTTTATCTACCTATTACACAAAGATAATCCACATTTGTATGCTTACACGTGACTTGGGAACGCCTCCTGCAACTAGGCTCAAGTAAACTACAAAAGAACAAACAATGAGAGATAACTGTATTATTATAAAGGAAATACACATCATTACAGAAATGGAAAAGATTGCAGATAAGATAGGTGACAAATTCAGCAGCCAAGAGGGATCAGTTAGAATTGCAGAAACTGCAGAGCAGTATAAGCAAGACTTACACCATTATAAACTCTTGGTATAAGATAATGGGGTATTCATACATGAGAGATTATTCCATATCAGCATCCATGACATACGTATCAGTTTATAATAATTCCATTGATGTGTATAGTTGCTGTCCGTAGCCTAGTTTATGAAGACAGACACAGTTTAAAATGAAAACATGGAATTGATGTACCTATTTAATGCCACAATTTTTGATCATAGGACTATGAAATTTGCTACATGAGAAATATTGTGTTCTCTCCAACCACCTACAATTTACCCTGTTTGTACCCCTCCCAGCTCCTGGATTCAGGACCACTCAAAAGAGAAACTTTTGAAAAATAGCTACTTCAAGATAGGAGGATCTTGAGGCACTTTTTAGTAGACTTCCACTAAAGAGATTTAAAATTTTGGAATTAGTAAACATTCATAAGTATTCTAAAACTAGCCTCGTTGTACACCATTTACAACTAGCCCAAAGTCAATTACAACTAGCTATTCACCCTTTCTAGCCCTTGCCAGAGTTCAAGCCACACCTAACTCACTAAACCCTTCACCGCTGAACCGCTGTTGTCGGCTGTTAGGTCTCTGGTTATCAAACAGTATAGTAGTACTGTATATTAAGGATCATGGAGGTTTGGTTTTTTCTGGCCAAACGTATCACTCAAAAACCAGCCTCCTGGTGCCTTGGTAGTATTGGTTAGGTATAACCAAGCCCAAATGTGTCTTCAGCATAACCCTAAAATCAAATGTTCAAATAGATTGTTACAGAACTCTAAAAAAATTCAATGGATTTTCTATTAATCAACTTCCTGCCTGATGCTTTCAGGCAAGTGTAATTCAGGTTACGGGCTTGATTTTCACTGTTCGACATCACTTTGTCCTGAGACGTGCCTTTTATTATTGACTTACTTTTGTGTCCCACTTCTTATTGCCAACAGCCCAAGGTGTCGATTCGTGGTAGTGCGATGACTTCCCCGACTACGTTTGTAAATGCGAATTATCCGTATTCTCCCTGGTGACTGGATTGATTGCAGAGGCTACTGTTTTTCGTTTGTAACACTGTGAAACAGTTTGAACATGGCTGAAAAGCAAAGCACACTAGCAACTTCCTAGGCCACTTCAGTATGTGAATTGTCTGGATTTTTGTGGTGACTGGATTGATTGCAGAGGTGCTTCTCCTACTGTTCTTTGTTTGTAGCACTGTATAACAGGCTGAACATAGCTGAAAGCAAAGCGTAATGGCCACTTCACTACTTTTGAGTCAGTAATTAATAGCTGGGACAAGCATTCAGATGAAATCATTAGCTCTGGCGCCATCCTTTCTTTTAATGCGGTATGCGTGGGTTCACTAATCATAATAATGTTACAAAAGAAGTAAAAAAACAAGTACAGTATGAGGACTAAATTATGGAGTAAATGTCCACTAGTATATCTGCAGGTTTTGGCACCTCCCTTGTTTCCCTACTTTTTTCTATGATCCTTAATCGAATTTAAAATTCCTTATACTTGTAAATGAAAATTTTAGTAAAAGTATACACAATACTAAAAGTTTTCATTTCATAGATCTAACAAAAGTCTAGATTGCTCTGGAACATTGGCGAGTGTGTTGTGTTAGAAGTTCTCAAAAATATGCACTGTATTAGAGTAAACAAATATATTAATGTAACAGTCAAATAAATGTGCAACTGTAACTACCTTCATACCTGTATCATAGTAGCCAAGCCTTGGCCACCACTCTTAATTTCACAGCTTTTGTTCACCCAGGCTTTTGCAAGCCTCACCCTTTTTACACTGCTGCTTTTTTCTTTTTTGTATGGATTATCTCTATTCTATACTACTGGCATAAGACTTATGAAAACAAAACAAACGGGTTACATTGCTTCATCAAGATCACACCCCTTACTTGCATTCTGATATATATTTGTAGTATGGTATGTGGGAAGATCAAAGGCAGACCAGTGACATAAACCAATTGTTTACAAATGGTTGTAACTGGCTAAGTGCCTCTTTTTGGCCACACAGTCTGACCACTAATTGCTTCAAAAGCATCAAAAGAAACCATACACCATGGAAAGTCACAATACCAGGTAGGCAGGAGTCTATTATGCTTTTAAATCTTCCAATTATTCTTTCTGGAAATTCTTTTTAAATTGATCAATTATTCCCAAAATTATTTCTGAAATTTGTGCAAAAGCAGCATATTAGGTGGAGTTTTACATACGTGGCTGCTATATTAAAATTATGGACTAGAAGTTGACTGCTCTATTAGAGTAAGTGACTGCTCTATTAGAGTATCTTGATCTTTTCAACTGTTTTTGTGTTTGCCGAGATGTTTGCACTGTTTCAGTGGTGTATACAAAAGATTTTTGGATCACACTACAAGAAAAACTTATAATTTTGCACTAATTATTCCTAGAACTCATCTGATTATTCCAGAAGATTCCCCAATTCTTTCCACTACCTATTATTCCTGAAATTATTCCGGCATAATAGATGCATCCCTAATACCAGGCTATGAATTTGGCCAATACTGTATAGTTAACAGGTTACTTTTGAAAGTGGAATTTTTGAAGAACAGCCCAGTAAAAGTAATTTCATGGCTTCTATTATCAAATGCTCAAACACTGTGTGTAGCACCAATTTTAGTAGTACGCATTTAACCAAGTGGATTGTTATTGAGATGGTAATCACATGTAACAATACAAATGATAAGAGGATAATGTCTACAACCAAATATGGACCACTACACTAGGGGAAATTTTGTTTTGCAGACAAGACTGAAACGATGAGAGCATGAATCCCTTGCACATGTCCACATGCAAGGGGAAATCTCGAGTAGCTGTATAAGGTCAGGTTGATTACCACTAAGCAATTGGCTTGAAATAACAATGCAAAGTCATGATGCTGTTGCAGTCTTAGTTTACACTTTTTAGTACGAGTTCACACGTAGTAGCGAGCACTAAGCTAGTTAATCCAGGCTTAGCAATGCAAAAGTTTAAATTGATTATGCATAATACTTTTTTTGGAAGAGGTAGAACCACTGCTTTTGAACAATTTGAAAATCAAACTCTTTCAAAAATATCCTGTTATAGTTTACATCAAGCTGATGAATCAGTCTGGAATAAATATCCACAGCTTCAGATTTTCATTTAGTCATCTAAATGAATGGGAAGCAGTACAATTACTGGGCTGAATTGGTATCCATATACTGTACCTTGTGGTACTTTGCCAAGGTAACAAAGACTATTATATTGTTAAAACACTCAGCAATGAATGTCAACAGCTGCACATCTAAATGTGAAGCAGCACATCTAAATGTGAAGCAGCACAATGGCTAGATTTATACACTGGGCACATGCTTGTGTACTAGCTATCAATGAATTAACTAACCATCATGACAGTGATTAGTGAGTAGAATCATTCCTTAGGCACACTACTCAGTAATAACCACCAATCTTAGCTGGCTTTTTTGTTTCTGTTATATACAAATGAGACCTTTTGATCTGTGCACACCCTATACCATGATCGTTGATGCAGCATTCCTCATTAATTTTTAGCTAATTGGAGTTACTGAGTTAATGAAGTGATGAAACAATACTGCATGTAGAACAAAACTCAACGATAAAGGTCCAATGCTGTAAATCTTTCAGTTAGTTGTATTAACATTTATTATTCTTGGCAGCCCCAGATATCAGCAATTTTAAGTTGCCATTTACTTTTACTTGTGTGGGCGCATGCCTTATAGCCAAACTGTTTAGTGTGGGGTATGCATTGTTGGCAAAAGCTAACAACTACATGTATGTATATGTACAATGGTGTATGACGTTCTATACTGATATTTTCTGCAGTCATTCCCTTCATGACCAAGCTTCAACCATTTATCATCAAACTGTTAGTAACAGTTTCTGTTATAACTCTGGGAATATGCTTTCTTCTGTATGTTGCAATAATGGATCAAAAGAATTTTACTTTTAAAAGAGTAACCCGGCTGAACACTTTTAGCTTTAGAAAAGGTCATATATTGTATGATACAAGTGACATCTCCAAAAACATTACTGATTTCATCTATGGTGTAGCTAAGAAAACTCCTCAAAGCTTAGGTGATGCTGCAGCAGAAGATATTAATAGAATCAAAGATCAGTTTCTTGTTGCACTCAATACAAGTAAAATGCATAACAAAGCATGCAAAGAGGGAATAATTATGGTAACGTTATATGCTGAACAGCAAGTTGGAGCTGCAATGAACATGTTTTCACTACAGAAATGGGCCAAAACTGTTAATTCCTCTGTAGTAGAACCTTTCGTTATTAATTCTGTGTTCAAACTGCCATCTGTCACATCACAAGCAGCACTTTCAAACACATTGCGCTTCAGTGATTACTTTAACTTTAACTTATGGAATGAGAGGAGTGTGCAATATAATGGAACGCCATTAATATCCTGGGAGTATTTCCTTAATAATAAACCAACAAAATACATATTTGTGAATGTCATAAATGATTTGAGAAAAGATGTTAAGAAACCAGTGCATATCGATGATGAAATCACAAATCAACCTTTCTGTAAGGAAGCTTTCTCTTGGTTTCAAAGAAGATGCGAATATTATACTGAGAAATTGGTGCAAGCTAAGTTAGTGAGACGTGTTTGCTTATCATTTTACAACACCAGAATGAACATTAGTGATTTCACTCAGCACGTTTATGGACCACATGATCCTTCAGAAGTTATTGTTTGGATTGTAATTTGGAAAGGATTTGCTTACAACGACAGAGTCAGAGTAGTCCAGCAATACTTTCATAGAAGTCGTGAAATACTACCAATGCTACATGCTAGTAACAGAGTAATAAAAGATGCCCAAAATTACGTTAGGCAGTATCTGGGAACTGAGTTTGGTGAGCATGTGGGTATTTCAATTCGAACAGTTGTAAGAGCAAAATATTTGTCTGGTGAAGAACAGAAATACACCTTTTTCAGGGATTGCTTAAAAAATCTTGGAGAGGCTATTCAATCATTAAACATAACTAGAAAGAAAGTGTTCATGTCATTAGATTTGGGAAGATTCGGTGACAAAACACAAACGTTATTTATATCTCCACCAATGATTTCATCTATTGAAGACATGTTGTTTCAGACTGCATACAATGGTTCAGTAACAATGCAAGAATGGGAATCATCTTTTATTGACAGTACAAATGGTGTAACAGATAGCGGATACATTGCAGCCGTACAGAGAACAATACTAGACAACAGTAAAATTAATGTCTTATCATGTTTGGTGGTAGATCTAATTTCCAGAGAAGCATATTAATGGAGTACAAAGAGAAACATGGTAACAATTCATGTGTTTATGAGGTCTGTTATACACCATAAAGTTTAGCTTTTAATAATGTATTGATTTATTTTGCATAGTTTGTAGTTTCTCATTAAAAACACCAGTAACTAATCCATAAATACCCATAACTGGAAAAGGATAATAATGTTTTATTGAATTTAATCTGCTAGCCACAAATTTTAAATTGTGGTGTACATAAATCATATACTGTCCTTGTACTTTGTTTCGTTTTTGGGGTGAAACATACAGAATTATTTTAATATTGAATGTTGGAACAAAGTCCACATCAAAGCTGTGTCTTCAAAGTTTCAATCACTTTGTCCAAGCTGCATACCACACAGATTACCATCATTAGAATACTGCTCAACCATCTGGGACCCCTATCATCACACTAGTATTAGTAAACTAGAAATGATTCAACACCGCGCTGCTCGTTTCGTTTTGAACAAACCCTGGCACAGATCTAACCAAAACCATGATAGCATCACAGACATGTTAACCAGTCTTGAATGGCCTACACTTCAAAACAGAAGAACAATTGCTAGACTCACCTTCCTATTCAAGATTGTCAGGAACTTACTAGCAATACCTGATCATTGCTTACCGCCACCAACTCCAGTGTCCTCCACCCGTGCTCAACGTCCTCTCAAGCTAACTCAATTGCAAGCAAGAGTTGATGTGTACAAATACTCCTTCCTCCCTCGAACAATTATTCAATGGAACTCCCTTCAAATTCCTAACATCGACACAATAGATCTTGAAACATTTAAGAACGCTGTAAGTAATATAATATAATGCGTGATTGTAATGCTCATTAGCGTGTTGCCCCTAGTGGGCTTTGCTAATTAATAATAATAATAATAATAACAATAATAATAATAATAATAACCCTGGCACAAAATAACAACTCGTGTTTAATTTGGGATTGCTTCGTCGTCCGAGGTCCAATGAGGATGAAAATCGCTGTGGGGTTTGTCCACACGCTGATCATCATGAAAATCGTAGGTTTATCGTGCGCGTTACATATAAGTAAGTTTTGTGTTGTTTTGTAATCTTTTTAAGCCTTGTAATGTATATAGAATACAGTAAAACTTTAAAAAACGTACTGTTTGGTGGAAGGTAGTCACTGGTGCTTACTTTAAAGTGCGTAGTTACTTCGCTCGGGTTAGCGATTTTCAGCTCCAGAGCAATTTTCTGATGGCTGTGTCATCAGCTCAAAGTAAACCACTTTAAAGTCGGCATAACAATGCCATAATTGATACCACAACTCCACCTTAATTAAGTATTGTTGCATCATTGTGGCACCTCCACTTTAGTTGTTTACCTTTATAAGTTGTTAACTTGATGTTTTTACTTACTTGAGATAGCCACTTGCCTATGGGTATACACCATTGTATTGAGAAGTGTGCAGTGGGTGAAACATATTTGCTCACCACAAAGCATACAAAGATCACTGAGATCCGATACAATCTGAAGTTACTCTCATTACATGTACAAACTTGCAGCTAGAAGCAACTGCAGTTTCAAGATAGTCCAGATTGCTAGATGGCGGCTTCCTGATTCAATTGTGCCATTTTTCCCTTTAAAATGTATGGGGAGCCCTGGAGAAAAAATGTACCTTTTTTCAGTTTTTAAGCACTGTGCATGCCAAAGTAGCTAATTCCAACCCAACAAACTATATATTTCTGAGATCAGCAATCAATGCTCTATCTATTGAGCATATAAAAAGCCCATTTTTCCAAAATTTAAAAATCGGGCTGGAATGCCTAATTATAGGGAAATATTGAGAAGGAGAAATTAATCCAAAATTTACAAATGTTTCTTCTAACCAGCTACCCAGCAAGTATACATCACTGTGTATAAAAGAATTTGTTATAACTATGCATGCATATGGTATAGTAATGCAGCATATATGGGTGATAAGGGAAATTGTTACTCTTAGACTAATTCATGCATTGTGCTGATATAGATTACATCATTTTTGTAATGTAGTGTACTGTTCCTCATTTTTAAAATTATAGTTACGACTATATATAACCAGACAAAGGACATATTGCAACACAGCTAACATGCTCTATGTATGTATGTATATACGTAAAGATCATGAAGCTGTTTATGATTGATGACTATCATTTTTATGTCTTCATGCAATCTATAGCTACCGGTAGTCAGAACAATGGCTTTAATGTCATTGTATGTATACCATAAAGATGCTTCAACTTATCAATGTCCACAGTCTATCAATTCATCATGGGCCCTTTACTCATCAATTGCATAGTTCAAGTGCACTATTCAGTGTACAAAGTAACTATACAATCATTCAGGAGAGGCAACAGATATAGCCAGTATCCATGCATCACATACATAAATACTTAACAATATTATAGTTATCATGAGCACGAAGAGAAAATGCTGATTCCAGACTGTGTGAACCCTTAAGCACCGATGAGTAGTCTAGTAATCAAGTCACCAGCTGATTGTCACAATAAAGGCTATAACTTTCTTGTGGGTCACCTCAAGTGGTAAAATGATTCATGCTAGAAACAATAATAAAGCAGGTAGACATTTCTTCTTCAATAGAATCCCTCGATTGTGGAATGCCCTACCCCTTATTGACTTATCTTTGTCTATTAAAACAAACAAGACAAAGATATATAAGCTTCTATGGTCACATTTTTTATCAAACTTTAGACATGACAACCCTTGTACCTTTCATTTGTTATACCCATGTAGTAGATGTTCCAACACACCCCGCCCCCTTTAATGTAACTCTTTAAGTATAAGTAATGTAATTTTTATAAGTAATGTAATACGGTAAGTAAATTGTTGATTTTTAATGGCCGGTAGCCTTGAGCTAGCGGACCATCAGTACTGTACCCTAAAGATTTTATTAATTGTACATCTCTTATTCTATACTTATATGCAGTACTGTAAAGGAATAATCAAGCAATCAATCAATCAGTCACTATAGTGGAGTTATGTAGTAATGCAATAAATCAGTCAATATTGTTGTTTATATAACAGAATGAAGACCATACAACTATTATACTCATGTATTAAAACCTCCTAAGTATATACAGCCATAAAATGAGCCTAGCTATAAATAAATAAATAAGTTTGTATGTTTTAAAATTGTCACAGCCGATTGTCGATGACGCAAACTTGGTCAGTTCCTAACTAGTGTTACACACATCACACACACATCACACACACAAATGCTACAGCTACTTCAGATATCACTGCTGGATGATACACCATTCCTTAGAGTTATTTGCTGCAGGAAATGTCACTGAGCTATCATCATCATCTGCCGTTCCACTCTCATTCGTTTGAATTTGTAATTCATTAATGGTATAATTCAGGTTGAGGAACAAGTCAAGTGCAGTCTGAGCTAGGAACAGATTGGAGGTCTGCACTGTTGCACAGTTGGTATAAATCGAAATTGTTTGGTCCACAATTGCTTCTGTGGTGGAGCAATTCGTGTCATTAGCTGCCAGCTGTAATGTGACATGATGGGTCATAGTAATTTATAAAGTGACCCTTAGCTATTGACTTACTGTATATTCTAGCACTGGTAAAACAGTCTCATTCAGCAGTTGGATGACCCCCCTCTCTGCCTCCAGTACTTCTGTTTGCTCTGCCTCTATCACTTCCCGAGGGATTAGACTGGAGTCGTTGACAATCGTCTTGGCCAGTTGTAATTGAACAACCAACTCGTTGTAGTATTTGACTAACTGGCCATATGTTAAAGGAGTCATTTCTCTACACTTTTTTTCTTCTTTTCCTGTCATGTCATAGAACACTCGTCCCCTGCACACCTTGCGCTTCTTTTGCTGATACTGCAAAGAGAATAACCACGTGAACATTATGCGCATGCGTACAATACCTATCACGCGAGAGCAAGTACTTTTTAAAACTTACCTCAGCCTTCAATAAATTTTCATCGCTAAGATCGAAAGCTCCTTTCCAAAGCGAAAACAAACTATCAGAGCTGGATAGATCTATCAGTGGAGGTAGCAGTTTATTAAATGTAATAGGTTCTTGATCAGCGGTGGGCAGGGCTTCTCTTTTTCCAACTGGCAACGAGCACACTATAGTGAGCCCGTACAGCACCACTATGCTAACGCAGATAACAGCCTTGCAGTTCAACTCCATTTTACCTTGTGCTCAGTACTTCACTCAGTTCAGCGTTGAAACCGGGTCGGGTCATCCGGGTCATCCGGGTCATCCGGGTCACATTTTCTCCGGGTCATCCGGGTCTGACCCGGTTTACAATTTATCCGGGTCTGACCCGGATTTAGATCACGTGAGAAACGAAATTGTTCGTTTGACGACGTGGAAACTTATAAACGCTATCGCGTAGCTCTTTCGTGAGCCACGCCCACTTATCGCATTACCAACATACACTCAGCCACGCTCATTTGTTAGTAAGTGTAGTATGTAGCACGAAATTGAGGGTATCTATGGTGAGGGGTAGCTATTGTCAGTAGGTGAAGACCTTTTTTTTTTTTTTTTTTTTTTTTGGTCTTCAACCTACAGCTAGGCTGAAGTTGCAATATTTACTCAACACGAATCGAACGCTCAAAATGTAGGCTCGTTCGCTCGCTCGAGACTAGCCGAAACGCGTCTAGGCTTTAATCAATCCGGGTCAATCCGGGTCACATCCGGGTCAAATCCGGGTCAGTGGGTCATCCGGGTCAGCAGTAGTGACCCGGTTTCAACGTTGACTCAGTTGTCACCTTACAATGACTACATGCTGGGTTTTAATCCATTTATATAGCAAAGAACATTGCCACATAAGTGCTATTTCTATTGAGTATGCGAAGCCATTTTTGTGTTCTAACTAGCTCATAGCTAAGAGGGGGAATCTTTATCTTCACTAAGTGTAGTCTAGATATGTGATCATAGTTTGTTAAGGGTTTATAGCATGCGCTGTCACACAGGCTATTCCCCACTCCTTGCTTCATTATCGGTGCCACACTGCATACTCAAATATGGCAGCTTGCACATGTGGATTTGTGGTACAGGAGTTACTCTCAAAGTAATACTGTCAACAGCTAGCTGCCCTTACCATCGTCCCCAGCATGGCTGTCACATTGTTGGACAGTTCAAACTACTTGTTCTTTACAGTGCATGCAAGCTTGAACATATTGATCAAATGCTGGCTGGAACAGGATAAATGATAACCAACCAAGTGACTAGATAATGAATATGTCACAACCAACTCATGATCAGTATAATAGCATGTCAATTGATTTGTCCAATGTCCATTGTGCTGTGTATATCTTTTAAATTGTATACATCTAAGAACTACATTTACTTACATTTTACAAAATCATTCATGGATGCGATGTGAATTTGTCATTCCCAATCTATATCCGACTTTCTACAAGAGTCACAAGGGGCAGTGACATAAAGTTCATTCAGCTGTCTACTATTATAAATTCAGCTTTTCCCCAAATGTTATTCAGCTATGGAAAAATTGATGTAGTATCAGCAGAATCTCTTGACATTTTAAAGTTTTATTGACAAGTTTATAGCAATGAATTACACTCACACATATGACGTTTACAATTATACACAATTATAGCCATTAGACCAACCCCATGTACTCCTGTTAGATTAGTGTAGTAGTGAAATTGAAGCTAACTGTGTTTAACAACAAACCATTACGGCTTCATTATGCTTGTGAGTTATTCCCCACAGGCAGACAGACAGAAATGTAAGTATGCGTGCAAATTTGCCATTGTATTGGAGATCAGTAACAAAGTTTCATGGTTATACAGGTGTAATATAGACTAAGCTATCAATGCTTACTGTAATACATACCAGCTAGAAATGAAAAATAGGTGATCTAACTATAATTAGTACGGGTATGTAAAATATACATATAGTTATATAGTGCTAATTTCATATACTGTGTAGAATTTATATAATAAGTTAGCACTGCATAATTTTTAAGTTACAAAAATAACAATTTTCCATATACAACAGGTTGATTTCAGTACCTTCAGATAAATTTCGAAAAGCCTACACACTGACTATAAACTTTGAGACAACAAGGAAGGGAAGAAATGCCACATCACTGACACACTATTGATGTGCAAAACATTTCCCATTAGCTATGATGTACATATAATTTTTATGGAAAGGAATTTAAGGACAGGCAGATCACCATAGATCTCAGCTATTCACTATGATGCTCGCCATATTATAATCAACGTAGACAGTTTGATGATCAAACATCATGTAAGGTGAGTTAGGTGAGACTAAAGGACCTTGTTGATAACTTGACATCTTTGAAACTGAAGAGGTTTTGCTAAGAGGTTTTATCATATAACAAATTATCTTTTTGGTTTCATAATGCAATTCATTGATCATTCAGGATGTTAGTAACTATGTACATATCATATGGCCACCATCAAGCCATCAAGTCAGTCACAGGATCATTAGCTACGTATATATACTTAAGCAAAATTAACAATTAAAATGTTTATAATGCATATAGTTATTACTGTATAAACACATTACATCTTCACAGCTATGAACAAGACACAAATAGTTTCATAGAGATGGATATGAAGCAGAAGAGGATCTTGATTTTACTTCACTTGTACGTTGGTTGTGCTATAACACCTCCTCTTCAGTCCTCTGTTAAAATCTATAGCTTTAAATGTCTTATAGGGGAACCTGTGATTTGCACATACATATAACATTGTGCTGTGACAAATGGAACTATACAATTATTACAAATAATGCATTTGCCACACAATAGTATAAGAGCTGAATAATTTTATAATAACTATTGAATCTTATACATTAGTTCAATGACATAATAATGTAGTTGATCACCAAGGTCTTCTCAATACCATGCATGTCAGAATTCTATAATGACTATTACTATTGCTACTGTTAGTGTTGCTAAGACTGTTGATGACTGCTGCATTATTGGATACTAAAGTGTCCAAATTATCCACCTCAACATCTGATACATCAATGTCTACTTCTCTGCTCTCTTCATCATTATCTTGATCATCAATTAATAGCTAGGGAGATGTGAGGTAAAGGTCATACAGGAACATGAATTATTGCCACTATATAGATGGTATCTCCAACAATAATACATTTGTATGCATGTAACTGATGGTACACGATCATCTGTATTGAAGCCATCTGGCAGCAATGTGTTGTTGGCTAATGTTATACATTCACATTCACTGTAGAAAATTTTAAGGGACCAATGTTGGTACGTGTGTAATAAAGTTTTCCTAATGTGACAAGCGTCCTGAGTTGTTCCTGTGTGCATGATGATCAGTGAAGCTAAATAAACTTATAAAGGAATTATCCTCAAGTATAACATATCAGATTCCATGAAAGTGCACATCTTGCATACTTCTGAATGACAATGAAATAACCAATAAAAATACATTTCAAGACTTTACACTAATATAGTAGCTATAACAGCTATAATAGCACATCATGATGCAGTATAAAAGCATATTCAACAAACTGGCCTACACTTTAGTGGACACTTCTCCCTCCCTAATGGAAGTTCACACACTAATACCTACACAATACTCCACATCATTCATACAGTGTAGCTCATATACTAAGAGAAGGGAGAGATACTTGTGAGAACTCAACATATTGTACAAACATCCGAATCTGTTGAGTGTTTAATTTGATAGTTTAGTTGATAGTTCTCATAAATCACCTACAATTACTATTATTAACACTTTACAGTGACCAGCACTGAAGGTCTGACAGCAACATGCGCATACTGCAGCCTTAGGATTACCTAACCTAATTTCAAGGACTTAGACTTATTGACTTGACATAGTGACTGACTTAATGACTGATAGGGTGTAACAGAAAAGGGGCCAAAGTAAGGAAAAAAAATCCCTCCAACCCCAGGTTTCAAACTAATTACACCTGTAACTGTAGTTTATCATAAAGTGTAAAATGAAATTCTAACATAAACACTGCATACTAAAACCAAACCTGAATGTGTGCATACACCATACCCTTATATGGCTACATGTTCAAACATGATGCAAACAAGTTGGAAAATATACTTGAGGTGGACACTAAAAGTGGGCATAATCACAACAGGGTCTAGTTTTCTTTTCATTTCACAATCATAACTTGACCTTAATATACATGTAGGCACTTATGTATACCAGTGGTATCAACTGGAATGTCCTCAGTGAATTGATCAGGACTTCCCTACTGATGCATATGTGACTCTGAGTAGGCAAAATGGAACTTGATGAAAATGACCATTCGGTAAATCTCTAAAAACACATCACAGATATGTATCAATTATTATAGCCACTCTAAATCACTTTTAAGTGTGATAAAAATTCACTTACAGATACTTTATGTGCATGTGATATGTTTGTGCGAGATAATCATTAGCCAAAATGAATAATTCATTTATTACTACTGATTAAAATACTACTGTACTATCAATTGTCTGATTGACATAAACAAGTTCAAGGAGATAATATAACTAGTAATAATAAGAGCTTGTTGATATCAAAACGATCACAAAAGGAAAGGGAAAATGAATGTTGACTGGCCAAAGCAACAATTGTCACTAAACACAAAGTGTGCATGTATTTGTGTGTATATAGTTGCACGTTGAAAGGATCATGTCATAATCAGTACACAACAGAATCAGAAATTTCCTATACAGAGACATACAAAATAAAACTTTATAATTGAATTACACACAAGGGACAGAGGGAACAATGACTAATTTAATATGCTTGCTGGTAGAATTGTCTCAACATTTTATCACAATTGACAAGTAATCAGCATACATGACGAAACATTAATTATGTGCCTTATAAGCTACCCATAATCACAGGTAAAATTATTAGTGATATATAACTTTTAGGTGGTAAATATGTACATGTCAGAACTTATTATTTTTAAGCACATAAATGTATTACAAATGTAGTTTGAAATTAAATCATTAAAGCACATCCAGTAATAAGTTAAGTTGTCTTCATTAAAAGTGTACAAAGTTTATAGCACTGTAAATATGAAATTTATACAATGTAGAGTATTGCCAACATGTGAATTATCAAACAGTTAGAAAAGCCATGTGTGTATTGAAATATATATGTTGAGAGAGAGAGAGAGAGAGAGAGAGAGAAATCCGACATTAAGCAGGAGGTCACTTTGCGCACACGTCATGGCTACACCTGGGGACAGACCAGTTTTAAAGTGACCTTATTACACAGTGATCTGGTTTCACTATAATGAGTAGTATTGAGACAACCATCCTGTGCAAAAGGGAATCAACAGTGTTGAAAGGTTACTAAGGGGCAACTTAAAGAGGACAGGAAAGGAAATCGAGGTAACTGAAAAGTTGATACGTATATACAGTGAAAGAATTTTGATATGGTATTAGCTATGGGTGTTTTCAGGATGCTGTTTATAACATGTGTATATGTAGCTAGTTCAATAAACAGTATTTTATGTGTAAACACTAAAAGTATATTCATCTCTACAGATAAGAGTACGTAACAACAGCACAAAATATTTGAGATATATACATTCACACAAAGCTCTAGATTAACTGTTTGGGTACATGTAACACAATCTACTGTACATTGTAATGAGTTGGCAACATGATGAGATGTGACAATGATGCCTTTGCCTTATTTGGCATACATGGACACTGCAAGTAATGCATAAAAACAGTTATCAAATTAATGTGATTGCTACAGCCATCTGCAATCAAAATATATCTTAAACCCCCCTGAATACATAGCAACAATGGTTAACACAGTGGAAGGGACAACCACAGTAGCAATGTAACCTGTTGAATATGTTAATCATCAACACTGCATTGCAACATCTACAATTGAAAATGGAGGATGAACTGTCAGAAAAGAAGGATGAACCAATTATAGTAATTCCATGTATGGATGGAAGATTTCCCATCAGGGAAATCCCTTGATTCTCTGTCATTAGCCAAAACATGCTGATAGTACCACCACCAAACCACTTTGCTCTCCCATAATTTGTGATAACATAATTGAGGCTATAAAAGATTTGTTTTTTACTCCATATGGCATAATTGTGAAATGACATGCTATTTGATCATGCATAATAAAATGAAATATTACATGACTCACAAGCCACAAAGAAAATGATCAGCAGTACTCCCAAACAGGTGCAGAGCATAGGGAACTGTACAAGACTGGAACTGCACGTGCTTTATTCTAAACCAGACATCTAAAACCCATAAAAATTATATATCGGTGTTAGCTAATGCAATTCCATGTAGATAGGACTTATATATGTAAATGAATGGGTGTACAGGCTTTTTGGCCTCAACCCTAAAATTAATCTTAATCATAATCATAATTACTATCATAGTACAGAATGGGACTTCCTGTATGTGCAACTGTATGATACTTGGAGGGGATATTGTGCATGGGGCCATATAGCAGCAGCAGCACAACTACCATGTGCGTACGCAAAAGTACATACACACAACACACAAAACAGGTTAGTACACTCTTGTACACACACACACACACACACACACACACACACACACACACACACACACACACACACACACCACACCACACCACACACACACACACACACACACACACACACACACACACACACACACACACACACACACACACACACACACACACACACACTACACACACATACACACACACGCATACATACACACAACACACCACACAAAACAGGTTAGTACACTCTTGTACACACACACACACACACACACACACACACACACACACACACACACACACACACACACACACACACACACACACACACACACACACACACACACACACACACACACACACGCATACATACACACAACACACAAAACAGGTTAGTACACTCTTGTACACACACACACACACACACACACACACACACACACACACACACACACACACACACACACACACACACACACACACACACACACACACACACACACACACACACACACACACACATACACACACACAAACACACACACTACACACACACACAAACACCATACATATATGTACATGCACATGCACATTCACTGCATCCAATACTATCCTACATGTGTATATACAGACACACATACAGGTGGCATGCACATATGCACACAAATGCACAGACACATTCACATACTTTATAATAATTCTTGTTACTAAATCAATTAAAGGTTGGAACATGATGAACTCAATGTTTTCATTATGAAATGAAAAGGTATTAACTTTAAACTACACTTACTTATTTATCCATTGAAAACTGAATATTTTATATGCAAACAAAGCATGAAGTATGACCATCCATATCACAATATAAAACATTTAGTGTTGCATTATGAAGTAACTTCCTGTGTGGTTACAGGAAGGTAAAACAACAAGGAAATCCCTTATTAATCCTTCTCAGTATCAAATTACAATGACAATCTCTGACAATTTATTACACTGTGTAGCTAGATCATTACTCAAAATGTTTGGCTACAATAGCTACATGGCTTACTAAGCAAGGGATATTTTCTTACAGATGTGACACTGCTACATCTTCCAGGAACATAGCTTTTATATCATTGTTACAGTGGCTGATAATGTCCTCAAATGACCCAATTTATAAGTATAGATTTGTATCAATTCTCAGAATTGGGTGTACACATAAGTTACAGGCCACCATTAACCACTTCATGAAAGCATGTATGATGGTGGGATTTTTGAAATTTTGATACCGATTTCCTGCCAATATATAATTGCTAGGTTTAATATTTAATATGACACAATAGTGTTAGCCAAATCACTTCATTATTGACAGTCTATACCCTGCTCATGTCAGTCTAGACCAGTTGAGGGAAGTTGTAGTAGAAACAATTTGACATAAAGTCACAAAAAGCATTAAGGGGAAGTCTGAATAACTTGTGATGTCTGATTGCTGTGACAGCATTTCCCATGCATTCACTGAAACAACAATCTAGTAATGGACACAGAAATATTTTTAGAGAATCCATTTTCACATAAAATAAAGCAAACAAGTACTAATTGTATTACTGAACTGCTTTAAATTTAGTGTTTGATATCAGCATAGTTTTAACGTGTATAAATATCCACACAAAGTGGAATAGCTTGCCATGTTCAAAAGTCATTGTGTAATCAGTTTAGGGTGATGATCATAATTGTTATATTTTAGTAACGATTTCTACATATTGTAGCATCACAGCTTGCATGTAGCACATCCAATATATCTATTGTGGGATTTTTGGTCACATGCCACTTTTTGGATATTTACAGGAGTTAAACCTACACTGATATTGAACACTAAAAGCAATTCAATTATAAATTTGCTCTTATTTCTTTCATTTTTGAGGTCAGACTGTGCAAAAATCACCAGAAGCAACAAAAAGAAACACTTTTCTATTTTGAATGCAAACCATATAAGTAATGAAATAACTGATATGGGACATAACAAAATTCAAATAATAACAGCAAAGTAGATAAGTAGGTGATAATGACACAAAGGGATGAACCACAGAAATGTTATAGAAGGTGTATGTAGTGTTACATAGAGAAGACAATGACACAAATGGCCACATACAATATATGTACAGCATAACAGTCATCAAACTGGACTCATGATATACACATACATCTGTGAATGCTATCCCACTAGGGACCTGAGAGAAGGCTTTAATTAAAGCCTGTCAAATACAGGGAGTCAGAAACATGTGAAGAATGCATCAGGTCATGTACTTTCTGGCAGTTGAACACAGTGAACTAGACAGAAAATAAGCTCCCACATGAATACCTTAATTGCTAGCATCACGTCCTCACGTGACACTGGGTATATAAGGGTACAATGGTGTGCATAATTCAATCTATGCCACAAGTAAGTTTACAGGCTGGCAACCACCCATGTTTTTTCCTTAGCTATATTCCAGATAGAGATGATAAGAAGTAGATGAGATTTGCACTTTTGACTTATACAATCACATACACAACAGAGTGGAGCAATTAAGGGTTTTTCTCTGGTGGTCAAAAAAAAAGCTACCAGGTTTTTTTTCCCACATCTGTTTGGGTCAAGCAGTCCTAAATGTTTTTGTTCAGCTTATTACTTTGCTGGCTCCCCACTCTGCTCAAGCTTGTCTCATGTTTGTAATTGTGTAGGTATGTAGTATCTGGTGTGTACGCTGTAGTTTCTTTACAAACTATCATTGTTAGCCAACTGCTGTGGTGGCACAACTCCATCTATGTGTATTGTTAGCCAATCGCTGTGGTTGCACAACTCCATTGAAGAGTTATGTTAGGGAAGGGGATATGTAAGTGTATAAGGGTGTGTGGTGTGTGGTATGGGTATGATGTGGGAGATAGTGTTGCAATCAAATAGTTTATACAAAGTGCAAAATTTATTGTAGTGTTGTTCTGATTTGTAGTAGTCAAGTGTTGCATAAATAGTTCAAGAGGTTTTAGTTTAGTCAGTTTTGAACCAAAGGCTGTAAGAATTTTAGTTTAGTTTGAGATTTTGAATTAACCTTTTAGTTCTGATTTGCTATAGAGCTAAAATTGCTGTCTTATAAGTACATATATATAATTAGTTCTATTTAGTAGTTCAAGAACTAGAACCACATGGGGTACTTTAAGATAAGAGGTCACTCTCTACAGTTCCTATGGATGCATATTATATATAATACTTGAAATTCACAAGGAGAAAACATCCTGACCATGCACCTGACAGACTCCTGTAAGCATTCGAGGGTTAATCAGATGGCTGCAGGTTCCATGGATTTTCTCCTTTCTCTACCTTTCTAACATACTGACAACTTTATAAACAGGCTGTAGGACCAGGTGTCCTATAGACCTTCAGCACTTGTGCTGTCAAACCTTAATAAATAAATAATAATAATAATAAACTGAGTATGTAGCTGAAAGATTTCCTGCAAACGTTTACCTGAAGAGCATCTACATAAATTGTGATGGAGATCAATGTTATTAGCACTTTTTTGAAGCTCTTGTCTGCAAGTGATGTACTTTAATGGTGTCATTAGATTTTGTTCTTTTGTATATAGTATTCTTGTGCAGAAATAAGAGCCAAGTATAGATTTACTGCTATTTTTATTGCTCTTAGTAACTGAATGTTGTCTCGGTTGTTGGGTAAATAAATACAACTTTGAATGGTGTTAACTCTTATACTATAGTAAACTGGACATACTACATATAACTTACTATAGAACCAACACTATAGGGTGCTCAAACAAATATTACAGACAATTCTATAGGATATGTGTAGCTAATTAAACCTTAAAGGTGGCTGAGAGTATAGAACTAAAACTAAATCATAATAAATCAGTTTGTAGCTACTATAGAAAAACATTAATCTATACATCTATAACACACAATCATTAGTGCATACACATGGTTAAGTTATAACTAGGTTTGATTATGAGTCAGTGTTCAAAATTTGTCACAAGGAAAGCAGAATTCTTTAATGATTTATCAGTTTATTTAGTTAGCAACTGATGATTATTAGACTTAAACAGTTTTCAGTTTCCATCATCAAGGTGGAACATATTCCAGTGTATCATGGAACTAAATGATGTAATATCCATATTGAATTCAAATTTCCTCATCAAAGAGAAATAGTTGTGTTACTCATTGCTATGAATAACATTACATTTAATGTCAGTATGCATGGGCTCTGCAGTATATATGTGAAAACTGTTCAGTGCAGCTATATAGCTATAGCCATCTGAACTGCATGGTATAAAATTTATATTCTACCTGTCCTTAGCTAGAGCAAAATAACCATCATGGTCAGACTATATTGCAGTTTTACTGCTGCAGTGAAGTTGACTACTTTCACAGCTCTCTATGTTGGGTTCCAAGTGGGATATGGCAATTATGTTAAAACTCCTTTTTAGCGAGAGTAATTCATATATGTGTATGGAAAGCTTCACATCTCAGCTGTTGTGACTATAGCTAATTTATCACATGCATGTTGATGGAGGATTGAGCCACGTCAGATTTTCTGCATTTGACAACATTTTTTTTGTCTTTAAAATCTTGACCTATGCCTTCATTAACAAGGTTTATAGCCTTTTCACAGTGAAGTAGCATTACAATAAAGTGAACAAGATAAAATGGTGTGTCTGTCTTGGATACAACATTATTGTTTTCTTGCATATGTAGCAGAGAGGCTTATCAGTCAGCTTGACTCAGCTGAGACCACAATATACAAAAGCAACATAGAGTACTCCATAGTGATTACTAGGTACAGACCTAACAAAACATGACAGGTGTACATGTTGTGCTTTGTACTGTACCATATCAAGACACACGGTAGTGTGTCGTGCGACCCAAGAAGCCGGCGCGCCACACCGTGAGTATATTGACAGGAAGAACGAAAACGTCATTTTCACACCTTTGTATCTCGGTGATCACTTATCTGATTGGAACCAAATTTGCTACACAGTTGCCCGCCAGCCAAGGGAGTCTACATTCCAAATTTGAAGGAAATCGCTCCAGCCATTTCTGAGATACGAGCTGCCAAAGTTTCGTTTTTTTTCTTCGTTTTTTTTTTCTTCTTCGTCTTTTCGCACACTTGCAAAAATTGCTATAACAAGCAAACGCGTACTCCGATCGCCTTGAAATTTGGCACACAGAAAGGGAGTCCAAAGGCGAATCCTAGCATCAAATTTGGTACAAATCCGATGAATGGTTCAGGAGTTATGACCGATTATTCGCGTAAAACAAGATCGATTTGTTGTCACGCCTACAGGGTAAACCGCTTCATGGAATGAGTTGCAAATTGCTATGTAGATGGAGTAACCATCGTAGGAGTGCCTTTTGGTGGTTTGAAAGGAATCGAGATAAAGACCACGGAGATATGACTCAAAACCCAACCTGTGTCACAATTACGCGATCGATTTTTATGAATAAAAAAGTATTAGTTTTCACGCCTACTAGGCAAACCGCTTAGAGCAATGAGCTGAAAATCGGTGTATAGCTGGAATAATCTTCATAGAAAGTCCTTGCAGTAGTACAGAAGAATCGAATTACAAACCACTGAGTTATGATTCGAAAGCCAACTCCGTGTAGCAAATGCGAGATCGAGATACTCTAATAGAACAGTCACCCTAATAGAGCATTCGGCTAATTTATTTACTCCATTATAGAATTCTATTACATCACAAGTTATTCTGTAGGGAGTTCAGCTGCAAACAGTTAATCTTATAAACAGTTCAGCAAGAAGACAGTCACCATGTGGAGAGTTAAGCAAATATACCACTATAGAGATTCAGAACATTACAAGTCACACTGAAGAAAGTTCAGCTATAAACAAGTCATGCACTGTGTAGAGAATTCAGCTACAATTAAGTCACTCTCTAGAGAATTCAGTTACACAGAATTCTGCTACACACAAGTCACTGTGGAGAGAGTTCAGCTACAAACAAATTACCCTTTAGAGTGATCAGCTACAAACAAAACACTTTGCAGGGTGTTCAACTGCAACAAATCAATTACCTTTAGAGCGATCAGCAATGAACAAATCAACACAAATCTACCTGTAGAGAGATCAGCTAGAAACAAATCACCCTGAAGAGAGTTCAGCTACAAAAAATCACCCTGTAGAGACATCAGCTAGAAACTAGACACAATGTAAGGAGTTCAGCTACAAGCAATCACCCTGTAGAGAGTTCAGCTAAAACAAATCAACCTGCAGAGAGATCAGCTACAAACAAATCACCTTATAGAGAGTTCAGCTACAAACAGATTATCTGTAGAGAGATCGGCTACAAAAAAATCAACCTGCAGAGAGATCAGCTATATACACACAAATCAACTTGTAGAGAGATCAGCTACAAACAAATCACCCTGTAGAGAGATCAGCTAGAAACTACACACAATGTAAGGAGTTCAGCTACAATCAAATCACCCTGTAGAGAGATCAGCTACAAACTAGACACAAAGTAAGGAGTTCAGCTACAAGCAAATTACCCTGTAGAGAGTTCATCTACAAACAAATCAACCTGTAGAGCAATCAGCTAGAAACAAATCACCCTGAAGAGAGGTCAGCTACAAAAAATCACCCTGTAGAGAGATCAGCTACAAACAAATCACCCTGAAGAGAGGTCAGCTACAAAAAAATCACCCTGTAGAGAGATCAGCTACAAACAAATTGCCCTGTAGAGAGATCGGCTACAAACAAATCAACCTGCAGAGAGTTCAGCTACATACAAATCAACTTGTAGAGAGTTCAGCTATAAACAAATTACCCTGTAGAGAGATCGGCTACAAACAAATCAGCCTGTAGAGAGTTCAGCTAAAACAAATCAACCTGCAGAGAGATCAATTACAAACAAATCACCTTATAGAGAGTTCAGCTACAAACAAATTACCCTATAGAGAGATCGGCTACAAACAAATCAACCTGCAGAGAGATCAGCTACACACAAATCAACTTGTAGAGAGATCAATTACAAACAAATCACCCTGTAGAGAGATCAGCTAGAAACTACACACAATGTAAGGAGTTCAGCTACAAATAAATCACCTTATAGAGAGTTCAGCTACAAACAAATCACTCTGTAGAGAGATCAGCTAGAAACTGGACACAATGTAAGGAGTTCAGTAACAAGCAAATCACCCTTTAGTGAGTTCAGCTACAAACAAATCAACCTGCAGTGAGATCACCTACAAAAAAGCACCTTGTACAGAGTTCAGCTACAAACAAATTACCCTGTATAGAGATCGGCTACAAACAAATCAACCAGTAGAAAGATCAGCTACACACAAATCAACTTGTAGAGAGATCAGCTACAAACAAATCACCCTGTAGAGAGATCAGCTAGAAACTAGTCACAATGTAAGGAGTTCAGCTACAAGTAAATCACCCTGTAGAGAGTTCAGCTAAAACAAATCAACCTGCAGAGAGATCAGCTACAAATAAATCACTTTATAGACAGTTCAGCTACAAACAAATTACCTTGTAGAGAGATCGGCTGCAAATTAATCAACCTGCAGAGAGATCAGCTACACACAAATCAACTTGTAGAGAGATCAGCTACAAACAAATCACCCTGTAGAGAGATCAGCTAGAAACTAGATACAATGCAAGGAGTTCAGCTACAAGCAAAATCACCCTTTAGTGAGTTCAGCTACAAACAAATCAACCTGCAGTGAGATCACCCACAAAAACGCACTTGTACAGAGTTCAGTTACAAACAAATCACCCTGTAGACAGATCAGGTAGAAGAATTCACCTTGTAGAGAGTTCATTTACAAAGAAACCATCATATAGAGAGTTCAGCTACAAAGAAATTACCCCGTAGAGAGTTCAGCTAGAAGAAGTCACCTTGTAAAGAGTTTAGCTACAAAGAAACCATCATGTACAGAGTTCAGCTACAAAGAAACCACCTGTACAGAATTCAACTACAAACAAATCACCCTGTATAGAGATCAGCTAGAAGAAGTTACCTTGTAGATAGTTCAGCTACAACAATTCACCCTGTAGAAAGATCATGCTAGAAGAAGTCACCTTGTAGAGTGTTCAGTTACAAAGAAACCATCATGTAGAGAGTTCAGCTGCAAACAAATCACTCTGTAGAGAGTTCAGCTACAAAGAAACCGCCATGTAGAGAGTTCAGCCTCATACAAACCACCTAGTAGAGAATTCAACTACAACAAATCACCCTGTAGAGAAGAAGTTACCTTGTAGAGAGTTCAGCTACAAAGAAACCACCATGTAGAGAGTTTAGCTGCAAACAATTCACCTGTAGAGAGTTCAGCTAGAAACAAATCACCCCGTAGAGAGATCAACTGGACGAAGTCACCTTGTAGAGAGTTCAGCTACAAAGAAACCATCATGTAGAGAATTCAGCTGCAAACAAATCACCCTGCAGAGAGTTCAGCTACAAAAAAATCACCCTGTAGAGAGTTCAGCTAGACGAAGTCACCTTATAGAGAGTTCAGCTACAAAGAAACCATCATGTAGAGAGTTCAGCTATAAAGACACCACCATGTAGAGAGTTTAGCTGCAAACAAATCACCTGTTACAGAGAGTTCAGCTACAAAGAAACCATCCTGTATATAGTTCAGCTACATTTCAAGTCACCCAGTAGAGAGATCAGCTGCAAAACAAATCCTGTGGGGAATAATGCGCATATAATAAATACATGTATATAATTTGTATAATTACTAATAAAATCAAAAATAATTGAAGTACTAAAATTCTTCTTTAAGTTCATTTCTTCTTCCTGTGGTAAAGAAAAAAACACATGGGTTAAAAAAGCCCCAAAGCCAGCCATAGGCCGGCTTTGCAGTATACAAATACAAAAAGAAGTGATATCTAATCAAAAACAGCCAAGCTGTAAAAAAAGGTGCGGCCCCCATAAAGGCCATGGTGAAAAAAGATGTGAAATCCAAGGTGGCGGCCAAGAAATGGCTGTGATGGTAGGTTAATGGTTACATTTTAATAACGGAAATTCAGGTGAATTTTGTGCCGCTTGGTCTTGGCACCAAATTCACCTGAATTGTTGTTATTAAAATGTAACCATTAACCTACCATCACAGCCATTTCTTGGCCGCCACCTTGGATTTCACATCTTTTTTCACCATGGCCTTTATGGGGGCCGCACCTTTTTTTACAGCTTGGCTGTTTTTGATTAGATATATATAGCCTAAATATTTCGATGGGCAATATTTTTGAGGGAGAAATTTTGTTTAAAAATTTTGTTGTGAATTTTCAAACAGTTAAAAAATGTAATAGACTATAATGTAAGGTGCAAATATTTCAAGGACAAAATTTTCACCCTTGAAATCAGCAAAACTTGTATTCCCTTAAAATATTTAGGCTAACAGTATATATGTACACTACTGAAAAAAGATGTACTGTTAGTAACTGTATACCATTGGGGCAACTTCACTTTATGCTACATTCTATTTGTTCACAAGCTATTTAATTGCCCTATATACATGGGAATGCATGTATATGATCCATAAGTGACTGCCCAGTACAATCAAACAAACAAGCATAATTAATGTTAAGGTTCTCAATATGTAATTTTTCATGCATTGTTAAAAGGAAACTGTCACCAACTGGATTAGTTTATCTCCTGCAATGTATGTAGCTACATCTACAACAGTATATCAATGATAAAAATGTAATACATGTGCAGCCATAGGTATAATTCACTGTTTACAAAATATACTTCAGTAATTTAAAGTTGCTTTGGACAATCAACTGACATTGTTATTAAGGAAACCCTATAATTTCCCAATGTATAATGTGCCAAAGCAACTTACATATGTACATAGCTGTATCAGAGGCTGTATAGGAGTGTGAACATCTACTACACAACATTGTAAAAGGTTATACGACTTCGGATTAATAGCAGAAATATCAAATCAATGTTGTCAAGCATAGCTAATTATTTGCATATTGTTTGTGTGCATAAAATGACTGGACAAAGTTTAAAGCAGACAATGTATTTAATGATTGCCTTGCATAGTGTATTAACTTATGCCAAAAATGTTTGTACATAATTTTTCATTGCAATCCATCCTAGCTAGACACTTATGCAGTAAAAGAAGTACTAGTGATATATAGGTACGTATTTGTCATGCAGTCTTTGTATACTATGTGGTTATGTAGTTCATAGTGTGCATGTGAGTGTCAGGTCAGACTTTGCTGACCGCAAAATCCCCTCTGTGTTCCCCTTCACAATACCCAACTGGTAAAGTGATAGTGTTTAACATTTCCTTACTTATGTGGCCTTCTTAGTGTGGTCAGCTGGTATTTGTGTTGCCTGAAAATTGACTCATAATGTTGAGATTGGCATTTTTGGCTCTTTTAGATATTTGTCCCACTTACACTAGCGCTAGGTTTTATATCATTAAACAAGTTTCACAGAAGACAAGAGGCCTTGTGGTGATAGGCAAACAACTTGTTAACATTGTTAGTGATGTGTGTTAGGCGCCTTTTTCTACTAGTTGTGGAAACATCAACTTCACGTGGAGGTCACGTTGTAACAGATGTGGGAAAGGTTTTAATAGTTTGCCGGTTGTTTGCATCTGCTCTATTTGCTTGTTGTTCACGTGATGCAGAAAAAGGTAAAGTGGACATATTTAAGAAAACAGGCTCAGAGATTGGCAAGTCAGCAGCGGCTAAAAGTGGCGGGCTATTTAGCGCTGAGGATTGGCAATGTTCAAAGTGGGCGTGTCCCTATAATAATGTGATATCACGTGCCTTATTGCTGCTACAGATGCGGCAATGTCAACTGGGCTCGTCGTAATACCTGCAATGTTTGTAATGAGCCAAAATTTGGCAAGGTAGAGGCTAGGACAGGTTAGTGTACTGGTGTTGCTATGGTGATTAGTTGCATAACATTAATTAGGATTTGGAGGTGGCTACAATGAGAGAGATGAGATAGTGGAATACAAAGATCGTGATGATTCTGATGGGGAACTTGATGAGGTAATCGTCAACTATAGTTTTGATTGTTCTCAACTATCAGTCTATCATAATGTATATCTCTTATCATGATTATTGTGGTATCATCATTCTACACTTATCAGTTAAAATGCCTCTGATATTAATGCAAAATAAAGGTGCAAGACACTCCTCCAAGTCACTGTGAGGGGATTTCCCTGTGGTGAAATGAGCTAGGTATTGTACGGCTTGCATGATGCCATGACAACAAGATTTTCCATAAATGGTTGAAATGTTTAGCTTTTCACACACATGAGCTCATGGTGTGTTAGGTAAAAGATCTTTTGATCACAAGAAATATGTATTACAAGATATTTAGTGTGATTTTGCTCTATTACTCTTCCCAAAGTATCTACTGAAACTGAAGTGGGCGTGTTTATCACATGATCCATTGACTAGTGCTAAGGAATAATATCGATAGTTTGATACTCACAATCAAAAATCATTATCGTTATATGATAATTACAGCTACAATTTATTATCAATCAATATTGCTGTAGGTTTGCTAAAAATGTTGTTGCCAAGTTATTTACGTTTTATAACTCTAGGCTTGTGGGACAGCAATTGTAGAACTATCATCCTCCCACGCAATTAATTACCTAATTAATGAGCTTGAAAGTAGTCATCTTTGAATACGTTAGCAGTTGATTACTTGACTCAATCAAAGTGTAACTATTGTATTGTAAATAATATCAAGTATATAATGGGGAGGGAGAACTATGCTATAACTTGTGAAATATGAACCTGTCAACGACTCAGTGATTTGTGTTGATTGGTGATCAATTGTAAGTGCAGTCGGTGCACTTTGTTGCATGCATGCACGTACGTACATGTGAAGAAGTACTGGGTGAAAAAAGAACGTATTTGAAAAAGTATGATAAATCATGAAGAGGAACTCAATACAAAAAGAAGATGCAGAAACATCACCAGGTACATTGATGCTGCCTTGGATAAATCCATGTTCCATTTCTCATGTGCACTGTACTCTGGGTCATGATAAGCTCACATGTGACAGCTTCTTTTGAGATTTCATCATAGCTGTCATCCCCTACCTCAGCAGTTAGCAGTGTTGGGGGTAATGCGTTACTCATTATGTAAGTAATAAGTATTACATAAGTAACGCATTACGTAATAATTATTACTTTTATGGTAACAAAGTAATATAACGAAATATGCTATAATTATAACTCAAGTTACTTTACTTACAAATGTAACGTGTTACCTAAGTAATGAAGTTACTGTAACGAGTCTAATATTACATAATATTATTACTACAAGTAACGAATTACTCATCTCGTTAGTAATCCACTGTGTAATGTCTAGCCACAACGAAGTAATGAAGCCTACTGAATGAAGCTTATTCACCAGCTTCTTGTAACCAAGATTTGCATATTCATAATCATGTCACGTGATAAGGTGGTAGTTTCACACGTGACAGCTTAAGGCTGTGGACACAAAGTAATATAATATGTAATATTATTATAGTTACTTTATTATATGGGTAATATGTAACTGTAACTAAATAGTTCAGTTGTAAGTAATATGTAACTAGTTACTTTTGAAAAGTAATTACCCCAACACTGACAGTTTGTGACACATGTAGAGTTTCAACCATGCGCCATACAGTTATGTTGGGTATCTCTTAAGATATAAATTAAATGGCTACGATTACAACACGCCTGTCTCTCCCTAATACCTTATTTAGTTTTGCCCCCCGTGCTGGGTTTGCGATTGCGTTGTTCGCGGGCGCCCCTCCAGTCTCCGCCCCTGGCGCACGTGGCCTCGATAGGCTTGGGTGAGACACATGGGCGTAGGTGCCCACTGTACCAAGAGGCTGGATTGCTTATTGCAATTCAGACCTCACCCAAGCAAACGGGGGGGGGGTTTAATTTATTTTTAAATCATCCAACTCTGTTTGCTTTCCCGTAGTCTCTATCTAATACAACATGCTGGCACCTGACCACAATGCTACAATACAATTTTATTCATTATTTATTCATTCCTTTTAAACAAAGCACAGAATATATTCATAGCACTCAATTCACATGTTTCGTTTGGTCACTTGTGATGTTGAACAAGGCGGCTCGCTACTGAGCATGTCTCCTTTGGGGTCCTGATGTAAACTGTGTATGCCGCACTCTCCCATCTCCCCAGTGTCTTTATCAATGAGTCTGGTAGGCCGGATCGCGTTGCTGTTGTTGCTGCGCTAATCCGAAAGCTATGTCCTGCATATTTCCGCAAATCTAGTCCTGCCTGCCCCAGTGCTGTCCTCATTGTTGTCACTAACCGTTCCCAGGTAAGAAATCAGTCAGAAGAATGGGCCCTCGTCAGGACCTCTCTGCACTATGTATGCTAGGACAGCAGATACTAAGCACAGGTTGCTGTCTGCTCTTCCCAGGTACACTGTCACACCTTTCCTGAATGGGTCTGTCTTTGACACTTTAATCCTGACCTCCAGATATTGTGGATTAACCGTGCTATCTACTCTCACATCGCCGTATGATAGGTGGACCGTTTTATCATACCCACTATCTGTTGGGACCACTACTTCGCCTGAGCGGAGAAAGCCGAAGAAACACATGCACACTGCTGCCCACAGCATGACTGCCTTTTCCCGGTCCACATCATCTTCCCAAGCTTTCTTTAACGCACATAAGATCTCTGGAGTTACTGGAAGTCTCGCCTGATTTTGTCCAGTTGCTGTCCTCTTCTTCAAGCCCCTAAACACAAATTCTAGTTGTGGCATTCCTGCTACGTTTGGGCCCCTGAAACCCAATGATATTTGGGTGTATCTTGCAGCTGACAAGTAGCTCTTAACAGTACCCGCCGACAATCCCTCATTGTAGAGAAAAGCCACGAAGTATGTCAAGTTCACTTCCGTCATTGGAAACGGAGTTAGGCCAAATTTACTGCAAAAATACATACCGCTTACTCCCTGACTTACATATTCTCTGTGTTGATTTAGCTATTCCTGCTGAAAATGCTAGTAACAGAGTACATGCTAGTAACAGAGTAATAATGGATGCCCAGAATTATGTTAGGCAGTATCTGGGATCTGATTTTGGTGAGTATGTGGGAATTTCTATTCGAACAGTTGTGAGAACAAAGTATTTGCCTGATAAAGAACATCTATACACCTTTTTCAAGGATTGTTTTAAAAGTCTTAGGCAAGCTATTCAATCTTTAAACATAACTAGTAAGAAAATGTTTAGGTCATTGGATCTAGGGAGATTGGGAGACAATAAACAAGCATCATTTATATCTCCACCAATGATTACATCTATTGAAGACACGCTATTTCAAACTGAGTACAATGGTTCAGTAACAATGCAAGAATGGGAATCATCTTTTATTGACAATGCAAATGGTGTAACATATAGCGGATACATTGCAGCTGTACAGAGAACAGCACTAGACAACAGTAAATGTCTTATCCTGTTTGGTGGCAGATCAAATTTCCAAAGAAGCATATTAATAGAGTACAAAGAAAGACATGGTAACAATTCATGTGTTAATGACCCATATTGTGAACTTTAAAGCTTCATAACTTTTTGATCATCGTATATAATTGCTTGAAAGTTTCACTGCATGTAGCAACAGTATCTGGCTACATTTTGATACTAAGATAAAGTTAATCAGTAAAAGGAGTCAAGTGTTACATCATTTTGTTTGCTGGTATGTCAAATGTGTGGAAAAGGTACCTTTTCGCAAATCTGGTCACCATTTAATTTTGTGGTGAAACTAGCAGAATTTTTTATAATATTGAATGTTAGAACAAAACTTCTAGCAGTCCACATCAAAGCTGTATGTATCTTCAAAGCTTCAATCACTAGAGCTTGTGTGTACATAATTTTATTATTATGGCTATGAATTACTATAGTATTTGTATGGAACACCAATTTTCATTTATTGTAAATTATGGGTGTACAAATTATAGTGCAGTTAAAGAATTAGAAATAATAATAGCACCAATCATAAATTGAACTTAAAATAATGTTTATACAAGCTTTAGTATTTTGGAACATAGCAGCACTTCCCTGTGGCTACTTTGTCTGCCAGCTTCTTCAATTCCAACTTGTAATATATCAACTCCTGTTTAGAAATATCACCTTCTGCTGCATCTCCCTTTCCTCCTGGTGGGCCATGTCTTCCTGGTTGTCCCTTCTTTCCAGGAACTCCAGGATAACCAGGTATTCCAGGGGCACCATCAGGACCATAAGAAGGTGGACAAGCATCTCCTCTAGGGCCACGGGATCCAGGCCTACCGGGAACACCCTGAACTCCCTTTCTGCCACGTATTCCTTTTGGTCCTTTGGGCCCTTGAGTAGGACAATCCAGGTAGAAATCTTCTCCATCTGGTCCCTGTTCACCAGGTGGTCCAATTTTACCCTTAGGTCCTTTGGCACCTGGTGATCCATCTGCTCCATCGTCACCTTTTGGTCCAGCATAACCTTGTATACCAGTGTCTCCTCTGGGTCCTTGTGGTCCAGGGTATCCCAATGGTCCCTTTGTAAATGGACAGTATTGAAAGTAGTAGTTGCATGTGTCACCATCTTCATAGTAAACGTAGTACTTGCATGGAAGTGCGTAATCATCTAAATCGTCAGTGATTCCAGCATCATCGCTCATTGTGTCATTAGTGTCCTCATCCATTTCTGATGCAATTTGTCTGACTGCTCTTTTAATGTGTGACTTGATTGTGAGACCAAAGCAACATTGGTAAAAGTCAGATTTAAAATTGGCAATGTATCTTAGGAGTTCATTTACTCGTGTAGCATTCTTTAGAGTTTTAATACTTCCTGGTCTACCTGGATATCCAGGAGGTCCTTGCTCTCCCTTTTGTCCATCATTACCAGGTTCACCAGTCTGACCTTTCATACCAGGTCTACCAATAAGACACTTAGCATCTTGTCCAGGAGGACCCTTTGGTCCTCTGTTACCAGGTCTACCCCGATCACCTTTTTCTCCATTGTCACCTCTATCACCTTTGATTGCAGGATGGTTTGGACACTCTTCACACTGATAACGTTCTCCAGGATATCCCTTTGGTCCATCAGGTCCCTGTGCTCCTTTATCACCTGGATACCCAACATGGCCATGCTTTCCAGGTATTCCATAATATCCTTTTGGTCCTTGTCTTCCATAGTCACCCAGTTCTCCCTATAATATTGGAGTAAAACAATAATACATACATAATACATTGATGTTGGTGTTGTGTGGAACTTTGTCACAAACATAAATGCTATGCAATGTATAGTATTGTTGTACATACAATACCTTAGGTCCTTCTGGTCCAGGGTATCCACGCTCCCCAGTTACATACTATGTAAAGACAAGATAAATAATTTACGGAGTTTCTTAGCTTCCAACACATTGTAGTACAAACTTACTGTGCCATGTTTAGGACATGTGCTGTAAGATGCGTATGCGGCACGTCTCTTTTTTGTAGGAGCAGAATAATGTCCAGCTGAAAGGATGGATTTTTAAATAATACTTTAATCTGGCATCACATTTGTAGTGATCATACCTCCATTACAACATGATTGCAGCTATTGTATGAAAAAAAGAATAATAAATTTGGCTAGCTATTATTGCTTTAATTAGTAATTGACATACCTGAAGTCCAAGGTATGTGATAAGGTAATCAAACTGCTTCCTGACCTAAAATTATAGTAAAGCATGTATATTGTATGATACACTTTGAATGTATAACTCACTTTGTAGAGTTGCCTTGTCATACCCTTCTGTCCCTTAGGACCTGGTGGACCCTACAAGAGTATAGTATTTTGAACATATTTTTCCTGTTGTCATTTATTCTTACTGGATCTCCTGCTTTTCCATCTTTTCCACATGGTCCTATCTCTCCAGGTGCTCCCTTAAAAATTCAATTCAAATTATACATTAATGTTATAGTGATAGATGGACAGCAACTTACAGGGTAGCCAGATGGAGCAAACAGGCAGCATTGTCCCTATGATAGTAAGAATGAAGCAATTTAAATGAGATCACAGGAGCAGTTGCATGTATGTATGTGCATATGTGTATATGTGTACACAAACCTTTTGTCCCTTGTAACCACGGGGACCAGGGAGTCCTCTGGATCCTCTAACACCCTGTAATAATAGTAACGATAGTAATAAACATTTATAAATGAATGATGCATTTACTTGTCTCCCTTGATCTCCCATATCTCCTGGAGGTCCAGCAGGTCCAGGTGTCGTAGTACAATTTCCTGCAGGTCCTCTTGGACCAGGATGACCTGGGTCACCTGTGTCTCCTTTAGGTCCATAATGTCCATCTTTTCCTGGTTCACCATTGTCACCACGAGGGCCATCTGGACCAGGGTAGCCTTTAGGACCCTATATGGATTATTTGTAATATAATATTTAATAAACAGTTTTTATTTCATGTAACCATTCACCCACCTGTGGTCCTGGTTCTCCATCATGTCCTCTGAAAGTACTGTATATGCAGTCACCACATGATGGGTAGGGAGGATCATCCTGCAGAGAAATTTAACATGTATAGTGACAACATCAACTAGTTAGCTACATTATTATCTCATACAATACTGTATATATTTGACTTACAGTCGCTCCTGCTAATGCCAATGCTGCAGTCAGGCTTGTGAGTATAAATAACAAATTCATCCTTCTGATTATCTGAACAAGATGTGATGATTTTGTTAAGCTCATGTTCATTTATATATACCACCATCACTTAGTGTGTGTGACATTGCATACATTCCTTTACTCATAAGTGAGACCAGTTGTGGTCTATCATATAGGGATACTGTTTGTCATTAAAGCACTACATAGTTATACCCACAGAATCCAGAATAATAAATCTTTTCTTCATCAGTATCACTGCACTGTTCAACACTGACTGCCCTTAAATTTGTTTACAAGTGCAAATGAAACTTGCTAGCTATCTTATGCTTTTAATTGATATTTTGTAAAATTTATTCAGATCTGGTGGATGAATATCAATTAAAGGCATTTGATTTGAATTACACCAAACCTCTCTAATTTGCACTTTGGTAGGGTCATTAAAGTTTCTTACAACGAAACAATGTACAACAGTTACTATAGGTATTGGACATTTTATTCTGTATGTATCACATATATATACAATTTGATGATATATACAACATGTATTGATAGTCAGCTGTGCATGTAATGCAGCCATATACTGTTGATATAGAAAATTACATATATGCATGTATTCTGCACACAGTACCCTTATACATACTGTAGTAGCTAAGTGATTATGGCAGCTATGAAGTCACTTGTGCTCATTATAGGGAATCAATGTTTGTTAACAACCATTATAGACACTACCGTACATCATTTAAAAATGTAGTGCAGTCTGGTATGCACACCCATACACAACCATCTGAATTTTTGCAGGCACAATATACATGTTGTTCTTTGAATGGAAAGTTGACTCATGTTTGCACAGTATTCTGCTGATTGTGTAATTTGATTGCTTGCGTATCAGTATACATTTTACATACTGAACTGTTACAGTTTCTGATCTATTTACTCAGCCTCTGCAGGTCCAACTACACTTTTGTCACTGTACATATTTGTGGCTTCCTATACTGACAATTATTTTCTTTAGCATGCAAGCATGACAAATTGGTAGTTGCAACCAATGAAAACCTATCAACTATGCCTATTCAATTTTATGCTACAAAAGATTTTCAGACATTAATGCACACATTACAAAAACACTATTACATACAGTAGCTACATAACTAACACTAGGACTGATCAGCTGTACTAACATGGCTATGCACATACATATGACAACCATTATCCGTTCACACGGTTGAGGCAACATCTGTATATACCCATACAATATACACTATACAACTTTTGAAGCAGATTAAAGCTGCATACAACTCTGCATGCATGGTGATTACTACATTGTAACTAGCTATAGTCGTAAAATCAAGCTTGTACAAATATGTACATACAATGAATATAATTTGAACTATGCATGAAGTTGACATATTAAGGACATTTTGTTTGTTCACATTATAAGCCATCTATTTTTTATCCAACCATATACGGTGAAGTATACAATATGTAAGTACAGTTTCATATAAGTGTTCAAGTTCATGATGTGCAAAACATGGATATCATAAAGTGCCTACACCTGTGGATTGGACTGACAGAGCCTGAGATTGATACCACATTTGAAACTAGCTCCGGATAAACAATGTAAATATATAGTCATCACTTATACATTGCAAACATGTATGCTGGAGATTCTCTATTATTGACAACATCTACTTCAGAATATGTAACAGTTTATGCAGTATTTAAAATATGCTAACTGTGACAAGCCTACATGCCTACTTTAATTATTTAAGATACCTTAATCATAGGATAATTGCATTTAGTACATGAATCAGGATATACCATTTGGTAATAAATCTGTGTTACCAGAGCTATAATATCGTATGTGAGTTCATGTACGTAAACACGTATGCTGTAGCTACAGATTTTGTAGCACATGGAATAAATAATTCATGCAGGCGTACAATGATTTGAGTAGTGTGTTTGTTTGTTGTTAATATACTTCAATCAACAACAGTTTTGATCCCCTAGATAGAATGGATATATATAGATCTAGAAACTTGCATATCACATATTGTACTTGTCTGTACGTTACTTGTACACAATCATTGACTTAGGTTGTTTATTTTGTCCTACAGTAAGGATTATGATCACTCATAGAATACTTGGTTGATGGGACGTACGTATGTAAAGATGGCTACTTAGGTCGTACAAACATCAGCTGCAGGTCACAACTTCATTACACCCACATGGAAAGCATATGTGTGTGTGTTTCCATTTGATAAACACAGCCATACCAAGGAGAATCACCATTATTTTGTTGTAACTAGTACTTAAAGCGCATTCTAATGATATTCTGTTTTCAATTGTTTGTGCATCAAGGGTGCCACATGTACAACAGCTATATGCAGTGTAATTGTTGTATATATGGTGAACCGGCTGCCAAAATATTTTATTAAATTTTTTCAAGATTATTGCTTTAATAGCACTGTCATCTATTAAGTACTGTACCAAGGAAACCACAGAATTTAGCCAGCTGACTTCTCAGTTTTTGAGCTAGGGCGTAGAGCCTCCTGGAGTTGGACCCTATATACAAAGAAAGCTTGTATGTAGTGACAATGAACACCAACATAAATATGAACAAGCTATTTGTGCTACACAATTCAGAAATATCCTACACTACATACAGAAACCCTGATCTGTTATGAGAAACCATATCAGACAAAATAAAATTTGAAATATTTGTCTATTAAAGCATGTAAGTATCAAGTAGCCACAAACATGCACATATGTATATAATACTAAAAACTCTGCTAAATGCAGAAAAAAGTAATGTTCTACTACATATTAGTGACTTGTATCTGTGTGTTACTGATCATAAACTCTTGGCTCCCTCTCCTGATACTGTTACACTTACCTCCAGTTAGGTTGCTCAGTTTCCTTTATCATAAGAAAGAGTCACTGTACATGTAACGTTCTATAACAATTGTAAATAATATTAGAGCTTAGTTCCTGCACTGTTGGTAATGTTCAGCATAGACATTACAACCAGTATTACACATCAGGCTGCCTAAACCAGAAATAGGTGTTTTTAATTTGGAAAGTATTACTCAAAGTTGTGTAGCATAGAAGTCAAGAACACTGTAAATAGTATATATGCTAGTAATAGCATAGTTACAAACACACAGCCTACTGTATGTTTGACAGTGTATATAAAGTGAGTTGGGGAGTATCCATTTAAACCATTGTAAGAGTTAAGTATTTTCGTAATGAAGAATACATATATACATATTATACAAACTGCTTTAAAAATCTAGGAGAGACTATTGGATCAACAGATATAACCAACAAGGAAGCATTTACGTCTTTGGATATTGGAAATTTGGAAACATTATACAATTAGTTATGTCGTCCTCATCTATTGGGGGAGTATCTATGATTGAAGACATGTTGCTTCAGACTGTGTATAATGGAGGTAATTATCATTTATTGACAGTACAGATGATATTACTGATATAAGACATGTGTATTGCAACACTTTAGAAAAAATTATGATCTAGACAATGAATGTCTTATCATGGAGGTGGTAGTCTACTAGTAGATCTAAACTCCAGAGACATCTTTTATATAATAGTTTGCAAAGAAAGACATGCTAATTATTCATGTGTTTATGAGGCCCGCTCACTCTGCTGCTGTATAATGTTGATAGATATAAATGACAAAATACTTGGTAGCAACTGCTGTCCATTTCCTTTCATAATAAAACTCTTGAGTTCAGACTTGTAGTGATATATAAAAGGTACTTGCTTTTAATTGCTACATACAAACACTGAATACCTGCTCAACTTTTGCTGACACATGTTCAAAGGTGGCTCTAGAAATTTTAGTGACAGGTTTCCAAATTTTCTGTTGCATCAACACTTAAGTCTAGGGGCATGCTCACCTAGAAAATTATTTGTTTGGAGATTAAATCTGGTGACAATTTGCACCAAAATACACTTTCAAGTAAAGCTTACATTTTAAACATATCTTAGGAATTAGCTGATTGATTGATTGATTGATTGATTGATCGATTATTTGATCGATTGATTGATATAGGTTGTTTTTGCATGCTTTCTTCTGCTGGAATAGCATCAGGAACAGGCTAAACAGTTAAGCTTGAAGCATACAATAGACACATGGATGCCATCCTGGGTGTTTGCATATACCCCCCAGGAAAGTTTTAAGGAATTAAACTAGGATTTTTACTATGCAAACGTTAAATATGACTGTTCTATTAAGATAGTTGACTGCTCTATTAGAGTATTTCGACCTGAACCCTTGATACCTTTGTATACTTGACCAGTTTCTAGAAACCTCAGAACTCCCCCCCCCTCCCCCACAGATCTGCCCCTGATAATGTAATTATTTATACATAGCTATCAGTGAATATGTAGATGAGAACAACAGTCTTAATTTATTGTCAAAGGATTACAAAATATAGTGCAGTTAAAAGAATAGAATCATAAAAACACAAATAATAGCTTTAACTTTAAATAATGTTTATACAAGTTCTAGTATTTTGGAATATAGCAGCACTTCCCTGTGGCTACTTTGTCTGCCAGCTTCTTCAATTCCAACTTGTAATACATCAACTCCTGTTCAGAAATATCACCTTCTGCTGCATCTCCCTTTCTTCCTGGTGGGCCATGTATTCCTGGTTGTCCCTTCTTTCCAGGAACTCCAGGATAACCAGGTATTCCAGGGGCACCATCAGGACCATAAGAAGGTGGACAAGCATCTCCTCTAGGGCCACGGGATCCAGGCCTACCGGGAACACCCTGAACTCCCTTTCTGCCACGTATTCCTTTCGGTCCTTTGGGCCCTTGAGTAGGACAGTACAGGTAGAAATCTTCTCCATCTGGTCCCTGTTCACCAGGTGGTCCAATTTTACCCTTAGGTCCTTTGGCACCTGGTGATCCATCTGCTCCATCGTCACCTTTTGGTCCAGCATAACCTTGTATACCAGTGTTTCCTCTGGGTCCTTGTGGTCCAGGGTATCCCAATGGTCCCTTTGTAAATGGACAGTATTGAAAGTGGTAGTTGCATGTGTCACCATCTTCATAGTAAACGTAGTACTTGCATGGAAGTGCATAATCATCTAAATCGTCAGTGATTCCTGCATCATCGCTCATTGTGTCATTAGTGTCCTCACCCATTTCTGATGCAATTTGTCTGACTGCTCTTTTAATGTGTGACTTGATTGTTAGACCAAAGCAACATTGGTAAAAGTCAGATTTAAAATTGGCAATGTATCTTAGGAGTTCATTTACTCGTGTAGCATTCTTTAGAGTTTTAATACTTCCTGGTCTACCTGGGTATCCGGGAGGTCCTTGCTCTCCCTTCTGTCCATCATTACCAGGTTCACCAGTCCGGCCCTTCATACCAGGTCTACCAATAAGACACTTTGCATCTTGTCCAGGAAGACCCTTTGGTCCTCTGTTACCAGGTCTACCCCGATCGCCTTTTTCTCCATTGTCACCTCTGTCACCTTTGATTGCAGGGTGGTTTGGACACTCTTCACACTGATAACGTTCTCCAGGATATCCCTTTGGTCCATCAGGTCCCTGTGCTCCTTTGTCACCTGGATACCCAACATGGCCATGCTTTCCAGGTATCCCATAATATCCTTTTGGTCCTTGTCTTCCATAGTCACCCAGTTCTCCCTATAATATTGGGGTAAAAAAATAAAATACGTACATTGATGTTATTGTTGTGTGGAACTTTGTCACAAACATAAATGCTATGCAATGTATAGTATTGTTGTACATACAATACCTTAGGTCCTTCTGGTCCAGGGTATCCACGCTCCCCAGTTACATACTATATAAAGACAAGATAAATAATTTACGGTGTTTCCTAGCTTCCAACACATTGTAGTACAAACTTACTGTGCCATGTTTAGGACATGTGCTGTAAGATGCATATGCAGCACGTCTCTTTTTTGTAGGAGCAGAATAATGTCCAGCTGAAAGGATGGATTTTTAAATAATACTTTAATCTGGCATCACATTTGTAGTGATCATACCTCCATTACAGCATGATTGCAGCTATTGTGGGAAAAGGAATAATAAATTTGGCTAGCTATTATTGTTTAGTAATTGACATACCTGAAGTCCAAGGTATGTGATAAGATAATCAAACTGCTTCCTGACCTAAAATTATAGTAAAGCATGTATATTTTATGACGCACTTTGAATGTATAACTCACTTTGTAGAGTTGCCTTGTCATACCCTTCTGTCCCTGAGGACCTGGTGGACCCTACAAGAGTATAGTATTTTGAAACATATTTTTCCTATTATCATTTGTTCTTACTGGATCTCCTGCTTTACCATCTTTTCCACATGGTCCTATCTCTCCAGGTGCTCCCTTAAAAATTCAATTCAAATTATATAAATAAATGTTTTAGTAATAGATGGACAGCAACTTACAGGGTAGCCAGGTGGAGCAAACAAGCAGCATTGTCCCTATGATAGTAAGAATGAAGCAATTTAAATGAGATCACAGGAGCAGTTGCATGTATATATGTGTATATGTGTACACAAACCTTTTGTCCTTTGTAACCACGAGGACCAGGGAGTCCTCTGGATCCTCTGACACCCTGGAGTAATAATAACGATAGTAATTAACGTTTTAAATAAATGATGCACTTACTTGTCTCCCTTGATCTCCCATATCTCCTGGCGGTCCAGCCGCTCCAGGTTTAGTAGTACAATTTCCTGTAGGTCCTCTTGGACCAGCATGACCTGGGTCACCAATGTCTCCTTTAGGTCCATAATGTCCATCTTTTCCTGGTTCACCATTGTCACCACGAGGGCCATCTGGACCAGGGTAGCCTTTAGGACCCTATATGGATTATTTGTAATATAATATTTAATAAACAGTTTTTATTTCATGTAACCATTCACCCACCTGCGGTCCTGGTTCTCCATCATGTCCTCTGAAAGTACTGTATATGCAGTCACCACATGATGGGTAGGGAGGATCATCCTGCAGAGAAATTTAACATGTATAGTGACAACATCAACTAGCTAGCTACATTATTATCTCATACAATATTGTATATAGTTGACTTACAGTCGCTCCTGCTAATGCCAATGCTGCAGTCAGGCCTGCGAGTATAAATAACAGATTCATCCTTCTGATTATCTGAACAAGATGTGATTTTTCTGTTAAGCTCGTGTTCATTTATATATACCAGCATCACTCAATGTGTATGACATTGTTTACATTCCTTTACTCATAAGTGAGACCAGTTGTGGTCTATCATATAGGGATACTGTTTGTCATTAAAATACTACATAGTTATACCCACAGAATCCAGAATAGTAAATCTTTTCTTCATCAGTATCACTGCACTGTTCAACACTGACTGCCCTTAAATTTGTTTACAAGTGCAAATGAAACTTGCTAGCTATCTTATGCTTTTAATTGATATTTTGTAAAATTTATTCAGATCTGGTGGATGAATATCAATTAAAGGCATTTGATTTGAATTACACCAAACCTCTCTAATTTGCACTTTGGTAGGGTCATTAAAGTTTCTTACAACGAAACAATGTACAACAGTTACTATAGGTATTGGACATTTTATTCTGTATGTATCACATATATATACAATTTGATGATATATACAACATGTATTGATAGTCAGCTGTGCATGTAATGCAGCCATATACTGTTGATATAGAAAATTACATATATGCATGTATTCTGCACACAGTGCCCTTATACATACTGTAGTAGCTAAGTGATTATGGCAGCTATGAAGTCACTTGTGCTCATTATAGGGAATCAATGTTTGTTAACAACCATTATAGACACTACCGTACATCATTTAAAAATGTAGTGCAGTCTGGTATGCACACCCATACACAACCATCTGAATTTTTGCAGGCACAATATACATGTTGTTCTTTGAATGGAAAGTTGACTCATGTTTGCACAGTATTCTGCTGATTGTGTAATTTGATTGCTTGCGTATCAGTATACATTTTACATACTGAACTGTTACAGTTTCTGATCTATTTACTCAGCCTCTGCAGGTCCAACTACACTTTTGTCACTGTACATATTTGTGGCTTCCTATACTGACAATTATTTTCTTTAGCATGCAAGCATGACAAATTGGTAGTTGCAACCAATGAAAACCTATCAACTATGCCTATTCAATTTTATGCTACAAAAGATTTTCAGACATTAATGCACACATTACAAAAACACTATTACATACAGTAGCTACATAACTAACACTAGGACTGATCAGCTGTACTAACATGGCTATGCACATACATATGACAACCATTATCCGTTCACACGGTTGAGGCAACATCTGTATATACCCATACAATATACACTATACAACTTTTGAAGCAGATTAAAGCTGCATACAACTCTGCATGCATGGTGATTACTACATTGTAACTAGCTATAGTCGTAAAATCAAGCTTGTACAAATATGTACATACAATGAATATAATTTGAACTATGCATGAAGTTGACATATTAAGGACATTTTGTTTGTTCACATTATAAGCCATCTATTTTTTATCCAACCATATACGGTGAAGTATACAATATGTAAGTACAGTTTCATATAAGTGTTCAAGTTCATGATGTGCAAAACATGGATATCATAAAGTGCCTACACCTGTGGATTGGACTGACAGAGCCTGAGATTGATACCACATTTGAAACTAGCTCCGGATAAACAATGTAAATATATAGTCATCACTTATACATTGCAAACATGTATGCTGGAGATTCTCTATTATTGACAACATCTACTTCAGAATATGTAACAGTTTATGCAGTATTTAAAATATGCTAACTGTGACAAGCCTACATGCCTACTTTAATTATTTAAGATACCTTAATCATAGGATAATTGCATTTAGTACATGAATCAGGATATACCATTTGGTAATAAATCTGTGTTACCAGAGCTATAATATCGTATGTGAGTTCATGTACGTAAACACGTATGCTGTAGCTACAGATTTTGTAGCACATGGAATAAATAATTCATGCAGGCGTACAATGATTTGAGTAGTGTGTTTGTTTGTTGTTAATATACTTCAATCAACAACAGTTTTGATCCCCTAGATAGAATGGATATATATAGATCTAGAAACTTGCATATCACATATTGTACTTGTCTGTGCGTTACTTGTACACAATCATTGACTTAGGTTGTTTATTTTGTCCTACAGTAAGGATTATGATCACTCATAGAATACTTGGTTGATGGGACGTACGTATGTAAAGATGGCTACTTAGGTCGTACAAACATCAGCTGCAGGTCACAACTTCATTACACCCACATGGAAAGCATATGTGTGTGTGTTTCCATTTGATAAACACAGCCATACCAAGGAGAATCACCATTATTTTGTTGTAACTAGTACTTAAAGCGCATTCTAATGATATTCTGTTTTCAATTGTTTGTGCATCAAGGGTGCCACATGTACAACAGCTATATGCAGTGTAATTGTTGTATATATGGTGAACCGGCTGCCAAAATATTTTATTAAATTTTTTCAAGATTATTGCTTTAATAGCACTGTCATCTATTAAGTACTGTACCAAGGAAACCACAGAATTTAGCCAGCTGACTTCTCAGTTTTTGAGCTAGGGCGTAGAGCCTCCTGGAGTTGGACCCTATATACAAAGAAAGCTTGTATGTAGTGACAATGAACACCAACATAAATATGAACAAGCTATTTGTGCTACACAATTCAGAAATATCCTACACTACATACAGAAACCCTGATCTGTTATGAGAAACCATATCAGACAAAATAAAATTTGAAATATTTGTCTATTAAAGCATGTAAGTATCAAGTAGCCACAAACATGCACATATGTATATAATACTAAAAACTCTGCTAAATGCAGAAAAAAGTAATGTTCTACTACATATTAGTGACTTGTATCTGTGTGTTACTGATCATAAACTCTTGGCTCCCTCTCCTGATACTGTTACACTTACCTCCAGTTAGGTTGCTCAGTTTCCTTTATCATAAGAAAGAGTCACTGTACATGTAACGTTCTATAACAATTGTAAATAATATTAGAGCCTAGTTCCTGCACTGTTGGTAATGTTCAGCATAGACATTACAACCAGTATTACACATCAGGCTGCCTAAACCAGAAATAGGTGTTTTTAATTTGGAAAGTATTACTCAAAGTTGTGTAGCATAGAAGTCAAGAACACTGTAAATAGTATATATGCTAGTAATAGCATAGTTACAAACACACAGCCTACTGTATGTTTGACAGTGTATATAAAGTGAGTTGGGGAGTATCCATTTAAACCATTGTAAGAGTTAAGTATTTTCGTAATGAAGAATACATATATACATATTATACAAACTGCTTTAAAAATCTAGGAGAGACTATTGGATCAACAGATATAACCAACAAGGAAGCATTTACGTCTTTGGATATTGGAAATTTGGAAACATTATACAATTAGTTATGTCGTCCTCATCTATTGGGGGAGTATCTATGATTGAAGACATGTTGCTTCAGACTGTGTATAATGGAGATAATTATCATTTATTGACAGTACAGATGATATTACTGATATAAGACATGTGTATTGCAACACTTTAGAAAAAATTATGATCTAGACAATGAATGTCTTATCATGGAGGTGGTAGTCTACTAGTAGATCTAAACTCCAGAGACATCTTTTATATAATAGTTTGCAAAGAAAGACATGCTAATTATTCATGTGTTTATGAGGCCCGCTCACTCTGCTGCTGTATAATGTTGATAGATATAAATGACAAAATACTTGGTAGCAACTGCTGTCCATTTCCTTTCATAATAAAACTCTTGAGTTCAGACTTGTAGTGATATATAAAAGGTACTTGCTTTTAATTGCTACATACAAACACTGAATACCTGCTCAACTTTTGCTGACACATGTTCAAAGGTGGCTCTAGAAATTTTAGTGACAGGTTTCCAAATTTTCTGTTGCATCAACACTTAAGTCTAGGGGCATGCTCACCTAGAAAATTATTTGTTTGGAGATTAAATCTGGTGACAATTTGCACCAAAATATACTTTCAAGTAAAGCTTACATTTTAAACATATCTTAGGAATTAGCTGATTGATTGATTGATTGATTGATTGATCGATTATTTGATCGATTGATTGATATAGGTTGTTTTTGCATGCTTTCTTCTGCTGGAATAGCATCAGGAACAGGCTAAACAGTTAAGCTTGAAGCATACAATAGACACATGGATGCCATCCTGGGTGTTTGCATATACCCCCAGGAAAGTTTTAAGGAATTAAACTAGGATTTTTACTATGCAAACGTTAAATATGACTGTTCTATTAAGATAGTTGACTGCTCTATTAGAGTATTTCGACCTGAACCCTTGATACCTTTGTATACTTGACCAGTTTCTAGAAACCTCAGAACTCCCCCCCCCTCCCCCAACAGATCTGCCCCTGATAATGTAATTATTTATACATAGCTATCAGTGAATATGTAGATGAGAACAACAGTTTAATTTATTGTCAAAGGATTACAAAATATAGTGCAGTCAAAAGAATAGAATCATAAAAACACAAATAATAGCTTTAACTTTAAATAATGTTTATACAAGTTCTAGTATTTTGGAACATGGCAGCACTTTCCTGTGGCTACTTTGTCTGCCAGCTTCTTCAATTCCAACTTGTAATATATCAACTCCTGTTCAGAAATATCACCTTCTGCTGCATCTCCCTTTCTTCCTGGTGGGCCATGTATTCCTGGTTGTCCCTTCTTTCCAGGAACTCCAGGATAACCAGGTATTCCAGGGGCACCATCAGGACCATAAGAAGGTGGACAAGCATCTCCTCTAGGGCCACGGGATCCAGGCCTACCGGGAACACCCTGAACTCCCTTTCTGCCATGTATTCCTTTCGGTCCTTTGGGCCCTTGAGTAGGACAGTACAGGTAGAAATCTTCTCCATCTGGTCCCTGTTCACCAGGTGGTCCAATTTTACCCTTAGGTCCTTTGGCACCTGGTGATCCATCTGCTCCATCGTCACCTTTTGGTCCAGCATAACCTTGTATACCAGTGTCTCCTCTGGGTCCTTGTGGTCCAGAGTATCCCAATGGTCCCTTTGTAAATGGACAGTATTGAAAGTAGTAGTTGCATGTGTCACCATCTTCATAGTAAACGTAGTACTTGCATGGAAGTGCATAATCATCTAAATCGTCAGTGATTCCAGCATCATCGCTCATTGTATCATTAGTGTCCTCACCCATTTCTGATGCAATTTGTCTGACTGCTCGTTTAACGTGGGACTTGATTGTTAGACCAAAGCAACATTGATAGAAATCAGATTTGAAATTGGCAATGTATCTTAGGAGTTCATTTACTCGTGTAGCATTCTTTAGAGTTTTAATACTTCCTGGTCTACCTGGATATCCGGGAGGGCCTTGCTCTCCCTTCTGTCCATCATTACCAGGTTCACCAGTCCGACCTTTCATACCAGGTCTACCAATAAGACACTTAGCATCTTGTCCAGGAGGACCCTTTGGTCCTCTGTTACCAGGTCTACCCCGATCACCTTTTTCTCCATTGTCACCTCTATCACCTTTGATTGCAGGATGGTTTGGACACTCTTCACACTGATAACGTTCTCCAGGATATCCCTTTGGTCCATCAGGTCCCTGTGCTCCTTTATCACCTGGATACCCAACATGGCCATGCTTTCCAGGTATTCCATAATATCCTTTTGGTCCTTGTCTTCCATAGTCACCCAGTTCTCCCTATAATATTGGAGTAAAACAATAATACATACATAATACACTGATGTTGGTGTTGTGTGGAACTTTGTCACAAACATAAATGCTATGCAATGTATAGTATTGTTGTACATACAATACCTTAGGTCCTTCTGGTCCAGGGTATCCACGCTCCCCAGTTACATACTATGTAAAGACAAGATAAATAATTTACGGAGTTTCTTAGCTTCCAACACATTGTAGTACAAACTTACTGTGCCATGTTTAGGACATGTGCTGTAAGATGCGTATGCGGCACGTCTCTTTTTTGTAGGAGCAGAATAATGTCCAGCTGAAAGGATGGATTTTTAAATAATACTTTAATCTGGCATCACATTTGTAGTGATCATACCTCCATTACAACATGATTGCAGCTATTGTATGAAAAAAAGAATAATAAATTTGGCTAGCTATTATTGCTTTAATTAGTAATTGACATACCTGAAGTCCAAGGTATGTGATAAGGTAATCAAACTGCTTCCTGACCTAAAATTATAGTAAAGCATGTATATTGTATGATACACTTTGAATGTATAACTCACTTTGTAGAGCTGCCTTGTCATACCCTTCTGTCCCTTAGGACCTGGTGGACCCTACAAGAGTATAGTATTTTGAACATATTTTTCCTGTTGTCATTTATTCTTACTGGATCTCCTGCTTTTCCATCTTTTCCACATGGTCCTATCTCTCCAGGTGCTCCCTTAAAAATTCAATTCAAATTATACATTAATGTTATAGTGATAGATGGACAGCAACTTACAGGGTAGCCAGATGGAGCAAACAAGCAGCATTGTCCCTATGATAGTAAGAATGAAGCAATTTAAATGAGATCACAGGAGCAGTTGCATGTATGTATGTGCATATGTGTATATGTGTACACAAACCTTTTGTCCCTTGTAACCACGGGGACCAGGGAGTCCTCTGGATCCTCTAACACCCTGTAATAATAGTAACGATAGTAATAAACATTTATAAATGAATGACGCATTTACTTGTCTCCCTTGATCTCCCATATCTCCTGGAGGTCCAGCAGGTCCAGGTGTCGTAGTACAATTTCCTGCAGGTCCTCTTGGACCAGCATGACCTGGGTCACCAATGTCTCCTTTAGGTCCATAATGTCCATCTTTTCCTGGTTCACCATTGTCACCACGAGGGCCATCTGGACCAGGGTAGCCTTTAGGACCCTATATGGATTATTTGTAATATAATATTTAATAAACAGTTTTTATTTCATGTAACCATTCACCCACCTGTGGTCCTGGTTCTCCATCATGTCCTCTGAAAGTACTGTATATGCAGTCACCACATGATGGGTAGGGAGGATCATCCTGCAGAGAAATTTAACATGTATAGTGACAACATCAACTAGCTTGCTACATTATTATCTCATACAATACTGTATATAGTTGACTTACAGTCGCTCCTGCTAATGCCAAAGCTGCAGTCAGGCTTGTGAGTATAAATAACAAATTCATCCTTCTGATTATCTGAACAAGTTGTGATGGTTCTGTTAAGCTCGTGTTCATTTATATACACCAGCATCACTCAATGTGTATGACATTGTTTACATTCCAGTACTCATAAGTGAGTCCAGTTGTGGTCTATCATATAGGGATACTGTTTGTCATTAAAATACTACATAGTTATACCCACAGAATCCAGAATAATAAATCTTTTCTTCATCAGTATCACTGCACTGTTCAACACTGACTGCCCTTAAATTTGTTTACAAGTGCAAATGAAACTTGCTAGCTATCTTATGCTTTTAATTGATATTTTGTAAAATTTATTCAGATCTGGTGGATGAATATCAATTAAAGGCATTTGATTTGAATTACACCAAACCTCTCTAATTTGCACTTTGGTAGGGTCATTAAAGTTTCTTACAACGAAACAATGTACAACAGTTACTATAGGTATTGGACATTTTATTCTGTATGTATCACATATATATACAATTTGATGATATATACAACATGTATTGATAGTCAGCTGTGCATGTAATGCAGCCATATACTGTTGATATAGAAAATTACATATATGCATGTATTCTGCACACAGTGCCCTTATACATACTGTAGTAGCTAAGTGATTATGGCAGCTATGAAGTCACTTGTGCTCATTATAGGGAATCAATGTTTGTTAACAACCATTATAGACACTACCGTACATCATTTAAAAATGTAGTGCAGTCTGGTATGCACACCCATACACAACCATCTGAATTTTTGCAGGCACAATATACATGTTGTTCTTTGAATGGAAAGTTGACTCATGTTTGCACAGTATTCTGCTGATTGTGTAATTTGATTGCTTGCATATCAGTATACATTTTACATACTGAATTGTTACAGTTTCTGATCTATTTACTCAGCCTCTGCAGGTCCAACTACACTTTTGTCACTGTACATATTTGTGGCTTCCTATACTGACAATTATTTTCTTTAGCATGCAAGCATGACAAATTGGTAGTTGCAACCAATGAAAACCTATCAACTATGCCTATTCAATTTTATGCTACAAAAGATTTTCAGACATTAATGCACACATTACAAAAACACTATTACATACAGTAGCTACATAACTAACACTAGGACTGATCAGCTGTACTAACATGGCTATGCACATACATATGACAACCATTATCCGTTCACACGGTTGAGGCAACATCTGTATATACCCATACAATATACACTATACAACTTTTGAAGCAGATTAAAGCTGCATACAACTCTGCATGCATGGTGATTACTACATTGTAACTAGCTATAGTCGTAAAATCAAGCTTGTACAAATATGTACATACAATGAATATAATTTGAACTATGCATGAAGTTGACATATTAAGGACATTTTGTTTGTTCACATTATAAGCCATCTATTTTTTATCCAACCATACATGTCTCAATACGGTGAAGTATACAATATGTAAGTACAGTTTCATATAAGTGTTCAAGTTCATGATGTGCAAAACATGGATATCATAAAGTGCCTACACCTGTGGATTGGACTGACAGAGCCTGAGATTGATACCACATTTGACACTAGCTCCGGATAAACAATGTAAATATATAGACATCACTTATACATTGCAAATATGTATGCTGGAGGTTCTCTATTATTGACAACATCTACTTCGGAATATGTAACAGTTTATGCAGTATTTAAAATATGCTAACTGTGACAAGCCTACATGCCTACTTTAATTATTTAAGATACCTTAATCATAGGATAATTGCATTTAGTACATGAATCAGGATATACCATTTGGTAATAAATCTGTGTTACCAGACCTATAATATCGTATGTGAGTTCATGTACGTAAACACGTATGCTGTAGCTACAGATTTTGTAGCACATGGAATAAATAATTCATGCAGGTGTACAATGATTTGAGTAGTGTGTTTGTTTGTTGTTAATATACTTCAATCAACAACAGTTTTGATCCCCTAGATAGAATGGATATATATAGATCTAGAAACTTGCATATCACATATTGTACTTGTCTGTGCGTTACTTGTACACAATCATTGACTTAGGTTGTTTATTTTGTCCTACAGTAAGGATTATGATCACTCATAGAATACTTGGTTGATGGGACGTACGTATGTAAAGATGGCTACTTAGGTCGTACAAACATCAGCTGCAGGTCACAACTTCATTACACCCACATGGAAAGCATATGTGTGTGTGTTTCCATTTGATAAACACAGCCATACCAAGGAGAATCACCATTATTTTGTTGTAACTAGCACTTAAAGCGCATTCTAATGATATTCTGTTTTCAATTGTTTGTGCATCAAGGGTGCCACATGTACAACAGCTATATGCAGTGTAATTGTTGTATATATGGTGAACCGGCTGCCAAAATATTTTATTAAATTTTTTCAAGATTATTGCTTTAATAGCACTGTCATCTATTAAGTACTGTACCAAGGAAACCACAGAATTTAGCCAGCTGACTTCTCAGTTTTTGAGCTAGGGCGTAGAGCCTCCTGGAGTTGGACCCTATATACAAAGAAAGCTTGTATGTAGTGACAATGAACACCAACATAAATATGAACAAGCTATTTGTGCTACACAATTCAGAAATATCCTACACTACATACAGAAACCCTGATCTGTTATGAGAAACCATATCAGACAAAATAAAATTTGAAATATTAGTCTATTAAAGCATGTAAGTAACAAGTAGCCACAAACATGCACAAATGTATATAATACTAAAAACTCTGCTAAATGCAGAAAAAAGTAATGTTCTACTACATATTAGTGACTTGTATCTGTGTGTTACTGATCATAAACTCTTGGCTCCCTCTCCTGATACTGTTACACTTACCTCCAGTTAGGTTGCTCAGTTTCCTTTATCATAAGAAAGAGTCACTGTACATGTAACGTTCTATAACAATTGTAAATAATATTAGAGCTTAGTTCCTGCACTGTTGGTAATGTTCAGCATAGACATTACAACCAGTATTACACATCAGGCTGCCTAAACCAGAAATAGGTGTTTTTAATTTGGAAAGTATTACTCAAAGTTGTGTAGCATAGAAGTCAAGAACACTGTAAATAGTATATATGCTAGTAATAGCATAGTTACAAACACACAGCCTACTGTATGTTTGACAGTGTATATAAAGTGAGTTGGGGAGTATCCATTTAAACCATTGTAAGAGTTAAGTATTTTCGTAATGAAGAATACATATATACATATTATACAAACTGCTTTAAAAATCTAGGAGAGACTATTGGATCAACAGATATAACCAACAAGGAAGCATTTACGTCTTTGGATATTGGAAATTTGGAAACATTATACAATTAGTTATGTCGTCCTCATCTATTGGGGGAGTATCTATGATTGAAGACATGTTGCTTCAGACTGTGTATAATGGAGGTAATTATCATTTATTGACAGTACAGATGATATTACTGATATAAGACATGTGTATTGCAACACTTTAGAAAAAATTATATTCTAGACAATGAATGTCTTATCATGGAGGTGGTAGTCTACTAGTAGATCTAAACTCCAGAGACATCTTTTATATAATAGTTTGCAAAGAAAGACATGCTAATTATTCATGTGTTTATGAGACCCGCTCACTCTGCTGCAGTATAATGTTGATGGATATAAATGACAAAATACTTAATAGCAGCTACTGTCCATTTCCTTTCATGATAAAACTCTCGAGTAGTGATATATAAAAGGTACTTGCTTTTAATTGCTACATACAAACACTGAATACCTGCTCAACTTTTGCTGACACATGTTCAAAGGTGGCTCTAGAAATTTTAGTGACAGGTTTCCCAATTTTCTGTTGCATCTACACTTAAGTCTAGGTGAGTCTAGGGGCATGCTCACCTAGAAAATTATATGTTTGGAGATTAAATCTGGTGACAATTTGCACCAAAATATACTTTAAACATATGTTAGGAATTAGTTGATTGATTGATTAATTGATTGATTGATTATTTGATCGATTGATTGATATAGGTTGTTTTTGCATGCTTTCTTCTGCTGGAATAGCATCAGGAACAGGCTAAACAGTTAAGCTTGAAGCATACAATAGACACATGGATGCCATCCTGGGTGTTTGCATAATAATACTCCCAGGAAAGTTTTAAGGAATTAAACTAGGATTTTTACTATGCAAACATTAAATAGTTCTATTAAGATAGTTGACTGCTCTATTAGAGTATTTCGACCTGAACCCTTGATACCGGCCTTTGTATACTTGACCAGTTTCTAGAAACCTCAGAACTCTCTCTCTCTCTCCCCCCCCCCCCCCCCACAGATCTGCCCCTGATAATGTAACTATTTATACATAGCCATCAGTGAATATGTAGATGAGAACAACAGTCTTAATTTATTGTCAAAGGATTACAAAATATAGTGCAGTCAAAAGAATAGAATCATAAAAACACAAATAATAGCTTTAACTTTAAATAATGTTTATACAAGTTCTAGTATTTTGGAACATGGCAGCACTTTCCTGTGGCTACTTTGTCTGCCAGCTTCTTCAATTCCAACTTGTAATATATCAACTCCTGTTCAGAAATATCACCTTCTGCTGCATCTCCCTTTCTTCCTGGTGGGCCATGTATTCCTGGCTGTCCCTTCTTTCCAGGAACTCCAGGATAACCAGGTATTCCAGGGGCACCATCAGGACCATAAGAAGGTGGACAAGCATCTCCTCTAGGGCCACGGGATCCAGGCCTACCAGGAACACCCTGAACTCCCTTTCTGCCATGTATTCCTTTCGGTCCTTTGGGCCCTTGAGTAGGACAGTACAGGTAGAAATCTTCTCCATCTGGTCCCTGTTCACCAGGTGGTCCAATTTTACCCTTAGGTCCTTTGGCACCTGGTGATCCATCTGCTCCATCGTCACCTTTTGGTCCAGCATAACCTTGTATACCAGTGTCTCCTCTGGGTCCTTGTGGTCCAGAGTATCCCAATGGTCCCTTTGTAAATGGACAGTATTGAAAGTGGTAGTTGCATGTGTCACCATCTTCATAGTAAACGTAGTACTTGCATGGAAGTGCATAATCATCTAAATCGTCAGTGATTCCAGCATCATCGCTCATTGTATCATTAGTGTCCTCACCCATTTCTGATGCAATTTGTCTGACTGCTCGTTTAACGTGGGACTTGATTGTTAGACCAAAGCAACATTGATAGAAATCAGATTTGAAATTGGCAATGTATCTTAGGAGTTCATTTACTCGTGTAGCATTCTTTAGAGTTTTAATACTTCCTGGTCTACCTGGATATCCGGGAGGGCCTTGCTCTCCCTTCTGTCCATCATTACCAGGTTCACCAGTCCGACCTTTCATACCAGGTCTACCAATAAGACACTTAGCATCTTGTCCAGGAGGACCCTTTGGTCCTCTGTTACCAGGTCTACCCCGATCCCCTTTTTCTCCATTGTCACCTCTGTCACCTTTGATTGCAGGATGGTTTGGACACTCTTCACACTGATAACGTTCTCCAGGATATCCCTTTGGTCCATCAGGTCCCTGTGCTCCTTTGTCACCTGGATATCCAACATGGCCATGCTTTCCAGGTATTCCATAATATCCTTTTGGTCCTTGTCTTCCATAGTCACCCAGTTCTCCCTATAATATTGGAGTAAAACAATAATACATACATAATACACTGATGTTGGTGTTGTGTGGAACTTTGTCACAAACATAAATGCTATGCAATGTATAGTATTGTTGTACATACAATACCTTAGGTCCTTCTGGTCCAGGGTATCCACGCTCACCAGTTACATACTGAAGACAAGATAAATAATTTACGGTGTTTCTTAGCTTCCAACACATTGTAGTACAAACTTACTGTGCCATGTTTAGGACATGTGCTGTAAGATGCATATGCAGCACGTCTCTTTTTTGTAGGAGCAGAATAATGTCCAGCTGAAAGGATGGATTTTTAAATAATACTTTAATCTGACATCACATTTGTAGTGATCATACCTCCATTACAGCATGATTGCAGCTATTGTGTGAAAAGGAATAATAAATTTGGCTAGCTATTATTGTTTAGTAATTGACATACCTGAAGTCCAAGGTATGTGATAAGATAATCAAACTGCTTCCTGACCTAAAATTATAGTAAAGCATGTATATTTTATGACGCACTTTGAATGTATAACTCACTTTGTAGAGTTGCCTTGTCATACCCTTCTGTCCCTGAGGACCTGGTGGACCCTACAAGAGTATAGTATTTTGAAACATATTTTTCCTATTATCATTTGTTCTTACTGGATCTCCTGCTTTACCATCTTTTCCACATGGTCCTATCTCTCCAGGTGCTCCCTTAAAAATTCAATTCAAATTATATAAATTAATGTTTTAGTAATAGATGGACAGCAACTTACAGGGTAGCCAGGTGGAGCAAACAAGCAGCATTGTCCCTATGATAGTAAGAATGAAGCAATTTAAATGAGATCACAGGAGCAGTTGCATGTATATATGTGTATATGTGTACACAAACCTTTTGTCCTTTGTAACCACGAGGACCAGGGAGTCCTCTGGATCCTCTGACACCCTGGAGTAATAATAACGATAGTAATTAACGTTTTAAATAAATGATGCACTTACTTGTCTCCCTTGATCTCCCATATCTCCTGGCGGTCCAGCCGCTCCAGGTTTAGTAGTACAATTTCCTGTAGGTCCTCTTGGACCAGCATGACCTGGGTCACCAATGTCTCCTTTAGGTCCATAATGTCCATCTTTTCCTGGTTCACCATTGTCACCACGAGGGCCATCTGGACCAGGGTAGCCTTTAGGACCCTATATGGATTATTTGTAATATAATATTTAATAAACAGTTTTTATTTCATGTAACCATTCACCCACCTGTGGTCCTGGTTCTCCATCATGTCCTCTGAAAGTACTGTATATGCAGTCACCACATGATGGGTAGGGAGGATCATCCTGCAGAGAAATTTAACATGCATATATGGTGACAACATCAACTAGCTAGTTACATTATTATCTCACACAATACTGTATATAGTTGACTTACAGTCGCTCCTGCTAATGCCAAAGCTGCAGTCAGGCCTGCGAGTATAAATAACAAATTCATCCTTCTGATTATCTGAACAAGATGTGATGATTTTGTTAAGCTCATGTTCATTTATATATACCACCATCACTTAGTGTGTGTGACATTGCATACATTCCTTTACTCATAAGTGAGACCAGTTGTGGTCTATCATATAGGGATACTGTTTGTCATTAAAGCACTACATAGTTATACCCACAGAATCCAGAATAATAAATCTTTCTTCATCAGTTTCACTGTACTGTTCAACATTGACTGCCCTTAAGTTCTTTTACAAGTACAAATGAAACTTACTAACTATCTAATGCTTTTGATTGCATGTAATAGCATTGACAGTTTGTGAAATTTATTTCAAACCATGTGGATGAATATCAGAATCAGCCAAAACCAGTTTTGAGTCCAGTTTTGAGATAACCAACCTCTCTTGGTAGGGTCATTAAAGTTGTTTCTTGCAGCAAAACAATTTACAACAACAGTCGCTATAGGCATTGGACAGTTTACTACTCATATGTTACAAGTCATAATGTGATGATATAATATTCAGCTGTGCATGTGTTGCAGTCATATACTGTTGATATAGAATGCATACAGTACCCTTAAACATGCTGTAGTAGCTAAGTGATTATGGCAGCTATGAAGTCACTTGTGCTCATTATAGGGAATTAATGATTGTTGACAATGAAAATGATAAGGATGTTTGGTGAATATACAAAAGCCATTGTAGACACTACCATATACCATTTTAAAATGTGGTATGCACAGCCATACCCAACCACCTGAATTTTTGCATGCACATGTACAATCAGTCTTACATGCTGTTCTTTGACTGGAAAGTTGACTCATGCTGCTGATTGTGTAATTCTATGTTTACACATCAATACACTTTTTACACAGCTGTTACAGTTTCTGGTCTATTTACTCAGCCTCTGCAGGTCCAACTACACTTTTGTCACTACACATATTTGTGGCTCCCTATACTGACAGTTATTTTCTTTAGTATGCAAACATGACAGATCGGTAGTTTAAAAGTTCAAGTAACAAACAAAAATCTACGTATCAACTATGCCTATTTAAACTTATGCTACAAAAAATTTTCAAACATTATTAATGGACACATTACACATTTATACACAAACACAATAGCTACATAACTAACATTAGGACTGTTCAGCTGTACTAGAGCATAAATGACAAACTTTAGCTGTTCACATGGTTGAGGCAACATTCTGTGTAGTCATACAGTATAATAATTTTGAAGCAGATATAAGCTGCATGCAGCTCTGCATACATGGTGATTATACTAAATTGTACTTTACTACATTGTAACTAGCTATAGTCATAAAGTCAAGCTTGTACAAATATGTACATACAATGAATATAATTGGAACTATGAAGTTGACAAATTAAGGACATTTTGTTTGTTCACATTATAAGCCATCTATTTTTCATCCAACCATACATGTCTCAATACGGTGAAGTATACAATATGTAAGTACAGTTTCATATAAGTGTTTATGTTCATGATGTGCAAAACATGGATATCATAAAGTGCCTACACCTGTGGATCGGACTGACAGAGCCTGAGATTGATACCACATTTGAAACTAGCTCCGGATAAACAATGTAAATATATAGTCATCACTTATACATTGCAAACATGTATGCTGGAGATTCTCTATTATTGACAACATCTACTTCAGAATATGTAACAGTTTATGCAGTATTTAAAATATGCTAACTGTGACAAGCCTACATGCCTACTTTAATTATTTAAGATACCTTAATCATAGGATATTTGCATTTAGTACATGAATCAGGATATACCATTTGGTAATAAATCTGTGTTACCAGAGCTATAATATCGTATGTGAGTTCATGTACGTAAACACGTATGCTGTAGCTACAGATTTTGTAGCACATGGAATAAATAATTCATGCAGGTGTACAATGATTTGAGTAGTGTGTTTGTTTGTTGTTAATATACTTCAATCAACAACAGTTTTGATCCCCTAGATAGAATGGATATATATAGATCTAGAAACTTGCATATCACATATTGTACTTGTCTGTGCATTACTTGTACACAATCGTTGACTTAGGTTGTTTATTTTTGTCCTACAGTAAGGATTATGATCACTCATAGAACACTTGGTTGATGGTACATACGTATGTAGAGATGGCTACTTACAGTAGGTCGTACAAACATCAGTTGCAGGTCACAACTTCATTACACCCACATGGAAAGCATATGTGTGTGTGTTTCCATTTGATAAACACAGCCATACCAAGGAGAATCACCATTTGTTGTAACTAGTACTTAAAACACATTCTAATGATATTCTGTTTTGTTTGTGCATCAAAGGTGCCACATGTGCAACAGCTATATGCAGTGTAATTGTTGTACACTGTATATAATTTATGGTGAACTGTCAAAATATTTTATTAAATTTTTTTCAAGATATTGCTTTAATGGCACTGTCATTTCAGTACTGTACCAAAGAAACCACAGAATTTAGCCAGCTGACTTCTCAGTTTTTGAGCTAGGACATTTGCTTAGAGCCTCCTGGAATTGGACCCTATATACAAAGAAAGCTTGTATGTAGTGGCAATGAACACCAACATAAATATGAACAAGCTATTTGTGCTACAAAATTCAGAAATATCCTACACTACATACAGAAACCCTGATCTGTTATGAGAAACCATATCAGACAAAATAAAATTTGAAATATTTGTCTATTAAAGCATGTAAGTAACAAGTAGCCACAAACATGCACATATGTATATAATACTAAAAACTCTGCTAAATGCAGAAAAAAGTAATGTTCTACTACATATTAGTAACCATACATACTACAATGTTGTATCTGTGTGTTACTGATCATAAACTCTTGGCTCCCTCTCTTGATATTGTTACACTTACCTCCTGTTAGGTTGCTCAGTTTCCTTTATCATAAGAAAGAGTCACTGTACATGTAATGTTCTATAACAATTGTAAATAATATTAGAGCTTAGTTCCTGCACTGTTGGTTATGTTCAGCATAGATGTTACAACCAGTATTACACATCAGGCTGCCTAAACCAGAGGTAGGTGTTTCTAATTTGGAAAGTATTACTCAGAGTTGTGTAGCATAGAAGTCAAGAACACTGTAAAATTAATAGTATACATATGCTAGTAATAGCATAGTTACAAACACACAGACCTACTGTATGTTTGACAGTGTTTATAAAGTGAGTTGGGGAGTATCCATTTAAACCATTGTAAGAGTTAAGTATTTTCGTAATGAAGAATACATATATACATATTATACAAACTGCTTTAAAAATCTAGGAGAGACTATTGGATCAACAGATATAACCAACAAGGAAGCATTTACGTCTTTGGATATTGGAAATTTGGAAACATTATACAATTAGTTATGTCGTCCTCATCTATTGGGGGAGTATCTATGATTGAAGACATGTTGCTTCAGACTGTGTATAATGGAGATAATTATCATTTATTGACAGTACAGATGATATTACTGATATAAGACATGTGTATTGCAACACTTTAGAAAAAATTATATTCTAGACAATGAATGTCTTATCATGGAGGTGGTAGTCTACTAGTAGATCTAAACTCCAGAGACATCTTTTATATAATAGTTTGCAAAGAAAGACATGCTAATTATTCATGTGTTTATGAGGCCCGCTCACTCTGCTGCTGTATAATGTTGATAGATATAAATGACAAAATACTTGGTAGCAACTGCTGTCCATTTCCTTTCATAATAAAACTCTTGAGTTCAGACTTGTAGTGATATATAAAAGGTACTTGCTTTTAATTGCTACATACAAACACTGAATACCTGCTCAACTTTTGCTGACACATGTTCAAAGGTGGCTCTAGAAATTTTAGTGACAGGTTTCCAAATTTTCTGTTGCATCAACACTTAAGTCTAGGGGCATGCTCACCTAGAAAATTATTTGTTTGGAGATTAAATCTGGTGACAATTTGCACCAAAATATACTTTCAAGTAAAGCTTACATTTTAAACATATCTTAGGAATTAGCTGATTGATTGATTGATTGATTGATTGATTGATTGATTGATTGATTATTTGATCGATTGATTGATATAGGTTGTTTTTGCATGCTTTCTTCTGCTGGAATAGCATCAGGAACAGGCTAAACAGTTAAGCTTGAAGCATACAATAGACACATGGATGCCATCCTGGGTGTTTGCATATACCCCCCAGGAAAGTTTTAAGGAATTAAACTAGGATTTTTACTATGCAAACGTTAAATATGATTGTTCTATTAAGATAGTTGACTGCTCTATTAGAGTATTTCGACCTGAACCCTTGATACCTTTGTATACTTGACCAGTTTCTAGAAACCTCAGAACTCCCCCCCCCCCCCTCCCCCACAGATCTGCCCCTGATAATGTAATTATTTATACATAGCTATCAGTGAATATTTAGATGAGAACAACAGTCTTAATTTATTGTGAAAGGATTACAAAATATAGTGCAGTTAAAAGAACAGAATCATAAAAAAACACAAGTAATAGCTTTAACTTTAAATAATGTTTATACAAGTTCTAGTATTTTGGAACATAGCAGCACCTCCCTGTGGCTACTTTGTCTGCCAGCTTCTTCAATTCCAACTTGTAATATATCAACTCCTGTTCAGAAATATCACCTTCTGCTGCATCTCCCTTTCCTCCTGGTGGGCCATGTCTTCCTGGTTGTCCCTTCTTTCCAGGAACTCCAGGATAGCCAGGTATTCCAGGGGCACCATCAGGACCATAAGAAGGTGGACAAGCATCTCCTCTAGTACCACGGGATCCAGGCCTACCGGGAACACCCTGAACTCCCTTTCTGCCATGTATTCCTTTCGGTCCTTTGGGCCCTTGAGTAGGACAATCCAGGTAGAAATCTTCTCCATCTGGCCCCTGTTCACCAAGTGGTCCGATTTTACCCTTAGGTCCTTTGGCACCTGGTGATCCATCTGCTCCATCATCACCTTTTGGTCCAGCATAACCTTGTATACCAGTGTCTCCTCTGGGTCCTTGTGGTCCAGGGTATCCCAATGGTCCCTTTGTAAATGGACAGTATTGAAAGTGGTAGTTGCATGTGTCTCCATCTTCATAGTAAACGTAGTACTTGCATGGAAGTGCGTAATCATCTAAATCGTCAGTGATTCCTGCATCATCGCTCATTGTGTCATTAGTGTCCTCACCCATGTCTGATGCAATTTGTCTGACTGCTCTTTTAATGTGTGACTTGATTGTTAGACCAAAGCAACATTGGTAAAAGTCAGATTTAAAATTGGCAATGTATCTTAGGAGTTCATTTACTCGTGTAGCATTCTTTAGAGTTTTAATACTTCCTGGTCTACCTGGGTATCCGGGAGGTCCTTGCTCTCCCTTCTGTCCATCATTACCAGGTTCACCAGTCCGGCCCTTCATACCAGGTCTACCAATAAGACACTTTGCATCTTGTCCAGGAAGACCCTTTGGTCCTCTGTTACCAGGTCTACCCCGATCGCCTTTTTCTCCATTGTCACCTCTGTCACCTTTGATTGCAGGATGGTTTGGACACTCTTCACACTGATAACGTTCTCCAGGATATCCCTTTGGTCCATCAGGTCCCTGTGCTCCTTTGTCACCTGGATACCCAACATGGCCATGCTTTCCAGGTATCCCATAATATCCTTTTGGTCCTTGTCTTCCATAGTCACCCAGTTCTCCCTATAATATTGGGGTAAAAAAATAAAATACGTACATTGATGTTATTGTTGTGTGGAACTTTGTCACAAACATAAATGCTATGCAATGTATAGTATTGTTGTACATACAATACCTTAGGTCCTTCTGGTCCTGGGTATCCCCGCTCCCCAGTTACATACTATATAAAGACAAGATAAATAATTTACGGTGTTTCTTAGCTTCCAACACATTGTAGTACAAACTTACTGTGCCATGTTTAGGACATGTGCTGTAAGATGCATATGCAGCACGTCTCTTTTTTGTAGGAGCAGAATAATGTCCAGCTGAAAGGATGGATTTTTAAATAATACTTTAATCTGACATCACATTTGTAGTGATCATACCTCCATTACAGCATGATTGCAGCTATTGTGTGAAAAGGAATAATAAATTTGGCTAGCTATTATTGTTTAGTAATTGACATACCTGAAGTCCAAGGTATGTGATAAGATAATCAAACTGCTTCCTGACCTAAAATTATAGTAAAGCATGTATATTTTATGACGCACTTTGAATGTATAACTCACTTTGTAGAGTTGCCTTGTCATACCCTTCTGTCCCTGAGGACCTGGTGGACCCTACAAGAGTATAGTATTTTGAAACATATTTTTCCTATTATCATTTGTTCTTACTGGATCTCCTGCTTTACCATCTTTTCCACATGGTCCTATCTCTCCAGGTGCTCCCTTAAAAATTCAATTCAAATTATATAAATTAATGTTTTAGTAATAGATGGACAGCAACTTACAGGGTAGCCAGGTGGAGCAAACAAGCAGCATTGTCCCTATGATAGTAAGAATGAAGCAATTTAAATGAGATCACAGGAGCAGTTGCATGTATATATGTGTATATGTGTACACAAACCTTTTGTCCTTTGTAACCACGAGGACCAGGGAGTCCTCTGGATCCTCTGACACCCTGGAGTAATAATAACGATAGTAATTAACGTTTTAAATAAATGATGCACTTACTTGTCTCCCTTGATCTCCCATATCTCCTGGCGGTCCAGCCGCTCCAGGTTTAGTAGTACAATTTCCTGTAGGTCCTCTTGGACCAGCATGACCTGGGTCACCAATGTCTCCTTTAGGTCCATAATGTCCATCTTTTCCTGGTTCACCATTGTCACCACGAGGGCCATCTGGACCAGGGTAGCCTTTAGGACCCTATATGGATTATTTGTAATATAATATTTAATAAACAGTTTTTATTTCATGTAACCATTCACCCACCTGCGGTCCTGGTTCTCCATCATGTCCTCTGAAAGTACTGTATATGCAGTCACCACATGATGGGTAGGGAGGATCATCCTGCAGAGAAATTTAACATGTATAGTGACAACATCAACTAGCTAGCTACATTATTATCTCATACAATATTGTATATAGTTGACTTACAGTCGCTCCTGCTAATGCCAATGCTGCAGTCAGGCCTGCGAGTATAAATAACAGATTCATCCTTCTGATTATCTGAACAAGATGTGATTTTTCTGTTAAGCTCGTGTTCATTTATATACACCAGCATCACTCAATGTGTATGACATTGTTTACATTCCAGTACTCATAAGTGAGTCCAGTTGTGGTCTATCATATAGGGATACTGTTTGTCATTAAAACGCTACATAGTTATACCACCGAATCCAGAATAATAAATCTTTCTTCATCAGTATCACTGATCTGTTCAAGTATACAAGTACAAATGAAACGTATCTATGTTTTTGATTGCGTGAAATAGCATTGATAGTTTGTGAAATTGATTTCAAATCTTGTGAATGAACATCAGAATCAGCCAAGTTTTGAGTCTAGATTTGAGATAACCAACCTCTCTTGGTAGGGTCATTAAAGTTGTTTCTTGCAGCAAAACAATTTACAACAACAGTCGCTATAGTCATTGGACAGTTTACTACTCATATGTTACAAGTCATAATGTGATGATATAATATTCAGCTGTGAATGTGTTGCAGCCATATACTGTTGATATAGAATGCATACAGTACCCTTAAACATACTGTAGTAGCTAAGTGATTATGGCAGCTATGAAGTCACTTGTGCTCATTTTAGGGAATGTTTGTTGACAATGAAAATGATAAGGATGTTGAAAGCCATTGTAAACACTACCATATACCAATTTAAAATGTGGCATGCACAGCCATACCCAACCACCTGAATTTTTGCATGCACATGTACAATCAGTCTTACATGCTGTTCTTTGAATGGAAAGTTGACTCATGCTGCCGATTGTGTAATTTTATGCTTACACATCAGTACACGTTTTACACAACTGTTACAGTTTCTGGTATATTTACTCAGCCTCTGCAGGTCCAACTACACTTTTGTCACTGCACATAATTGTGGCTCCCTATACTGACAATTATTTCCTTTAGTATGCAAGCATGACAAATCGGTAGTTTAAAGGTTCAAGCAACCAACAAAAACCTACGTATCAACTATGCCTATTTAAGCTTATGCTATAAAAAATTTTCAAACGTTATTAATGGACACATTACACATTTATACACAAACACAATAGCTACATAACTAACATTAGGACTGTTCAGCTGTACTAGAGCATAAATGACAAACTTTAGCTGTTCACATGGTTGAGGCAACATTCTGTGTAGTCATACAGTATAATAATTTTGAAGCAGATATAAGCTGCATGCAGCTCTGCATACATGGTGATTATACTAAATTGTACTTTACTACATTGTAACTAGCTATAGTCATAAAGTCAAGCTTGTACAAATATGTACATACAATGAATATAATTGGAACTATGAAGTTGACAAATTAAGGACATTTTGTTTGTTCACATTATAAGCCATCTATTTTTCATCCAACCATACATGTCTCAATACGGTGAAGTATACAATATGTAAGTACAGTTTCATATAAGTGTTCAAGTTCATGATGTGCAAAACATGGATGTCATAAAGTGCCTACACCTGTGGATCGGACTGACAGAGCCTGAGATTGATACCACATTTGACACTAGCTCAGGATAAACAATGTAAATATATAGACATCACTTATACATTGCAAACATGTATGCTGGAGGTTCTCTATTATTGACAACACATCTACTTCAGAATATGTAACAGTTTATGCAGTATTTAAAATATGCTAACTGTGACAAGCCTACATGCCTACTTTAATTATTTAAGATACCTTAATCATAGGATAATTGTATTTAGTACATGAATCAGGATATACCATTTGGTAATAAATCTGTGTTACCAGAGCTATAATACCATATGTGAATTCATGTACGTATACACGTATGCCGTAGCTACAGATTTTGTAACACATGGAATAAACATTTTATGTGAGTGTACAATGGTTTGAGTAGCGTGGTTGTTTGTTGTTAATAGACTTCAATCAATAAGATCATCAAATATCAAACTACGTCACAAGATTTTAAGTAATTCAATATGTGCCAATTCTTATTTTTATAGACTTCCCAGATTATGGAATTCTCTGCCAGTAATTGACCTTACCCTCTCCTTCAACACAATTAAGCAACAGTTAAAGAGCTATTTATGGGAACATTTTTAAAGTAATTTTAATTCAAATAATAAATGTACTTTTCATTTCGCATGTCCTTGTTGTAATTGTGCTAAGCTCCCCAACCCTTGTAACTATCATTTATTGTAATAACTAGTTTCATAGGCTTTTGGTAATTAAGTTAAGTATAAGTAGCTAGTTTTATAGGCATCTGGCATTGATTGTCATTTGTCCTTCAGATCACCTTTCCAATCATACTGTCTTATTATTGTACCTACCATCCTTGTAATTTTGCTGTGTATCTGTAAAGCAATGAAATAAAAAAAAAAATAATAATAATACCAGCTTTGATCCCCTAGATGGAATTGATATAAATCTAGATCATTGTACTTATCTATGCGTTACTTGTACACAGTCGTTATTATCAAGGCTGAAGGCTATGCACAAGAGGTGAGGGTTAAAGTGTAATGCATGGCTGCAATCATTAATTGGACTGGAAATATGAAGTACTTAAGCTGTTAATTTTTGTCATACAGTAAGGATTACAATCATTCATAGAAGACATTGAATACTTAATTGATGGAACATATGTAGAGATGACTACTTAGGTCGTCATACAAGCAACCGCTGCAAGTCATAACTTCACTACATCTTCATGGAAAGCGTAAGTGTGTGTTTCCATTTGATAAACACAGCCATACCAAGGAGAATCACCATTTGTTGTAACTAGTACTTAAAGCGCATTCTAATGACATACTGTTTTGTTTGTGCATCAAAGGTTCCACACGTACAACAGCTATATGTAGTGTAATTGTTGTATAATTTATATATGGTGAACTTTCCTTAATTACACTAAATGTTTCTCAAGATTATTGCTTTCATAGCACTGTCATCTATTATGAACTGTACCAGAAACAATTGGGACACCACAGAATTTAGCCAGCTGACTTCTCAGTTTTTGAGCTAGGGTATTTGCTTAGAGCCTCCTGCAGTTAGACCCTATATACAAATAAAGTTTGTATGTAGTAGCAATGAACATGAAAATAAATATGAACAAGCTACATGTACTACACATCCTACACTATAGTATGTATAAGTTAACCTGAAAAACAGCTAAAAATGAAAAGTGGATTTTTACTCAACATTTCAGCCAACCAGATGATTAAAGGTGTCAACAATAGACACATGTGGGTTGGCTCCATTACAAATTCAGGAGAAGGTTGTAATAGAGCCAGCATTATATTTTATGGCTTCCTATATGAAATGTATGGCAAAAATATGGATTGAACGTAACTATCATGTCAGGTATTTGAACGAAACTATTTTGAAATATTTTTAGCAGGTAAAGAAGTGCTACAAATGAGCCAAATTTCAAGATCGTGTGCAATTGCATCCATGAGATATTAAATGCTTATTATGCTTTTGAGGATCCAGCATATGTACTATACATACAGAAACCCTGATCTGTTATGAGAAACCGTATCAGACAAAATAGAATTTGAAACGTTTGTCTATCAAAGCCTGTGAAGTAACAAGTAGTCACAAACATGTACATATGTCTATAATACTAAAAACTCTGCTAAATTCAGAAAGAAAGCAATGTACTACATACTGTATCAGTAACCTACAGTGTTGTATCAGTGTGTTAATGGTCATGAACTCTTGGCTCCTTCTCTATTACCTCTGGTTAGGCTGCTTAGTTTCCTTAACTTTTAAAGAGTCACTGTAACTTTCTATATAACAATCGAACGATATTAGAGCTTACTTCCTGCACTGTTAGTTTTGTTCACCCTACAACGTTACAACCAGTATTACACATGAGGCTGCCTAAACCAGAGTTTAAGTGTTTTAATTTGCCTATAACAGCATAATTATTCAGAGTTGTGCAGCATAGGTGTCAAGAACACTGTAAATGGTTTGCATGCTAGTAATAGCATAGTTACAAACACACAGAACTATGTTTGACAGTGTTTATAAAGTGAGTTGGGGAGTATCCATTTAAACCATTGTAAGAGTTAAGTATTTTCATAATTAAGAATACATACATATGTACAAACTGCTTTAAAAATCTAGGAGAGACCATTGGATCAACAGATATAACCAACAAGGAAGCATTTATGTTTTTGGATATTGGAAAATTTGGAGACATTATGCAAAGATTTGTTATGTCTTCCTCATCTATAGGGAGTATCTATGATTGAAGACATGTTGTTTCAGACTGTGTACAATGATGGAGTAAAGATGTAAGAATTGGAATCATCTTTTATTGACAGTACAGATGATATTAGTGATAAGTATTGGATTAAATCATATACTAGACAACAGTAAATGTCTTATCATAATTGGTGGTAGTCTACTAGTAGATATATTTTCCAGAGAAGTCTTTTAATAGATTGCAAAGAAAGGCATGCTAATTATTCATGTGTTTATGAGGTCTGCTGCAATGTAATGTTGATGGATATAAATGACAAAATGCTTGGTAACAACCACTGTCCTTGCCCTTTCATGATAAAACAATCATTCACAACAGAGTCCAGACCTGTAGTGATATGTAAAAGGTACTGTGCTTTTAATTGCTGCATACAAACACTGAATATCTACATTGACACATATTCAAGGGTGGTTCCAGAAATGTTGGTGACAGGTTTTCAAATTTTCTGTTGCATTCATATATGTGACCGGATTTGCGAAAAGGGGTCTTCCACACACATCCAATTCTATGAACTTGGAAGACCATAACTTAGTGTTCAAGTAAAATATGACTCTGACATTTTCTTCATCCATTAAGCCATGTTGGTACTCACTGCTGACCAAATTTCAAGCCATTAGCTTTTTCCAATCCAAAGTTATGGATTGTCAAAGTTGGTAAATTGTATGTGTGTGGAAGACCCCTTTTCGCAAATCCGGTCACATATGTGAGTCTAGAGCCTAGAAAATGTTTGAAAAATTATTTGTTTTGAGTTTGAATCTGGTGACACTTTGCACCAATAAAATCTTTCAAATAAAGTTGATATTTTAAACATATGTTGAGAATTGATTAATTGATCAATTAATATAGGCTGCTTAAATGCATGCTTGCTTCTGCTGACATAGCATTCAAGAATAGGCTAAACAGTAAAATTTGAAGCATACAACAGACACATGGATTCCATCCTGGGGGCTTGCATATACCCCCAGGAAAATTTTCAGATCTTAAACACTCTGAGATATGATTTTTACTGTTTAAGCTAAATAACTTTTAAAAATACATAATAAAACAATTCTATTAGAGTAGTCGACTGCTCTATTAGAGTATTTTGAATTGAACCTTTGATCCCTTTGCAAATCAATTTTAATTGCTTTAATATACTTGACCAGTTTCCAGAACCCTCAGAACCCCTAAATCCACCACTGATATTAGGGATGATGTAGCTATTTATATGTAGCTATCCGTGAATATGTAGATAAGAACAACAATCTTAATTTATTGTAAAAGGATTACAAAATATAGTGCAGTTAAAAGAACAGAATCATAAAAAAAACACAAGTAATAGGTTTAACTTTAAATAATGTTTATATAAGTTCTAGTATTTTGGAATATAGCAGCACCTCCCTGTGGCTACTTTGTCTGCCAGCTTCTTCAATTCCAATTTGTAATATATCAACTCCTGTTCAGAAATATCACCTTCTGCTGCATCTCCCTTTCCTCCTGGTGGGCCATGTCTTCCTGGTTGTCCCTTCTTCCCAGGAACTCCAGGATAGCCAGGTATTCCAGGGGCACCATCAGGACCATAAGAAGGTGGACAAGCATCTCCTCTAGTACCACGGGATCCAGGCCTACCGGGAACACCCTGAACTCCCTTTCTGCCATGTATTCCTTTCGGTCCTTTGGGCCCTTGAGTAGGACAATCCAGGTAGAAATCTTCTCCATCTGGCCCCTGTTCACCAAGTGGTCCGATTTTACCCTTAGGTCCTTTGGCACCTGGTGATCCATCTGCTCCATCGTCACCTTTTGGTCCAGCATAACCTTGTATACCAGTGTCTCCTCTGGGTCCTGGTGGTCCAGGGTATCCCAATGGTCCCTTTGTAAATGGACAGTATTGAAAGTGGTAGTTGCATGTGTCACCATCTTCATAGTAAACGTAGTACTTGCATGGCAGTGTGTAATCATCTAAATCGTCAGTGATTCCTGCATCATCGCTCATTGTGTCATTAGTGTCCTCACCCATTTCTGATGCAATTTGTCTGACTGCTCTTTTAATGTGTGACTTGATTGTTAGACCAAAGCAACATTGGTAAAAGTCAGATTTAAAATTGGCAATGTATCTTAGGAGTTCATTTACTCGTGTAGCATTCTTTAGAGTTTTAATACTTCCTGGTCTACCTGGATATCCAGGAGGTCCTTGCTCTCCCTTCTGTCCATCATTACCAGGTTCACCAGTCCGGCCCTTCATACCAGGTCTACCAATAAGACACTTTGCATCTTGTCCAGGAGGACCCTTTGGTCCTCTGTTACCAGGTCTACCCCGATCGCCTTTTTCTCCATTGTCACCTCTATCACCTTTGATTGCAGGATGGTTTGGACACTCTTCACACTGATAACGTTCTCCAGGATATCCCTTTGGTCCATCAGGTCCCTGTGCTCCTTTGTCACCTGGATACCCAACATGGCCATGCTTTCCAGGTATCCCATAATATCCTTTTGGTCCTTGTCTTCCATAGTCACCCAGTTCTCCCTATAATATTGGGGTAAAAAAAATAAAATACGTACATTGATGTTATTGTTGTGTGGAACTTTGTCACAAACATAAATGCTATGCAATGTATAGTATTGTTGTACATACAATACCTTAGGTCCTTCTGGTCCAGGGTATCCACGCTCCCCAGTTACATACTATATAAAGACAAGATAAATAATTTATGGAGTTTCTTAGCTTCCAACACATTGTAGTACAAACTTACTGTGCCATGTTTAGGACATGTGCTGTAAGATGCATATGCAGCACGTCTCTTTTTTGTAGGAGCAGAAAAATGTCCAGCTGAAAGGATGGATTTTTAAATAATACTTTAATCTGGCATCACATTTGTAGTGATCATACCTCCATTACAGCATGATTGCAGCTATTGTGTGAAAAGGAATAATAAATTTGGCTAGCTATTATTGTATAGTAATTGACACACCTGAAGTCCAAGGTATGTGATAAGATAATCAAACTGCTTCCTGACCTAAAATTATAGTAAAGCATGTATATTGTATGACACACTTTGAATGTATAACTCACTTTGTAGAGTTGCCTTGTCATACCCTTCTGTCCCTGAGGACCTGGTGGACCCTATGAGAGCATAGTATTTTGAAACATATTTTTCCTGTTGTCATTTGTTCTTACTGGATCTCCTGCTTTTCCATCTTTTCCACATGGTCCTATCTCTCCAGGTGCTCCCTTAAAAATTCAATTCAAATTATATAATTTAATGTTTTAGTAATAGATGGACAGCAACTTACAGGGTAGCCAGGTGGAGCAAACAAACAGCATTGTCCCTATGATAGTAAGAATGAAGCAATTTAAATGAGATCACAGGAGCAGTTGCATGTATATATGTGTATATGTGTACACAAACCTTTTGTCCTTTGTAACCACGAGGACCAGGGAGTCCTCTGGATCCTCTAACACCCTGTAATAATAATAATGATAGTAATAAATGTTTGTAAATGAATGATGCATTTACTTGTCTCCCTTGATCTCCCATATCTCCTGGAGGTCCAGCAGGTCCAGGTTGAGTAGTACAATTTCCTGCAAGTCCTCTTGGACCAGGATGACCTGGGTCACCAGTGTCTCCTTTAAGTCCATAATGTCCATCTTTTCCTGGTTCACCATTGTCACCACGAGGGCCATCTGGACCAGGGTAGCCTTTAGGACCCTATATGGATTATACATAATGTAATATTTAATAAACAGTTTTTTATGAACCATTCACCCACCTGCGGTCCTGATTCTCCATCATGTCCTCTGAAAGTACTGTATATGCAGTCACCACATGATGGGTAGGGAGGATCATCCTGCAGAGAAATTTAACATGTATAGTGACAACATCAACTAGCTAGTTACATTATTATCTAACACAATACTGTATATAGTTGACTTACAGTCGCTCCTACTAATGCCAAAGCTGCAATCAGGCCTGCAAGTATAAATAACAGATTCATCCTTCTGATTATCTGAACAAGATGTAATGATTTTATCAAGCTCATCCTTTATATATACCAGCATCACTCAACGTGTATGACATTGTTTACATTCCAGTACCTATAAGTGAGACCAGTTGTGGTCTATCATATAGGGATTGTCATAAAACACTACATAGTTATACCACAGAATCCAGAATAATTAATCTTAGACCTATTTCTCAGCAATGTTGCTGCATTGTTTACCACTGATACATAGCCCTTAGATTCCACTTATGTACATTTTTAATGGTGTAATCCCAACAGAGTTTACATATGTTGCTACAATATTATGTGGTGGCATGGAATGTTCTGTGTAGTTGTTTATTGGAAGTGCAATCTCACATGAAAACTAAATCCTGCATATATATAAGGAGACTGACTCTTTAAACTCTGCTAAAAATATGTAGTTACATGATTCTGTGGATATTATCAACATGCAGTATTTCTTTACCTCACATCAGCACACAAACACCAATACCCATACGGTTAATACTTGACACATGTAGTGGTGGATGTTCTTATCACTGGAAGTACATAATCAGCCAAAGCTATTTTTCAGCTGTACCCTAGAGTAATGTATATGCATATCTAATCTTCAACTAGGTAGTATAACATAAACAACTAATAATGAATTTTTGTACTCATGCAAGGAAACAATTTGAACAGCAGTCACTGAGCATTGGACTGGGGCCTTACAGGGTGTATTAACAATTAACCATGTTTGTGTTAAAGTGTGGGTGCAGCCATATTGTGTGTGTACCAATAGTTTCCATACTGGTCATAGTACCCTCAAACATAACATGTGAAAAATTGGCAGCTAGCGAGTTAAGAAGTCATCTGTGTGTTCACTATAGGGTTGTTAACAATGAAAATGATAAATGCATACACAACTGTCTAACACAGTCAGTCCATACATGCTGTTTTACACTAAGTTGACTCATTGTTTATAACTGAGAATTTTTCTAATCATGTAATTTGATGGCTTGCACACCTGTATGCATTTTATGCAACAGTTTCCGGTCCATACGTATATACTACAGGCTATTCTGCCCTTCTTTACTGTAGATTAATTGATTGGTTGATTGATCAATTGATCAATCAACCAATCAATCAATTAACAGTATAAGAAGGTCAGAAGGACCTGCACCACTAATGTTAATTGCTTATGTACCCATACAGCACAATCTCACAAAATCCTGCTTTAGCCTTAGATTCATACAAATGTTACAGGCTAATGTCTACACTTGTATACAGGTTGCTATAGATATGCACAAATACGATTAATTTAATTGGAACTATGAAGTTGACAAATTAAGGGCATTTTGTTTGGTCACATTGTAGGCCATCTATTTTATGATCAGCCATACATGTCTCAATAAGTATGGACATTGATGTGAAAGTACAAGTGTTCGTGGTCATGATGTGCAAAAATGGATGTCATAAAGTGCCTGCACCTGTGGATTGGACTGACAGGGATTACTATTTGAAACTAGCTCAGGATAAACAATGCAAATAGAAATCTTCAGTATCATATAACGTGTAAATACCTATGCTGGGAGTTCTATTATTGACAGTGTCTTCATCAGAATTTGTAACATATTGTACTGTTGACCATCAGTATTGTTGTGATTAATAGTGCCTTCTATATGGTATACATGTTATTTGGTAGTGTTATGTGCTATCATTGACTCTCAGTGTGTACAATTATGTGAATGCATGTATAACTTATACAGTATGCTGTATACTGCAGTAGCACATGGACTACTGAACAATACTATATATAACAATGTAAAAGGTTTGATGTTATGTGCATAAACATACAGATCTAGATCCAAGGCTGTAGACAAGCTGCCACCAAACGCACAGTGTCAGATATATACTTGGATTCGGGAGTTTGTAAAAGACGGAATAAGGAATAGCGGAATAACTCGCATCACAACGAATGGGCATTTATATGGCTTATGCAATGTTAGGGTGATTGTACTGTTACAGCTGTGAACTCATCCCTCGTAGATATCCTTACAATGTAGGGTGATTCCGGTGTGTACTGTTACAGCTGTGAACTACACTGCTTCGTCACTCATAGATGTCCTAGCGAAATGATTACTATACGCTCTTACTACTACTGTATGTAGCTAAGCTAGAATATACAGTAGTTAGCTATTAGTTTCGTTTTCGAGTCTTCATCCTTCCAGTGGAGGGATGAAACGAAACGACTGCCACGCCCCCTTTGCTCATGACGTTGGTACCATACTTAACATACAGTACCCGCTTACGAAGTGCAAAATTACATTTGATTATAGCTCTTACTAGCTACTACTGTATGTAAAGTATGGTACCAATGTCGCGAGCAAAAGGGGGTGTGAAAGCCGATTCGTTTCATCCCTCCACTGGAAGGATGAAGACTTAAAACGAAACTAATAGCTAACTACTGTATATTCTAGCTGTACTAGCGCAATGATACTTAGCTACATACAGTAGTAGTAAGAGCGTATAGTAATCACTTCGCTAGGACGGCTATGAGCGACGAAGCAGTGTAGTTCACAACTGTAACAGTACACGCAATCACCCTACATTGTAAGGATATCTACGAGGGATGAGTTCACAGCTGTAACAGTACAATCACCCTAACATTGCATAAGCCATATAAATGCCCATTCGTTGTGATGCGAGTTATTCCGTTATTCCGCTATTCCTTATTCCGCCTTTTACAAACTCCCCTTGGATTCTATTTTGTCTAACATGGTTTCTCATATTACAAGATAGGGCTTCCACATAGTGTAGGATATATGTGTAAATTGGGTAATAATAATTATGAATGCATATACGTAGTTATGTTGGCTAGGTGTACATGCAGGTACATTACTACAAAATTATATTCATACAATCCACACACTATACTATGCTTGTATCATCATTTTCCTATAAGACTGAAGGTGCACAAAGGTGACAGTTACAATGGCTACCTATACATACAATCACTTGACTAGAAGAGTGCTAAAGTTGTTTTATTTTTTTTTGTGACTTTGTCACAAGTGTTATAATCACCATAAACAGTTAATAAGATTACTCATGCAGCTAGATAACATTGATAATTTAAAGCAATTCTTAGTTGTTGGTATTCAGATGAAAATACTTAACTAGCTCACCAGCTGCAGACTATGTTAGCATAACTACATACACCCAAAAAGTTTGATTTTATGTACAAGTGTAACTTTCAGTACTCTGTTAGATTTCCATTATAACTTTCAGTGCTGAGAAACACAGTCAGCTATTTCCCATAACAAGAAATCAATATGCAAGCTGTTGCACACTTGTGCATTCCAGTGACATTCTATTAATATGCACCTGCAGATTACACACATACAGCAACAGCAGTAGTAGTGGTAGTGGTGGTGGTGGTGGAGGAGGAGGGATGGCGACAGCAGCAATATACACCATACAAACCGTGTATGTGTAATTGTTGTATATTTAATAAAAAAACACTTTATAAATTTTTCTCCCACTGATACTGACATTCACCCCCACTATCTCTATCTAGAATATATCCAAAATGACAGACCTAAAGAATCAGAATCTTAAAGGTGAAAGTTAATGATTTTTTACATAGCTCATAATCAAAGAAAATATCCTCTCAAAAAAATTGTACTATACTATTTGGATGTTCAATTTGGAAAAAGATCAGATGCATCTTTTCAATGATTGTGGTACATCTGTATGTGTACACATGTGCATGTACTGTTATGTAGAAACTTGAAGGTATTTTTTAACTTAACACATGTACAATCAGAGTAACCATCATTATACAAGAAAGAATCTCAGCAACAATCTAGAAGAACATACAACAAGTATATCTGAAACCTTGTCTGCTCCCAAACAGGGAAAGTCTCCAAGAAGTTGTGGTCATTTATTAAGGCACAAAAGAATGATCACTGTGATGTGGCTACATTACAGGACAATGGTGTTGTCTATAGCGATCCACAAAGTAAGGCAGAACTTATTAATAGAGCTTTTTCTGCCGTCTTCACAAGTGAGGACACATCGACTATGCCAGTACTGAGTGATATTTGCATCAAGAAATTCCACCCACTCATATCGATACAAATGGTATTGTTCAACTTTTACAAAATCTTAAACCAACTAAAGCTCCTGGATCTGACAAAATTCCAACCTTTTTTTTGCTTTGAGTTTGCACCTAGTTTAGCTATGATTTATAAAGCTTCACTGGGACAGGGCCAACTGCCTCAGGAATGGAAGCATGCTAACATAGTCCCCATTTATAAGAAAGATGATCGATCAAGTCCACTAAACTATCGTCCAGTCTCCCTTACTTGCATTTGCTGCAAATTTTTTGAACATATATGCTCAACATCTTTAAGCACTTAGATGTCAGAAGTATTTTGTGCAATAATCAGAGTGGTTTCAGAAGAAATCAGCCATGTCAAACACAATAACAACAGTGGATGACGTTTTACAGAATTCACATTTAGGTCTACAAACTGATGTATTGTTGCTAGATTTCAAAAAAGCATTTGATACGGTCCCATATCAATGTTTGTGTTATAAATTATCACATTACAGAATACCATGGTACAACTCTTGAATAGATTAAACTTTTTTCTTATGAATAGAACCCAAAAACTGATTGTAAATAGATACAATTGTAGTTCTAGTGAAGTGATATCTGGGGTCTCACAAGGGACAGTCTTAGGACCATTATTGTTATGTCCAGCTGCAGACTATGTTAGCATAACTACAGGCACCCAAAAAGTTGCTTCATTACTTTCGTTTTGGCGAGGCGTTACTCAGTGGATTACTAACGAGATTAGTAACTTTGTTACTTGTAGTAATAATATTACATAATATTAGATTCATGATTTTATGTACAAGTGTAACTTTCAGTGCTCTGTTAGATTTCCATTATACCTTTCAGTGCTGAGAAACACAGTCAGCTATTTCCCATAACAAGAAATCAATATGCCAGTTGTTGCACACTTGTGCATTCCAGTGACATTCTATTAATATGCACCTGCAGATTACACACATACAGCAGCAGCAGTAGTAGTGATAGTGGTGGTGGTGGTGGTGGAGAAGGAGGGATGGTGACAGCAGCAATATACACCATACAAACCGTGTATGTGTAATTGTTGTATATTTAATAAAAAAACACTTAATAAATTTTTCTCCCGCTGATACTGACATTCACCCCCATTATCTCTATCTAGAATATATCCAAAATGACAGACCTAAAGAATCAGAATCTTAAAGGTGAAAGTTAATGATTTTTACATAGCTCATAATCAAAGAAAATATCCTCTCAAAAAAATTGTACTATACTATTTGGATGTTCAATTTGGAAAAAGATCAGATGCATCTTTTCAATGATTGTGGTACATCTGTATGTGTACACATGTGCATGTACTGTTATGTAGAAACTTGAAGGTATTTTTTAACTTAACACATGTACAATCAGAGTAACCATCATTATATACAAGAACGAATCTCAGCAACAATGTAGAAGAACATACAACAAGTATATCTGAAACCTTGCCTGCTCCCAAACAGGGAAAGTCTCCAAGAAGTTGTGGTCATTTATTAAGGCACAAAAGAATGATCACACTGTGAAAAAGGTAGGATATAAGATGGTATTTCCAGTGGCTTATTGAATACAAATAAGCAATAATATAAACCCTGTATTATACTCATGTTATACTTTAGTATAATGCATACTATACTATTACATATATGGTTTCAGCTTATTTACCGCATTACTTAAAATAGCTTATATCAAATATAATGCCCACACTATACCATCACATATATGGTTTCAGTATGTTTAACACATTAACTAAAGCCTTACATGTGATTGTTAGTATACTACAGGTTATATCAAGCTTTTCTGTATTCAATAAGCCACTGGAAATACCATCTTATATCCCTCTTTTTTTCACAGTGTTACTGTGATGTGGCTACATTACAGGACAATGGTGTTGTCTATAGCGATCCACAAAGTAAGGCAGAACTTATTAATAGAGCTTTTCCTACCGTCTTCACAAGTGAAGACACATCGACTATGCCAGTACTGAGTGATATCTGCATCAAGAAATTCTACCCACTCGTATTGATACAAATGGTATTGTTCAACTTTTACAAAATCTTAAACCATCTAAAGCTCCTGGATCTGACAAAATTCCAACCCGTTTTTTGCCTTTGAGTTTGCACCTAGTTTAGCTATGATTTATAAAGCTTCACTGGGACAGGGCCAACTGCCTTAGGAATGGAAGCATGCTAACATAGTCCCCATTTATAAGAAAGATGATAGATCAAGTCCACTAAACTATCGTCCAGTCTCCCTTACTTGCATTTGCTGCAACTTTTTTGAACATATATGCTCCAACATCTTTAAGCACTTAGATGCCAGAAGTATTTTGTGCAATAATCAGAGTGGTTTCAGAAGAGATCAGCCATGTGAAACACAATAACAACAGTAGATGACTTTTTACAGAATTCAAATTTAGGTCTACAAACTGATGTATTGTTGCTAGATTTCAAAAAAACATTTGATACGGTCCCATATCAATGTTTGTGTTATAAATTATCACATTATAGAATACCATGGTACAACTCTTGAATAGATTAAACTTTTTTTCTTATGAATAGAACCCAAAAACTGATTGTAAATAGATACAATTGTAGTTCTAGTGAAGTGATATCTGGGGTCTCACAAGGGACAGTCTTAGGACCATTATTGTTATATCTATGACTTACCTAGTCATGCTAAATCATCTGTTAAACTTTAAGCTGATCATGTTATACTTTACAGAACAATAAAGATTGTGCTGCAGACCATGAGATGCTTCAGCAGGACCTTATTTATTGCTTTATCTAAATGGGCCAATACTTGGCAAATGACATTTATTTAAATGTGTATTACAAACAAAAAGAACTCAGCAAGATCAGTACTGCTACTACTTAATTGGTGAGAATGTGAGATCTGTACCTCACACCAAATATCTTGGAGTTATCCTGGATGAACACTTAACATTTTTAATGAGCATATTAAGAAGACCTCTTACAAAGCAAATCAAGTCAAGTTTTTCTTACAGCAAAACATCAGCTCTTGCCCAACTATGGTGAAAGAAGCCTGTTGTAGATCAATGGTGAGGCTAGTGATAGAATATGCTAGTCTGTGTGGTCTCCATACACAAAAACAAACATCAACTTGATTGAAGCACTTCAGTGAAAAGCTGCAAGATTTAAGACTGGGAACTTTGGACTAACATCTAGTGTTGCAGAAATGTTACAATCACATGGTTGGAACAACGTCATGAGATCTTGCGTCTCACCATGTTGTATAAGATTTTACATAACGTAGTCAGACTCAGTATACCTAACCATCACATTCCCACAATGACTAACTCCAGTACAAAAGGTCATTTACAAAGATTCCAACAATTGCAAGCTCACCTTGATGTTTATTTGCACTCCTTTTTTTCCTTCAGCTCTTAAAATGTGGAACAGTTTACTAGCTAGTTATTGAAGTAACAAATGTAGAAGATTTTAAGAAGAGAATATTGAAATATTTTTGTATTAACCCAGCTACTGTATACATTTTTGTGTAATTGTCTGTATCTGTGCACAAATACTCCATTTTGGAGTTTTGTACAGTATTTAATATAAATAAATAGGGATTTGAGTAACCACTAACAGCATAGGAAACAGATCACCTGTATTTGCACTGTATCATAGACATGGATGCCAATAGTGTACTGGCTGTACTGCAAGTGTATAGAAATAACATCATCTAAGAATAAGCATGAATACGTCATTGTGTTTGCAGTATTGTCTACTGCTTTGGCTTTTGGGGAGGACAAAATTAGTTGGTGTATTACTGCAAACTTGAACACTTAAAATGTACTATGATGCTTCACAGAAGGATCTTTCTTCCCTACACCCATCATGTGGAGACTGTTGGTGTGCACCGAGAGTGGATGATTAGCCACCAGAGGATTGGGAGGCACAACTTAATAGGTTAGGAACCCAGCCCAGGGTTCTTCATGGTTTTAGAAACTGAGGCAAAACTGACGTTTCTAAAAATTATGAATAACCAAGGAGTAGTTCTTAACTGACTTAGAACATGGTTCAGTGTTATTTATAACTAGGTTTTAAGTACGCTTTGCTAAAATACTACACAGCGAATACATTATATGCTCAAAGTCTAAATAATAACTTGGCAGGTTTCTATATAGATAGCCAACTCAAGGAGGTTCTAATTTGCCAGGAGGTTTCTTACTGATATTAGAGACCTCATTAAATATCAAAGATCAAAACATACATTGTATGCTATGTTCTTATTCTGAAGAGAAGTTGACAAATTTAATTTAAAAGTTGAGAAGTTTAAATTTAAAAGTTGACAAAATAATATTGAAGTTTTGTTCATTCATTTTATGCAATGCAAAGGAGCAATAAACACATCTACATGCCACGAAAATGTAAATACGGTATAGGCATAATATTCTTGATGGCCACATGTTGTGCATAATTCCACATCTTCAAACTGGCAAATGCAAATGTTTTTAACTAGTATAACTATTCCCAAAGGTAACAAGTGCCTAGTCAGACATGATGCTATACTTGGGCCTACAAAAGGAAGGTGGAAGTAAGGATTTATACCTTAGTAAATTTATTAGGGTCTGAGGGCATAGCTATCCCATGGAAAATTTTTGAGATCTAGGCTCTCTGAAATTGTGAGAATAATAGCAGTTTATTTAAAACACTTTTATGTTCAGTTCACTAATATATTGTACTATATAAGCTGACTGATTTATTAAAGTATATACGCACTACTTTAGCATGGGCATTCAAAGGCACTGTACAGGGCTTCCTGGGCAGTATCATGTTTGCTTATGGCTTTGATACCCAACCAATTCAAAGATACATTACACTTTGACTCATGACATGGAGCGTTAAATTGTGGGTTTAGGTTTACAGGTTTAAGCTATGATGGTCAGTGTAGTTGCTAAGTTTTGACTAATTGACAATTAAAAAACAGCAAACGATCAGTTAAATAATTGTTTGGGCAATGTGTGGATGCATATTTCTACCCACCTTATAGTCATCTGGTCTGCAGCCCTCAGGATTTTGGGCATACATATCAGCAAAACCCTGCAGCATTACCTCATTATATACTTTAGATATCAATACTACACATGATATGACTTACATGAGGTAAGCAAGCTAAATAATATGCATATAAAAAATAATTTAGTAACGTCAGTAGAAATCCTACACAAGCTAAATCGGTTGAAAATATGACCAAATGTCAAGTGTCTGGTTATATTGATACCTACAATACCAATCTTGGAGTAGAGTATTACCACTTGATATCACAATACTGGGTAGTATCATGAACCACGGTAGTGATTCATAGTAGAGATCGACTATGTTTTTTACCAAAATCCTAATAGAACACACACCTAAACACCATCTTAGGAAGCTCCCCCAACCACAAAAGAAGTCTTAGAAGTTAATTTGGAAGAAGTATAGGTCCACTGGAAAATATGAAGTCAAAAGGAACCAACAAAAGTACTTTTTAAATAACTAAAATATGCCATCTTGTTATTTTTTTCCACATGGCTAGAGCAAAATGTAAATACTTTTGGATAAAAACTTCATAACTCTCCTTCCTATGTCTTTCTTCACATCTGTGACCTATTTTTAAATGCATATTACAGTGATAACACCCATTCTCAAGCAAATTTGCTTCTTATAGATTCGCTTTACCATTGATCTTCTGACTTAGTCTCTGCAAGGGTAACCAAAATGTTAATAGGTGTTAATAAGTATCCAATCTATTTCAAGTTCATTTGGAAACCTTATATCATTACTGATATTTAACCACAGTATCATGAACCACGGTAGTGGTTCATAATAGAGATCGTCTATGTTTTTTTCCAAAATCCTAATAGAACGCTCAACTAAACACCACCTTAAAAACCTTTTCCAACCTCAAAAGAAGCCTTAGAAGTTAATTTGAAAGGAGTTTAGGTCCACTAGCAAAGATGAAGTCAAAAGATTTGATAAAAGGACTTTTTTATTAAAGAACTGAAATCTGCCATTTTGTTCATCTTCTAATTATTATTTTCTCACAGGGTTAGAGCAAAATGTGAGTACTTTTTGGGGATAAAAACTATGCTACTTTCCTTCCAATGTCCATGACCTATTTTTAAATGCATATTACAATGATAACACCCATTCTCAAGCAATGTTGCTTCTTGTAGGTTCACTTAGCCATTGATCTTCTGACTTAGTTTCTGCAAGGGTAACCAATGTGTTAATAAGTATCCAATCTATTTATGTGAACAAGTTCATTTGGAAACCTTATATCATTACCTTTGACTTAATTGTGATCACATAACTGCACAAATCAGAAGCCATACTATTGCTGACCACAACATGCTATACACTGCCTATAGTTGGATATGTTGAAGCTGTATAGTACAAAGTACATTCAATGGTATGGACAGGGGCGTAGCCAGCCAATATTTGATGGTTGGGCATAACATCAACTTAACTACACACAAGAAAGACGCTCACTTTCATGTGAGACATTATCAAAGAAAATATGAAAAGTGTATGCACACAAAGCCTACAGCTACCTATGCTATAGTGTAAACAAATGCTGCTTGCATGCATGCAAACATTTACTAGCTATAATGCTAAACTTGTAGGACAGGCATCCACCGACGATCGTCGTAGCAGAGCATCACGTGACATCAAACTGCTGTATCTACAAGAACCAACAATGTAAACAGTTCATCATATATTTACTACAATCAACTGGCAGTATATAGCTTAAAGACCAACACCACAGCGACATGTAATACTTTTTCAAGTAAACGCCACATGGCCCCAAATGAAGGCCCGGGGCGCTAATTTATGAACTATGAGCCTTATCACAAATATCAGCATGCCAAGAAAGTTTCGTCCCAGACTTATAGCAGCCAATGTACATTTTGCATGAATCTCGTGTAAACCACAACTCGATTAATCAGTACAAATTGTGCACGTGACACTTCATAATGACTTGACCTTTTCTCCATTTCCAGCTCCATTTGCATATGTCATTATTGTTATCTAGAAGAGTATGTTTTCCCGTTTTCTTTCATCAGCAGTAAGTTAGGCTATACGGTACTTTCCTTATCAAAAAAATACGCTTGACAAGTCCACTGAAACCAAATTTTTTTGCTGCCAGCACCATCCACACTGAATCCTACTGACGATTATCACTCACTGTGACTTAGAGATACAGTACCACGCTTCGACTCCATTTAAAATTTCGAACTTCAACCGCGCCAAGGAGCGTGGCACGTGCGTCTACATACTTCCCGAGGGATTTTCTGCGTAATGGATCACGTGATACCCCATCTAACTCGATCTCTTCTTCGAAGTCATGGTTCAACAAATGAGGTACACGTTTACGCTTTACAGTATTAAAATAAGGTTGTTTTGTGTGCTGCTGTAAATCCTCGCGTGAATCTTAAGCTACTTGTGATGGTTGGGCAAATGCCCGCACATGCCCACCCTTGGCTACGCCACTGGGTATGGAAACATGTTTGCTAACTCTGATAATATTAGCTGACTACTTAATAGCTATGTACTGTACATGTGCAATATCAAGCACCACCAGCACCTCTTATGATCATGTTAGCTATCCATAAATGGATTTATAAAAAGTAAACAAACTAGTGTAAAAATAATTCTCAACAATTAAAACATGGGAATAGATTGCTGAAAAAAGTAAAGAAACAAGGGTCAAACAAGCCAGCATGTTAAACACACAGAGATCTCTATTTGGACTCAAATAAACATTTATACAGAAGAATTCTCAGTGCTTACTGATTATTTTCAGTACTTGTCTGCCCCTATTTATATAAAACTACTAATTTTCCTTAATCTCTATCTATACCCCATATCCTTTGAGTCCAAATAGAGATCTCTGTGTGTTTAACATGCTGGCTTGTTTGACCCTTGTTTCTTTACTTTTTCAGCGATCTCTATTCCTATGTTTTAATTTTTGAAAATCAAGACACACGATAGTGTGTCATGCGGCCTAAGAAGCCGGCGCGCAATTAACACCCGTGAGTATATTGACAGGAAGAACGAAAACGCAATTTCCGAACCTCCGTAGCTCTGTGCTACCTTGGTGAGACAAGACGATTTTTGCTGTGGACACGCCCTCCAACTGCAGCACTCCACATTCCAAGTTTGAGCAAAATCGCTTCAAGCATTCCTGAGATATGCGACTTCAAAAATTGGCTTAGTTTCTTCGTTTTTTTTCTTTCTTATTTTTCTTCCTCTTTTCGCACACTTACAAAAACCGCTATAAAACGCGAACGCCATATCCGATTTCCTTGAAATTTGGCACACAGACGAGGGTATAAAGGCGTATCTCTGTACCAACTTTGGTTGGAATACGATACACAGACAAAGAGTTATTAGCGATTATTCACAAATAATAACTCCGATATGTTGTCATGCCTACAGGGTCTACAGGGTAAACCGCTTAAGGGAAGAAGCTGAAAATCGGTGGGTGAATATGTTAACTATTGAACCTCAAACCTTTTGTGGTTTGAAACAAATCGAGCTAAAAACCACGAAGATACAACAACAAAAACCAACAGTGTGAAATATTTGGGAGTTTTCTTTCAATCAAATTTGTCATGGTCACACCACTGCAAGTATGTTGCAGCCAAAACCAGCAAGTCCTTGAATTTTCTACGTCACACTTTATGGGGTGCTACAACTGAGGCCAAATCCATGGTCTATAAGTCTTTAGTGTGGCCTTCACTAGAGTACGCTTGCACTGTGTGGAATCCTCATACTGTTTCTGATAAGTCCACAGTGGAATCTGTCCAATGACGTGCTGCACGTTGGGCCTGTGGAAGTCGTTGGTCACCATTACATAAGTGTTGGAATAAATCTTCTAATGCTTGTTTACAAGAGTTACACTGGCCAACACTGTCATCTCGAAGGGATTATTTGAGCGTGGCTATGCTTTATGACATCATAAAAGGTAGGTACGATTCTTTGAAACTATCAAATTACTGTAATTTCAATACATCTTGTACCCGAGCGCATCCTCTCACCCTTGTTCCGCTACAGTCTTCTATCAATTCTTATAGACATTCTTTCTTTGTGAACACTGTTTTCTTATGGAACACTCTATCGTGTGATGTATTTGATCTCAGCTCATCTAAGTTTCGCCAAGCTGTGTATAAACTGTTTTGTTGTAATTAATTTATATGTGTATGTGTTCTTTCTTGGTTTTCGTAGCTGTGTTTTCTCTGTATTTGTCCCCTCCGTTTTTGGTTTTGTATCTTCTAGGGAAACACCCTTGTACAGGCTCTGCCTTTTGGTGTCACCCTGTCTTTTTTTGACAAATCAGATAAACAATAATAATAATAATAATAACAATTACGCAATCGAGATTAGATAATAAAAAACGACTACTTGCCAGGCCTACCAGAAAAACTGCTTGGGGTAATGCTTTGAAATTCGCTGTACAGATGGAGCAATCATCTTAGAAAGGCTCTTCAATGGTGTAGAAGAATCAGACTTAAAGCCACGGAGTTATAACACGAAATCCAACTTGGTGTAGGAAGTGCAAGATCGAGATACTCTAATAGAGCAGTCATCCTAATAGAGCAGTCACCCTGAAAAGAATTCTGCTACAAACGAATTGCCCTGTAGAGAGTTCAGCTACAAACAATTCACCCTGTAGAGAGATCAGCTAGAAGAAGTTATCTTGTAGGGCGTTCAACTACGTAGTTCAGCTAGAAGAAGTCACCTTGTAGAGAGTTCAGCTACAAACAAATCGCCCTGTAGAGGGATCAGCTAGAAGAAGTTACCTTGTAGAGAGTTCAGCTACAAAGAAACCATCATGTAAAGAGTTCAGCTACAAACAAATCACCTTGTAGAAAGATCAGCTAGAAGAAGTCACCTAGTAGAGAGTTCAGTTACAAAGAAACCACCATGTAAAGAGTTCAGCTACAAACTAGTGACCCTGCAGAGACATCAGCTAGAAGAAGTTACCTTGTGGAGAGTTCAGCTACAAAGAAACCATTATGTAGAGAGTTCAACTACAAACAAGTGACCCTGTAGAGACATCAGCTAGAAGAAGTTACCTTGTAGAGAGTTCAGCTACAAACAATTCACCCTGTAGAGAGATCAGCTAGAAGAAGTTACCTTGTAGAGAGTTCAGCTACAAAGAAACCATCATGTAGAGAGTTTAGCTGCAAACAAATTACCTGTACAGAATTCAGCTACAAACAAATCACCCTGTAAAGAGATCAGCTAGAAGAAGTTACCTTGTAGATAGTTCAGCTACAAACAATTCACCCTGTAGAGAGATCAGCTAGAAGAAGTCTCCTTGTAGAGTGTTCAGTTACAAAGAAACCATCATGCAGAGTTCTGTAATAAATATATGTATTATATATAATTTGTACATTTACTGATAAAATCAGAAATATTTAAAGTATTTAACATCTGCCTCATCTTTTCTTCTTCCTGTGGTAATGAAACAAAGATAGGTTAAAAAGCCCGGGGTATACAAATACAAAATGAAATGAAATCTAATCCAAAACAGCCAAGATGTAAAAAAAGAGTGCGGCCCTCAAAAAGGCTATGGTGAAAAAAGATGTGAAATCCAAGGTGGCGGCTAAGAAATGGCTGTGATGGTAGATTAATGGTAAAAATTTTAATGACGACAATTCAGGTGAGTTTTGTGCCAAGACCAAGCAACACCAAAATTCACCTGAATTGTCGTTATTAAAATTTTTACCATTAACCTACCATCACAGCCATTTCTTAGCCACCACCTTGGACTTCACATCTTTTTTCACCATAGCCTTTTTGAGGGTCGCACTCTTGTTTTACAGCTTGGCTGTTTTGGATTAGATTATTTTTACACTATATTAAGTCCATACCAGAGCAACAATGTTGTTGTGTACCACTGTGTACTTGACTTATTGTGATCACATAGCTGCACAAGTGTGCATGTGAATATGATAAATCAGAAACCATACTATTGCTGACCCACTCAACATGTTATACACTGCCTATAGTTGGATATGTCAAAGCTGTAAAGTACATTCAAATTATGCAATACACTGGTGTTAGCTAACTCTGTGATAATAATAAGCTGACTACTTAACAGCTACTGCACATGATGACTAACTTGATATACATGTTTAGTATTGTGTAATATCGAGCACCACCAGCACCTCTTGCTATCATGTTAGCCATCCATACAAAGTAAACAAACTAGTGTAAAAATAGTTTTAAAAATAAAACATGGGAATAGAGATCGCTGAAAAAGTAAAGAAACAATAGTCAAACAAGCCAGCATGTTAAACATTGTTAATTTGGACTCAAATAAACATCTATACAGAAGCATTCTCAGTACTTATCTACCCCTGATTTATGGAAAATCACTGTTTTTTCCTTAGTTTCTACCATATCTATTGAGTCCAAATAGTGTGTTTAATATGCTGGCTTGTTTGACTCTTGTTTTTTTACTTTTTTCAGGAGTCTCTATTCCAACATTTTAATTTTTTTAATTATTTTTACACTAGTTGATAGTATTCCACAGCTGCTGTTTTTTCTAACAATTCTTTTCGTTCTGTACTTTGATAACTATTAGTGTATACTCATGATCACTTTTTTTCTTACAGAATGAGTTCAACATGTTTGTATTACTTTATCACCATGTTGGTATTGCAAAACATATACACATACATATATAGACCATCTTGAGTCTTGAGCAAAGCAGTACTGTCACTATCGTGCCATATTACATTTTAAATAGGTATGCATTTGAGTGTGGGCCAAATCTTGGGGAAAGCATACACAGTGGTATATAAGATATACAAAATTTCAGAGGACATGTTCTCCAGCATTTCAGAGGACATGTTCTCCATCATGTCCTCTGAAAGTACTGTATATGCAGTCACCACATGATGGGTAGGGAGGATCATCCTGCAGAGAAATTTAACATGTATAGTGACAACATCAACTAGCTAGCTACATTATTATCTCATACAATACTGTATATAGTTGACTTACAGTCGCTCCTGCTAATGCCAAAGCTGCAGTCTGGCCTGCGAGTATAAATAACAGATTCATCCTTCTGATTATCTGAACAAGATGTGATGTTTCTGTTAAGCTCGTGTTCATTTATATACACCAGCATCACTCAATGTGTATGACATTGTTTACATTCCAGTACTCATAAGTGAGTCCAGTTGTGGTCTATCATATAGGGATACTGTTTGTCATTAAAACGCTACATAGTTATACCACAGAATCCAGAATAATAAATCTTTCTTCATCAGTATCACTGCACTGTTCAAGTGTACAAATACAAATGAAACGTATCTATGCTTTTGATTGCGTGAAATAGCATTGATAGTTTGTGAAATTGATTTCAAATCTTGTGGATGAACATCAGAATCAGCCAAGTTTTGAGTCTAGTTTTGAGATAACCAACCTCTCTTGGTAGGGTCATTAAAGTTGTTTCTTGCAGCAAAACAATTTACAACAACAGTCGCTATAGGCATTGGACAGTTTACTACTCATATGTTACAAGTCATAATGTGATGATATAATATTCAGCTGTGAATGTGTTGCAGCCATATACTGTTGATATAGAATGCATACAGTACCCTTAAACATACTGTAGTAGCTAAGTGATTATGGCAGCTATGAAGTCACTTGTGCTCATTGTAGAGAATTAATGATTGTTGACAATGAAAATGATAAGGATGTTTGGTGAATATACAAAAGCCATTGTAGACACTACCATATACCATTTTAAAATGTGGTATGCACAGCCATACCCAAGCACCTGAATTTTTGCATGCACATGTACAATCAGTCTTACATGCTGCTGAAAAACAGCTAAAAATGAAGAGTGGATTTTTACTCATCATTTCAGCCAACCAGAAGATTAAAGGTGACAGTAAAGGTGTCAACAATAGACACATGTGGCTTGACTCCATTACAAATTCAGGAGAGGGTTGTAATAGAGCCAACTTTATACTTTATGGCTTCCTATATGAAATGTATGGCAAAATATGGATTAAACGTAACTATCATGTCAGGTATTTGAACGAAACTGTTTCGAAATATTTTTAGCACGTAAGAAGTGCTACAAATGAGTCAAATTTCAAGATCGTGTGCAATTGCATCCATGAGATATTAAATGCTTATTATGCTTTTGAGGATCCAGCATATGTACTATACATACAGAAACCCTGATCTGTTATGAGAAACCGTATCAGACAAAATGGAATTTGAAACGTTTGTCTATCAAAGCCTGTGAAGTAACAAGTAGTCACAAACATGTACATATGTCTATAATACTAAAAACTCTGCTAAATTCAGAAAGAAACTACATACTGTATCAGTAACCTACAGTGTTGTATCAGTGTGTTAATGGTCATGAACTCTTGGCTCCCTCTCTATTACCTCTGGTTAGGCTGCTTAGTTTCCTTAACTTTTAAAGAGTCACTGTAACTTTCTATATAACAATCGAGCAATATTAGAGCTTACTTCCTGCACTGTAGTTTTGTTCACCCTACAACGTTACAACCAGTATTACACACGAGGCTGCCTAAACCAGAGTTTAAGTGTTTTAATTTACCTATAACAGCATAATTATTCAGAGTTGTGCAGCATAGGTGTCAAGAACACTGTAAATGGTTTGCATGCTAGTAATAGCATAGTTACAAACACACAGAACTATGTTTGACAGTGTTTATAACGTGAGTTTCAATAGTATTCATTTAAACCATTGTAAGAGTTAAGTATCTTCATAATGAAGAATACATACATATGTACAAACTGCTTTAAAAATCTAGGGATCAACAGATATAACCAACAAGGAAGCATTTATGTTTTTGGATATTGGAAAATTTGGAGACATTACGCAAAGATTTGTTATGTCTTCCTCATCTATAGGGAGTATCTATGATTGAAGACATGTTGTTTCAGTTTGTGTACAATGACGGAGTAAAGATGTAAGAATTGGAATCATCTTTTATTGACAGTACAGATGATATTAGTGATAAGTATTGGAATAAAACATATACTAGACAACAGTAAATGTCTTATCATAATTGGTTGTAGAGAAGTCTTTTAATAGATTGCAAAGAAAGGCATGCTAATTATTCATGTGTTTATGAGGTCTGCTGCAATGTAATGTTGATGGATATAAATGACAAAATGCTTGGTAACAACTACTGTCCTTGCCCTTTCATGATAAAACAATCGTTCGCACCAGAGTCCAGACCTGTAGTGATATGTAAAAGGTACTGTGCTTTTAATTGCTGCATACAAACACTGAATATCTACATTGACACATATTCAAGGGTGGCTCCAGAAATGTTGGTGACAGGTTTTCAAATTTTCTGTTGCATACATATATGTGACCGGATTTGCGAAAAGGAGTCTTCCACACACATCCAATTCTATGAACTTGGAAGACCATAACTTAGTGTTCAAGTAAAATATGACTCTGACATTTTCTTCATCCATTAAGCCATGTTGGTACTCACTGCTGACCAAATTTCAAGCCATTAGCTTTTTCCAATCCAAAGTTATGGATTGTCAAAGTTGGTAAATTGTATGTGTGTGGAAGACCCCTTTTCGCAAATCCGGTCACATATGTGAGTCTAGAGCCTAGAAAATGTTTGAAAAATTATTTGTTTTGAGTTTGAATCTGGTGACACTTTGCACCAATAAAATCTTTCAAATAAAGTTGATATTTTAAACATATGTTGAGAATTGATTAATTGATCAATTAATATAGGCTGCTTAAATGCATGCTTGCTTCTGCTGACATAGCATTCAAGAATAGGCTAAACAGTAAAATTTGAAGCATACAACAGACACATGGATGCCATCCTGGGGGATTGCATATACCCCCAGGAAAATTTGCAGATCTTAAACACTCTGAGATATGATTTTTACTGTTTAAGCTAAATAACTTTTAAAAATACATAATAAAACAATTCTATTAGAGTAGTCGACTGCTCTATTAGAGTATTTTGAATTGAACCTTTGATACTTTTGCAAATCAATTTTAATTGCTTTAATATACTTGACCAGTTTCCAGAACCCCTAAATCCACCACTGATATTAGGGATGATGTAGCTATTTATATGTAGCTATCCGTGAATATGTAGATGAGAACAACAATCTTAATTTATTGTGAAAGGATTACAAAATATAGTGCAGTTAAAAGAACAGAATCATAAAAAAAACACAAGTAATAGCTTTAACTTTAAATAATGTTTATACAAGTTCTAGTATTTTGGAACATAGCAGCACCTCCCTGTGGCTACTTTGTCTGCCAGCTTCTTCAATTCCAATTTGTAATATATCAACTCCTGTTCAGAAATATCACCTTCTGCTGCATCTCCCTTTCCTCCTGGTGGGCCATGTCTTCCTGGTTGTCCCTTCTTCCCAGGAACTCCAGGATAGCCAGGTATTCCAGGGGCACCATCAGGACCATAAGAAGGTGGACAAGCATCTCCTCTAGTACCACGGGATCCAGGCCTACCGGGAACACCCTGAACTCCCTTTCTGCCATGTATTCCTTTCGGTCCTTTGGGCCCTTGAGTAGGACAATCCAGGTAGAAATCTTCTCCATCTGGCCCCTGTTCACCAAGTGGTCCGATTTTACCCTTAGGTCCTTTGGCACCTGGTGATCCATCTGCTCCATCGTCACCTTTTGGTCCAGCATAACCTTGTATACCAGTGTCTCCTCTGGGTCCTGGTGGTCCAGGGTATCCCAATGGTCCCTTTGTAAATGGACAGTATTGAAAGTGGTAGTTGCATGTGTCACCATCTTCATAGTAAACGTAGTACTTGCATGGAAGTGCATAATCATCTAAATCGTCAGTGATTCCTGCATCATCGCTCATTGTGTCATTAGTGTCCTCACCCATTTCTGATGCAATTTGTCTGACTGCTCTTTTAATGTGTGACTTGATTGTTAGACCAAAGCAACATTGGTAAAAGTCAGATTTAAAATTGGCAATGTATCTTAGGAGTTCATTTACTCGTGTAGCATTCTTTAGAGTTTTAATACTTCCTGGTCTACCTGGGTATCCGGGAGGTCCTTGCTCTCCCTTCTGTCCATCATTACCAGGTTCACCAGTCCGGCCCTTCATACCAGGTCTACCAATAAGACACTTTGCATCTTGTCCAGGAGGACCCTTTGGTCCTCTGTTACCAGGTCTACCCCGATCGCCTTTTTCTCCATTGTCACCTCTGTCACCTTTGATTGCAGGATGGTTTGGACACTCTTCACACTGATAACGTTCTCCGGGATATCCCTTTGGTCCATCAGGTCCCTGTGCTCCTTTATCACCTGGATACCCAACATGGCCATGCTTTCCAGGTATTCCATAATATCCTTTTGGTCCTTGTCTTCCATAGTCACCCAGTTCTCCCTATATATTGGGGTAAAAAAATAAAATACATACATTGATGCTATTGTTGTGTGGAACTTTGTCACAAACATAAATGTATAGTATTGTTGTACATACAATACCTTAGGTCCTTCTGGTCCAGGGTATCCACGCTCCCCAGTTACATACTATATAAATAATTTACACAGTTTCTTAGCTTCCAACACATTGTAGTACAAACTTACTGTGCCATGTTTAGGACATGTGCTGTAAGATGCGTATGCAGCACGTCTCTTTTTTGTAGGAGCAGAATAATGTCCAGCTGAAAGGATGGATTTTTAAATAATACTTTAATCTGGCATCACATTTGTAGTGATCATACCTCCATTACAGCATGATTGCAGCTATTGTGTGAAAAGGAATAATAAATTTGGCTAGCTATTATTGTTTAGTAATTGACATACCTGAAGTCCAAGGTATGTGATAAGATAATCAAACTGCTTCCTGACCTAAAATTATAGTAAAGCATGTATATTGTATGACACACTTTGAATGTATAACTCACTTTGTAGAGTTGCCTTGTCATACCCTTCTGTCCCTGAGGACCTGGTGGACCCTATGAGAGCATAGTATTTTGAAACATATTTTTCCTGTTGTCATTTGTTCTTACTGGATCTCCTGCTTTTCCATCTTTTCCACATGGTCCTATCTCTCCAGGTGCTCCCTTAAAAATTCAATTTAAATTATATAATTTAATGTTTTAGTAATAGATGGACAGCAACTTACAGGGTAGCCAGGTGGAGCAAACAAACAGCATTGTCCCTATGATAGTAAGAATGAAGCAATTTAAATGAGATCACAGGAGCAGTTGCATGTATATATGTGTACACAAACCTTTTGTCCTTTGTAACCACGAGGACCAGGAAGTCCTCTGGATCCTCTAACACCCTGTAATAATAATAATGATAGTAATAAATGTTTGTAAATGAATGATGCATTTACTTGTCTCCCTTGATCTCCCATATCTCCTGGAGGTCCAGCAGGTCCAGGTTGAGTAGTACAATTTCCTGCAAGTCCTCTTGGACCAGGATGACCTGGGTCACCAGTGTCTCCTTTAAGTCCATAATGTCCATCTTTTCCTGGTTCACCATTGTCACCACGAGGGCCATCTGGACCAGGGTAGCCTTTAGGACCCTATATGGATTATACATATAATAAACAGTTTTTTTATGAACCATTCACCCACCTGCGGTCCTGATTCTCCATCATGTCCTCTGAAAGTACTGTATATGCAGTCACCACATGATGGGTAGGGAGGATCATCCTGAAGAGAAATTTAACATGCATATATGGTGACAACATCAACTAGCTAGTTACATTATTATCTAACACAATACTGTATATAGTTGACTTACAGTCGCTCCTACTAATGCCAAAGCTGCAATCAGGCCTGCGAGTATAAATAACAGATTCATCCTTCTGATTATCTGAACAAGATGTAATGATTTTATCAAGCTCATCCTTTATATATACCAGCATCACTCAACGTGTATGACATTGTTTACATTCCAGTACCTATAAGTGAGACCAGTTGTGGTCTATCATATAGGGATTGTCATAAAACACTACATAGTTAATACCCACAGAATCCAGAATAATTAATCTTAGACCTATTTCTCAGCAATGTTGCTGCATTGTTTACCACTGATACATAGCCCTTAGATTCCACTTATGTACATTTTTAATGGTGTAATCCCAACAGAGTTTACATATGTTGCTACAATATTATGTGGTGGCATGGAATGTTCTGTGTAGTTGTTTATTGGAAGTGCAATCTCACATGAAAACTAAATCCTGCATATACACTGTATATAGGGAGACTGACTCTTTAAACTCTGCTAAAAATATGTAGTTACATGATTCTGTGGATATTATCAACATGCAGTATTTCTTTACCTCACATACAGCACGCAAACACCAATACCCATACAGTTAATACTTGACACATGTAGTGGTGGATGTTCTTATCACTGGAAGTACATAATCAGCCAAAGATATTTTTCAGCTGTACCCTAGAGTAATGTATACGCATATCTAATCTTCAACTAGGTAGTATAACATAAACAACTAATAATAAATTTTCGTACTCATGCAAGGAAACAATTTGAACAGCAGTCACTGAGCATTGGACTGGGGCCTTACAGGGTGTATTAACAATTAACCATGTTTGTGTTAAAGTGTGGGTGCAGCCATATTGTGTGTGTACCAATAGTTTCCATACTGGTCATAGTACCTTCAAACATAGCATGTGAAAATTTGGCAGCTAGCAAGTTAAGAAGTCATCTGTGTGCTCACTATAGGGAATTAATGTTTGTTAACAATGAAAATGATAAGGATGTTTGGTGAACATACACAAGCCATTGCAGACGTATAATGTAAACCATAAAATGAATTGTAGTCTAGAATGGAAGACTCATGCATACACAACTGTCTAACACAGTCAGTCCATACATGCTGTTTTACACTAAGTTGACTCATTGTTTATAACTGAGAATTTTTCTAATCATGTAATTTGATGGCTTGCACACCTGTATGCATTTTATGCAACAGTTTCCGGTCCATACGTATATACTACAGGCTATTCTGCCCTTCTTTACTGTAGATTAATTGGTTGGTTGATTGATCAATTGATCAATCAATCAATTAACAGTATAAGAAGGTCAGAAGGACCTGCACCACTAATGTTAATTGCTTATGTACCCATACAGCACAATCTCACAAAATCCTGCTTTAGCCTTAGATTCATACAAATGTTACAGGCTAATGTCTACACTTGTATACAGGTTGCTATAGATGTGCACAAATACAATTAATTTAATTGGAACTATGAAGTTGACAAATTAAGGGCATTTTGTTTGGTCACATTGTAGGCCATCTATTTTATGATCAGCCATACATGTCTCAATAAGTATGGACATTGATGTGAAAGTACAAGTGTTCATGGTCATGATGTGCAAAAATGGATGTCATAAAGTGCCTGCACCTGTGGATTGGACTGACAGGGATTACTATTTGAAACTAGCTCAGGATAAACAATGCAAATAGAAATCTTCAGTATCATATAACGTGTAAATACCTATGCTGGGAGTTCTATTATTGACAGTGTCTTCATCAGAATTTGTAACATATTGTACTGTTGACCATCAGTATTGTTGTGATTAATAGTGCCTTCTATATGGTATACATGTTATTTGGTAGTGTTATGTGCTATCATTGACTCTCAGTGTGTACAATTATGTGATTTTATGCATAACTTATACAGTATGCTGTATACTGCAGCAGCACATGGACTACTGAACAATACTATATATAACAATGTAAAAGATTTGATGTTATGTGCATAAACATACAGATCTAGATCCAAGGCTGTAGACAAGCTGCCACCAAACGCACAGTGTCAGATATATACTTGGATTCGGGAGTTTGTAAAGGACGGAATAAGGAATAGCGGAATAACTCGCATCACAACGAATGGGCATTTATATGGCTTATGCAATGTTAGGGTGATTGTACTGTTACAGCTGTGAACTCATCCCTCGTAGATATCCTTACAATGTAGGGTGATTCCGGTGTGTACTGTTACAGCTGTGAACTACACTGCTTCGTCACTCATAGATGTCCTAGCGAAATGATTACTATACGCTCTTTTCTCCAACTTTTCAAACACACCTTAAGTAGTTAAAGTCTAAGTAGCTAAAGTCTTTGAGCAGGCTGTAGGACCAGGTGTCCTACAGACCTTCAGCACTTGTGCTGTAAAGCATTAATAAAAAAAAAAATAATAAAAAAAAAACTACTACTGTATGTAGCTAAGCTAGAATATACAGTAGTTAGCTATTAGTTTCGTTTTCGAGTCTTCATCCTTCCAGTGGAGGGATGAAACGAAACGACTGCCCCGCCCCCTTTGCTCATGACGTTGGTACCATACTTAACATACAGTACCCGCTTACGAAGTGCAAAATTACATTTGATTATAGCTCTTACTAGCTACTACTGTATGTAAAGTATGGTACCAATGTCGCGAGAAAAAGGGGGTGTGACAGCCGTTTCGTTTCATCCCTCCACTGGAAGGATGAAGACTTAAAACGAAACTAATAGCTAACTACTGTATATTCTAGCTGTGCTAGCGCAATGATACTTAGCTACATACAGTAGTAGTAAGAGCGTATAGTAATCACTTCGCTAGGACGGCTATGAGCGACGAAGCAGTGTAGTTCACAACTGTAACAGTACACGCAATCACCCTACATTGTAAGGATATCTACGAGGGATGAGTTCACAGCTGTAACAGTACAATCACCCTAACATTGCATAAGCCATATAAATGCCCATTCGTTGTGATGCGAGTTATTCCGTTATTCCGCTATTCCTTATTCCGCCTTTTACAAACTCCCCTTGGATTCTATTTTGTCTAACATGGTTTCTCATATTACAAGATAGGGCTTCCACATAGTGTAGGATATGTGTAAATTGGGTAATAATATGAATGCATATACGTAGTTATGTTGGCTAGGTGTACATACAGGTACATTGCTACCACAAAATTATATTCATACAATCCACACACTATATACTATGCTTGTATCATCATTTTCCTATAAGACTGAAGGTGCACAAAGGTGACAGTTACAATGGCTACCTGTACATACAATCACTTGACTAGAAGAGTGCTAAAGTTGTTTTATTTTTTTTTGTGACTTTGTCACAAGTGTTATAATCACCATAAACAGTTAATAAGATTACTCATGCAGCTAGATAACATTGATAATTTAAAGCAATTCTTAGTTGTTGGTATTCAGATGAAAATACTTAACTAGCTCACCAGCTGCAGACTATGTTAGCATAACTACAGACACCCAAAAAGTTTGATTTTATGTACAAGTGTAACTTTCAGTACTCTGTTAGATTTCCATTATAACTTTCAGTGCTGAGAAACACAGTCAGCTATTTCCCATAACAAGAAATCAATATGCAAGCTGTTGCACACTTGTGCATTCCAGTGACATTCTATTAATATGCACCTGCAGATTACACACATACAGCAGCAGCAGTAGTAGTGGTAGTGGTGGTGGTGGTGGAGGAGGAGGGATGGCGACAGCAGCAATATACACCATACAAACCGTGTATGTGTAATTGTTGTATATTTAATAAAAAAACACTTTATAAATTTTTCTCCCACTGCATGATACTGACATTCACCCCCATTATCTCTATCTAGAATATATCCAAAATGACAGACCTAAAGAATCAGAATCTTAAAGGTGAAAGTTAATGATTTTTACATAGCTCATAATCAAAGAAAATATCCAATACACTCCTCTCAAAAAAATTGTACTATACTATTTGGATGTTCAATTTGGAAAAAGATCAGATGCATCTTTTCAATGATTGTGGTACATCTGTATGTGTACACATGTGCATGTACTGTTATGTAGAAACTTGAAGGTATTTTTTAACTTAACACATGTACAATCAGAGTAACCATCATTATACAAGAAAGAATCTCAGCAACAATGTAGAAGAACATACAACAAGTATATCTGAAACCTTGTCTGCTCCCAAACAGGGAAAGTCTCCAAGAAGTTGTGGTCATTTATTAAGGCACAAAAGAATGATCACTGTGATGTGGCTACATTACAGGACAATGGTGTTGTCTATAGCGATCCACAAAGTAAGGCAGAACTTATTAATAGAGCTTTTTCTGCCGTCTTCACAAGTGAGGACACATCGACTATGCCAGTACTGAGTGATATTTGCATCAAGAAATTCCACCCACTCATATCGATACAAATGGTATTGTTCAACTTTTACAAAATCTTAAACCAACTAAAGCTCCTGGATCTGACAAAATTCCAACCTTTTTTTTGCTTTGAGTTTGCACCTAGTTTAGCTATGATTTATAAAGCTTCACTGGGACAGGGCCAACTGCCTCAGGAATGGAAGCATGCTAACATAGTCCCCATTTATAAGAAAGATGATCGATCAAGTCCACTAAACTATCGTCCAGTCTCCCTTACTTGCATTTGCTGCAAATTTTTTGAACATATATGCTCAACATCTTTAAGCACTTAGATGTCAGAAGTATTTTGTGCAATAATCAGAGTGGTTTCAGAAGAGATCAGCCATGTGAAACACAATAACAACAGTAGATGACGTTTTACAGAATTCAAATTTAGGTCTACAAACTGATGTATTGTTGCTAGATTTCAAAAAAGCATTTGATACGGTCCCATATCAATGTTTGTGTTATAAATTATCACATTACAGAATACCATGGTACAACTCTTGAATAGATTAAACTTTTTTCTTATGAATAGAACCCAAAAACTGATTGTAAATAGATACAATTGTAGTTCTAGTGAAGTGATATCTGGGGTCTCACAAGGGACAGTCTTAGGACCATTATTGTTATGTCCAGCTGCAGACTATGTTAGCATAACTACAGACACCCAAAAAGTTTGATTTTATGTACAAGTGTAACTTTCAGTGCTCTGTTAGATTTCCATTATAACTTTCAGTGCTGAGAAACACAGTCAGCTATTTCCCATAACAAGAAATCAATATGCCAGCTGTTGCACACTTGTGCATTCCAGTGACATTCTATTAATATGCACCTGCAGATTACACACATACAGCAGCAGCAGTAGTAGTGATAGTGGTGGTGGTGGTGGTGGAGAAGGAGGGATGGTGACAGCAGCAATATACACCATACAAACCGTGTATGTGTAATTGTTGTATATTTAATAAAAAAACACTTAATAAATTTTTCTCCCACTGATACTGACATTCACCCCCATTATCTCTATCTAGAATATATCCAAAATGACAGACCTAAAGAATCAGAATCTTAAAGGTGAAAGTTAATGATTTTTACATAGCTCATAATCAAAGAAAATATCCTCTCAAAAAAATTGTACTATACTATTTGGATGTTCAATGTGGAAAAAGATCAGATGCATCTTTTCAATGATTGTGGTACATCTGTATGTGTACACATGTGCATGTACTGTTATGTAGAAACTTGAAGGTATTTTTTAACTTAACACATGTACAATCAGAGTAACCATCATTATATACAAGAACGAATCTCAGCAACAATGTAGAAGAACATACAACAAGTATATCTGAAACCTTGCCTGCTCCCAAACAGGGAAAGACTCCAAGAAGTTGTGGTCATTTATTAAGGCACAAAAGAATGATCACACTGTGAAAAAGGTGGGATATAAGATGGTATTTCCAGTGGCTTATTGAATACAAATAAGCAATAATATAAACCCTGTATTATACTCATGTTATACTTTAGTATAATGCATACTATACTATTACATATATGGTTTCAGCTTATTTACCGCATTACTTAAAATAGCTTATATCAAATATAATGCCCACACTATACCATCACATATATGGTTTCAGTATGTTTAACACATTAACTAAAGCCTTACATGTGATTGTTAGTATACTACAGGTTATATCAAGCTTTTCTGTATTCAATAAGCCACTGGAAATACCATCTTATATCCCTCTTTTTTCACAGTGTTACTGTGATGTGGCTACATTACAGGACAATGGTGTTGTCTATAGCGATCCACAAAGTAAGGCAGAACTTATTAATAGAGCTTTTCCTACCGTCTTCACAAGTGAAGACACATCGACTATGCCAGTACTGAGTGATATCTGCATCAAGAAATTCTACCCACTCGTATTGATACAAATGGTATTGTTTAACTTTTACAAAATCTTAAACCATCTAAAGCTCCTGGATCTGACAAAATTCCAACCCGTTTTTTGCCTTTGAGTTTGCACCTAGTTTAGCTATGATTTATAAAGCTTCACTGGGACAGGGCCAACTGCCTCAGGAATGGAAGCATGCTAACATAGTCCCCATTTATAAGAAAGATGATAGATCAAGTCCACTAAACTATCGTCCAGTCTCCCTTACTTGCATTTGCTGCAACTTTTTTGAACATATATTCTCCAACATCTTTAAGCACTTAGATGCCAGAAGTATTTTGTGCAATAATCAGAGTGGTTTCAGAAGAGATCAGCCATGTGAAACACAATAACAACAGTAGATGACGTTTTACAGAATTCAAATTTAGGTCTACAAACTGATGTATTGTTGCTAGATTTCAAAAAAGCATTTGATACGGTCCCATATCAATGTTTGTGTTATAAATTATCACATTACAGAATACCATGGTACAACTCTTGAATAGATTAAACTTTTTTCTTATGAATAGAACCCAAAAACTGATTGTAAATAGATACAATTGTAGTTCTAGTGAAGTGATATCTGGGGTCTCACAAGGGACAGTCTTAGGACCATTATTGTTATATCTATGACTTACCTAGTCATGCTAAATCATCTGTTAAACTTTAAGCTGATCATGTTATACTTTACAGAACAATAAAGATTGTGCTGCAGACCATGAGATGCTTCAGCAGGACCTTATTTATTGCTTTATCTAAATGGGCAAATACTTGGCAAATGACATTTATTTAAATGTGTATTACAAACAAAAAGAACCCAGCAAGATCAGTACTGCTACTACTTAATTGGTGAGAATGTGAGATCTGTACCTCACACCAAATATCTTGGAGTTATCCTGGATGAACACTTAACATTTTTAATGAGCATATTAAGAAGACCTCTTACAAAGCAAATCAAGTCAAGTCTTTCTTACAGCAAAACATCAACTCTTGCCCAACTATGGTGAAAGAAGCCTGTTGTAGATCAATGGTGAGGCTAGTGATAGAATATGCTAGTCTGTGTGGTCTCCATACACAAAAACAAACATCAACTTGATTGAAGCACTTCAGTGAAAAGCTGCAAGATTTAAGACTGGGAACTTTGGACTAACATCTAGTGTTGCAGAAATGTTACAATCACATGGTTGGAACAACGTCATGAGATCTTGCGTCTCACCATGTTGTATAAGATTTTACATAACATAGTCAGACTCAGTATACCTAACCATCACATTCCCACAATGACTAACTCCAGTACAAAAGGTCATTTACAAAGATTCCAACAATTGCAAGCTCACCTTGATGTTTATTTGCACTCCTTTTTTTCCTTCAGCTCTTAAAATGTGGAACAGTTTACTAGCTAGTTATTGAAGTAACAAATGTAGAAGATTTTAAGAAGAGAATATTGAAATATTTTTGTATTAACCCAGCTACTGTATACATTTTTGTGTAATTGTCTGTATCTGTGCACAAATACTCCATTTTGGAGTTTTGTACAGTATTTAATATAAATAAATAGGGATTTGAGTAACCACTAACAGCATAGGAAACAGATCACCTGTATTTGCACTGTATCATAGACATGGATGCCAATAGTGTACTGGCTGTACTGCAAGTGTATAGAAATAACATCATCTAAGAATAAGCATGAATACGTCATTGTGTTTGCAGTATTGTCTACTGCTTTGGCTTTTGGGGAGGACAAAATTAGTTGGTGTATTACTGCAAATTTGAACACTTAAAATGTACTATGATGCTTCACAGAAGGATCTTTCTTCCCTACACCCATCATGTGGAGACTGTTGGTGTGCACCGAGAGTGGATGATTAGCCACCAGAGGATTGGGAGGCACAACTTAATAGGTTAGGAACCCAGCCCAGGGTTCTTCGCGGTTTTAGAAACTGAGGCAAAACTGACGTTTCTAAAAAATTATGAATAACCAAGGAGTAGTTCCTAACTGACTTAGAACATGGTTCAGTGTTATTTATAACTAGGTTTTAAGTACGCTTTGCTAAAATACTACACAGCGAATACATTATATGCTCAAAGTCTAAATAATAACTTGGCAGGTTTCTATATAGATAGCCAACTCAAGGAGGTTCTAATTTGCCAGGAGGTTTCTTACTGATATTAGAGACCTCATTAAATATCAAAGATCAAAACATACATTGTATGCTATGTTCTTATTCTGAAGAGAAGTTGACAAATTTAATTTAAAAGTTGAGAAGTTTAAATTTAAAAGTTGACAAAATAATATTGAAGTTTTGTTCATTCATTTTATGCAATGCAAAGGAGCAATAAACACATCTACATGCCACGAAAATGTAAATACGGTATAGGCATAATATTCTTGATGGCCACATGTTGTGCATAATTCCACATCTTCAAACTGGCAAATGCAAATGTTTTTAACTAGTATAACTATTCCCAAAGGTAACAAGTGCCTAGTCAGACATGATGCTATACTTGGGCCTACAAAAGGAAGGTGGAAGTAAGGATTTATACCTTAGTAAATTTATTAGGGTCTGAGGGCATAGCTATCCCATGGAAAATTTTTGAGATCTAGGCTCTCTGAAATTGTGAGAATAATAGCAGTTTATTTAAAACACTTTTATGTTCAGTTCACTAATATAATGTACTATATAAGCTGACTGATTTATTAAAGTATATACGCACTACTTTAGCATGGGCATTCAAAGGCACTGTACAGGGCTTCCTGGACAGTATCATGTTTGTTTATGGTTTTGATACCCAACCAATTCAAAGATACATTACACTTTTACTCATGACATGGAGCGTTAAATTGTGGGTTTAGGTTTACAGGTTTAAGCTATGAAGGTCAGTGTAGTTGCTAAGTTTTGACTAATTGACAATTAAAAACAACAAACGATCAGTTAAATAATTGTTTGGGCAATGTGTGGATGCATATTTCTACCCACCTTATAGTCATCTGGTCTGCAGCCCTCAGGATTTTGGGCATACATATCAGCAAAACCCTGCAGCATTACCTCATTATATACTTTAGATATCAATACTACACATGATATGACTTACATAAGGTAAGCAAGCTAAATAATTTGCATATAAAAAATGATTTAGTAACGTCAGTAGAAATCCTACACAACAAGCTAAATCGGTTGAAAATATGACCAAATGTCAAGTGTCTGGTTATATTGATACCTACAATACCAATCTTGGAGTAGAGTATTACCACTTGATATCACAATACTGGGTAGTATCATGAACCACGGTAGTGATTCATAGTAGAGATCGACTATGTTTTTTACCAAAATCCTAATAGAACACACACCTAAACACCACCTTAGGAAGCTCCCCCAACCACAAAAGAAGCCTTAGAAGTTAATTTGGAAGAAGTATAGGTCCACTGGAAAATATGAAGTCAAAAGGAACCAACAAAAGTACTTTTTAAATAACTAAAATATGCCATCTTGTTCATCTTATTTCTTTCCACATGGCTAGAGCAAAATGTAAATACTTTTGGATAAAAACTTCATAACTTTCCTCCCTATGTCTTTCTTCACATCCGTGACCTATTTGTAAATGCATATTACAGTGATAACACCCATTCTCAAGCAAATTTGCTTCTTATAGATTCGTTTTACCATTGATCTTCTGACTTAGTCTCTGCAAGGGTAACCAAAATGTTAATAGGTGTTAATAAGTATCCAATCTATTTCAAGTTCATTTGGAACCTTATATCATTACTGATATTTAACCACAGTATCATGAACCACGGTAGTGGTTCATAATAGAGATCGTCTGTTTTTTTCCAAAATCCTAATAGAACACTCAATTAAACACCACCTTAAAAACCTTTTCCAATCTCAAAAGAAGCCTTAGAAGTTCATTTGAAAGGAGTTTACGTCCACTAGCAAAGATGAAATCAAAAGATTTGATAAAAGGACTTATTTATTAAAGAACTGAAATCTGCCATTTTGTTCATCTTCTAATTATTATTTTCTCACAGGGTTAGAGCAAAATGTGAGTACTTTTTGGGGATAAAAACTACGCTACTTTCCTTCCAATGTCCATGACCTATTTTTAAATGCATATTACAATGATAACACCCATTCTCAAGCAATGTTGCTTCTTGTAGGTTCACTTAGCCATTGATCTTCTGACTTAGTTTCTGCAAGGGTAACCAATGTGTTAATAAGTATCCAATCTATTTATGTTAACAAGTTCATTTGGAAACTTTATATCATTACCTTTGATTTAATTGTAATCACATAACTGCACAAATCAGAAGCCATACTATTGCTGACCACAACATGCTATACACTGCCTATAGTTGGATATGTCGAAGCTGTATAGTACAAAGTACATTCAATGGTATGGACAGGTGTGTAGCCAGCCAATATTTGATGGTTGGGCATAACATCAACTTAACTACACACAAGAAACACGCTCACTTTCATGTGAGACATTATCAAAGAAAATATGAAAAGTGTATGCACACAAAGCCTACAGCTACCTATGCTATAGTGTAAACAAATGCTGCTTGCATGCATGTAAACATTTACTAGCTATAATGCTAAACTTGTAGGACAGGCATCCACCGACGATCGTCGTAGCAGAGCATCACGTGACATAAAACTGCTGTATCTACAAGAACCAACAATGTAAACAGTTCATCACATATTTACTACAATCAACTGGCAGTATATAGCTTAAAGACCAACACCACAGCGACATGTAATACTTTTTCAAGTAAACGCCACGTGGCCCCAAATGAAGGCCCGGGGCGCTAATTTATGAACTATAATGAGCCTTATCACAAATATCAGCATGCCAAGAAAGTTTCGTCCCAGACTTATAGCAGCCAATGTACATTTTGCATGAATCTCGTGTAAACCACAACTCGATTAATCAGTACAAATTGTGCACGTGACACTTCATAATGACTTGACCTTTTCTCCATTTCCAGCTCCATTTGCATATGTCATTATTGTTATCTAGAAGAGTATGTTTTCCCGTTTTCTTTCATCAGCAGTAAGTTAGGCTATACGGTACTTTCCTTATCAATAAAATACGCTTGACAAGTCCACTGAAACCAAATTTTTTTGCTGCCAGCACCATCCACACTGAATCCTACTGACGATTATCACTCACTGTGACTTAGAGATACAGTACCACGCTTCGACTCCATTTAAAATTTCGAATTTCAACCGCGCCAAGGAGCGTGGCACGTGCGTCTACATACTTCCCGAGGGATTTCTGCGTAATGGATCACGTGATACCCCATCTAACTCGATCTCTTCTTCGAAGTCATGGTTCAACAAATGAGGTACACGTTTACGCTTTACAGTATTAAAATAAGGTTGTTTTGTGTGCTGCTGTAAATCCTCGCGTGAATCTTAAGCTACTTGTGATGGTTGGGCAAAAGTTTGTGATGGTTGGGCAAATGCCCGCACATGCCCACCCTTGGCTACGCCACTGGGTATGGAAACATGTTTGCTAACTCTGATAATATTAGCTGACTACTTAATAGCTATGTACTGTACATGTGCAATATCAAGCACCACCAGCACCTCTTATGATCATGTTAGCTATCCATAAATGGATTTATAAAAAGTAAACAAACTAGTGTAAAAATAATTCTCAAAAATTAAAACATGGGAATAGAGATCGCTGAAAAAGTAAAGAAACAAGGGTCAAACAAGCCAGCATGTTAAACACACAGAGATCTCTATTTGGACTCAAATAAACATTTATACAGAAGAATTCTCAGTGCTTACTGATTATTTTCAGTACTTATCTGCCCCTATTTATATAAAACTACTCATTTTCCTTAATCTCTGTCTATACCCCATATCCATTGAGTCCAAATAGAGATCTCTGTGTGTTTAACATGCTGGCTTGTTTGACCCTTGTTTCTTTACTTTTTCAGCGATCTCTATTCCTATGTTTTAATTTTTGAAAATCGAGACACACGGTAGTGTGTCATGCGTCCTAAGAAGCCAGCGCGCAATTAGCACCCGTGAGTATATTGACAGGAAGAACGAAAACGCAATTTCCGAACCTCCGTAGCTCTGTGCTGCCTTGGTGAGACAAGACGATTTTTGCTGTGGACACGCCCTCCAACTGCAGCACTCCACATTCCAAGTTTGAGCAAAATCGCTTCAAGCATTCCTGAGATATGCGACTTCAAAAATTGGCTTAGTTTCTTCGTTTTTTTTCTTTCTTATTTTTCTTCCTCTTTTCGCACACTTACAAAAACTGCTATAAAACGCAAACGCCATATCCGATTTCCTTGAAATTTGGCACACAGACGAGGGTATAAAGGCATATCTCTGTACCAACTTTGGTTGGAATACGATACACAGACAAAGAGTTATTAGTGATTATTCACAAATGATAACACCGATATGTTGTCATTCCTACAGGGTCTACAGGGTAAACCGCTTAAGGGAAGAAGCTGAAAATCGGTGGGTGAATATGTTAACTATTGAACCTCAAACCTTTTGTGGTTTGAAACAAATCGAGCTAAAAACCACGAAGATACAACAACAAAAACCAACAGTGTGAAATATTTGGGAGTTTTCTTTCAATCAAATTTGTCATGGTCACACCACTGCAAGTATGTTGCAGCCAAAACCAGCAAGTCCTTAATTTTCTACGTCACACTTTATGGGGTGCTACAACTGAGGCCAAATCCATGGTGAATAATCCTCACACTGTTTCTGATAAGTCCACAGTGGAATCTGTCCAATGACGTGCTGCACGTTGGGCCTGTGGAAGTCGTTGGTCACCATTACATAAGTGTTGGAATGAATCTTCTAATGCTTGTTTACAAGAGTTACACTGACCAACACTGTCATCTCGAAGGAATTATTTGAGCGTGGCTATGCTTTATGACATCCTAAAAGGTAGGTACGATTCTTTGAAACTATCAAATTACTGTAATTTCAATACATCTTGTACCCGAGCGCATCCTCTCACCCTTGTTCCGCTACAGTCTTCTATCAATTCTTATAGACATTCTCTCTTTGTGAACACTGTTTTCTTATGGAACACTCTATCGTGTGATGCATTTGATCTCAGCTCATCTAAGTTTCGCCAAGCTGTGTATAAACTGTTTTGTTGTAATTAATTTATATGTGTATGTGTTCTTTCTTGTTTTTTTGTAGCTCTGTATTTGTCCCCTCCGTTTTTGGTTTTGTATCTTCTAGGGAAATACCCTTGTACAGGCTCTGCCTTTTGGTGTCACCCTGTCTTTCTTTGACAAATCAGATAAATAATAATAATCAAGACACACGGTAGTGTGTCATGCGGCCCAAGAAGCCGGCGCGCCACACCGTGAGTATATTGACAGGAAGAACGAAAACGTCATTTTCACACCTTTGTATCTCGGTGATCACTTATCTGATTGGACCCGAATTTGCTACACAGTTGTCCGCCAGCCAAGGGAGTCTACATTCCAAATTTGAAGGAAATCGCTCCAGCCATTTCCGAGATACGAGCTGCCAAAGTTTCGTTTTTTTTTCTTCGTTTTTTTTTTCTTCTTCTTCTTCGTCTTTTCGCACACTTGCAAAAATTGCTATAACAAGCAAACGCGTACTCCGATCGCCTAGAAATTTGGTACACAGAAAGGGAGTCCAAAGGCGAATCCTAGCATCAAATTTGGTACAAATCCGATGAATGGTTCAGGAGTTATGACCGATTATTCGCGTAAAACAAGATCGATTTGTTGTCACGCCTACAGGGTAAACCGCTTCATGGAATGAGTTGAAAATTGCTATGTAGATGGAGTAACCATCGTAGGAGTGCCTTTTGGTGGTTTGAAAGGAATCGAGATAAAGACCACGGAGATATGACACAAAACCCAACCTGTGTCACAATTACGCGATCGATTTTTATGAATAAAAAAGTATTAGTTTTCACGCCTACTAGGCAAACCGCTTAGAGCAATGAGCTGAAAATCGGTGTATAGCTGGAATAATCTTCATAGAAAGTCCTTGCAGTAGTACAGAAGAATCGGATTACAAACCACTGAGTTATGATTCGAAAGCCAACTCCGTGTAGCAAATGCGAGATCGAGATACTCTAATAGAACAGTCACCCTAATAGAGCATTCGGCTAATTTATTTACTCCATTATAGAATTTTATTACATCACAAGTTATTCTGTAGGGAGTTCAGCTGCAAACAGTTAATCTTATAGACAGTTCAGCAAGAAGACAGTCACCATGTGGAGAGTTAAGCAAATATACCACTATAGAGATTCAGAACATTACAAGTCACACTGAAGAAAGTTCAGCTATAAACAAGTCATGCACTGTGTAGAGAATTCAGCTACAATTAAGTCACTCTCTAGAGAATTCAGTTACACAGAATTCAGCTACACACAAGTCACTGTGGAGAGAGTTCAGCTACAAACAAATTACACTTAAGAGTGATCAGCTACAAACAAAACACTTTGCAGGGTGTTCAACTGCAACAAATCAATTACCTTTAGAGCGATCAGCAATGAACAAATCAACACAAATCTACCTGTAGAGAGATCAGCTAGAAACAAATCACCCTGAAGAGAGTTCAGCTACAAAAAATCACCCTGTAGAGACATCAGCTAGAAACTAGACACAATGTAAGGAGTTCAGCTACAAGCAATCACCCTGTAGAGAGTTCAGCTAAAACAAATCAACCTGCAGAGAGATCAGCTACAAACAAATCACCTTATAGAGAGTTCAGCTACAAACAGATTACCTGTAGAGAGATCGGCTACAAACAAATCAACCTGCAGAGAGATCAGCTATATACACACAAATCAACTTGTAGAGAGATCAGCTACAAACAAATCACCCTGTAGAGAGATCAGCTAGAAACTACACACAATGTAAGGAGTTCAGCTACAAACAAATCACCCTGTAGAGAGATCAGCTACAAACTAGACACAAAGTAAGGAGTTCAGCTACAAGCAAATTACCCTGTAGAGAGTTCATCTACAAACAAATCAACCTGTAGAGCAATCAGCTAGAAACAAATCACCCTGAAGAGAGGTCAGCTACAAAAAATCACCCTGTAGAGAGATCAGTTAGAAACAAATCACCCTGAAGAGAGGTCAGCTACAAAAAATCACCCTGTAGAGAGATCAGCTAGAAACAAATCACCCTGAAGAGAGGTCAGCTACAAAAAAATCACCCTGTAGAGAGATTGGCTACAAACAAATCAAACTGCAGAGAGATCAGCTACACACAAATCAACTTGTGGAGAGTTCAGCTACAAACAAATTACCCTGTAGAGAGATCGGCTACAAATAAATCAGCCTGTAGAGAGTTCAGCTAAAACAAATCAACCTGCAGAGAGATCAACTACAAACAAATCACCTTATAGAGAGTTCAGCTACAAAGAAATTACCCTATAGAGAGATCGGCTACAAACAAATCAACCTGCAGAGAGATCAGCTACACACAAATCAACTTGTAGAGAGATCAATTACAAACAAATCACCCTGTAGAGAGATCAGCTAGAAACTACACACAATGTAAGGAGTTCAGCTACAAATAAATCACCTTATAGAGAGTTCAGCTACAAACAAATCACTCTGTAGAGAGATCAGCTAGAAACTGGACACAATGTAAGGAGTTCAGCTACAAGCAAATCACCCTTTAGTGAGTTCAGCTACAAACAAATCAACCTGCAGTGAGATCACCTACAAAAAAGCACCTTGTACAGAGTTCAGCTACAAACAAATTACCCTGTAGAGAGATCAGCTACAAACAAATCAACCAGTAGAAAGATCAGCTACACACAAATCAACTTGTAGAGAGATCAGCTACAAACAAATTACCCTGTAGAGAGATCGGCTGCAAATTAATCAACCTGCAGAGAGATCAGCTACACACAAATCAACTTGTAGAGAGATCAGCTACAAACAAATCACCCTGTAGAGAGATCAGCTAGAAACTAGATACAATGCAAGGAGTTCAGCTGCAAGCAAAATCACCCTTTAGTGAGTTCAGCTACAAACAAATCAACCTGCAGTGAGATCATCCACAAAAACGCACTTGTACAGAGTTCAGTTACAAACAAATCACCCTGTAGAGAGATCAGGTAGAAGAATTCACCTTGTAGAGAGTTCATTTACAAAGAAACCATCATATAGAGAGTTCAGCTACAAAGATATTACCCCGTAGAGAGTTCAGCTAGAAGAAGTCACCTTGTAAAGAGTTTAGCTACGAAGAAACCATCATGTACAGAGTTCAGCTACAAAGAAACCACCTGTACAGAATTCAACTACAAACAAATTACCCTGTATAGAGATCAGCTAGAAGAAGTTACCTTGTAGATAGTTCAGCTACAACAATTCATCCTGTAGAAAGATCAGCTAGAAGAAGTTACCTTGTAGAGTGTTCAGTTACAAAGAAACCATCATGTAGAGAGTTCAGCTGCAAACAAAGCACTCTGTAGAGAGTTCAGCAACAAAGAAACCGCCATGTAGAGAGTTCAGCCTCATACAAACCACCTTGTAGAGAATTCAACTACAACAAATCACCCTGTAGAGAAGAAGTTACCTTGTAGAGAGTTCAGCTACAAAGAAACCACCATGTAGAGAGTTTAGCTGCAAACAATTCACCTGTAGAGAGTTCAGCTAGAAACAAATCACCCCGTAGAGAGATCAACTGGACGAAGTCACCTTGTAGAGAGTTCAGCTACAAAGAAACCATCATGTAGAGAGTTCAGCTGCAAACAAATCACCCTGCAGAGAGTTCAGCTACAAAAAAATCACCCTGTAGAGAGTTCAGCTAGACGAAGTCACCTTATAGAGAGTTCAGCTACAAAGAAACCATCATGTAGAGAGTTTGGCTATAAAGACACCACCATGTAGAGAGTTTAGCTGAAAACAAATCACCTGTTACAGAGAGTTCAGCTACAAAAAAACCATCCTGTATATAGTTCAGCTACATTTCAAGTCACCCAGTAGAGAGATCAGCTGCAAAAAAAATCCTGTGGGGAATAATGAGCATGTAATAAATATATGTATATAATTTGTATAATTACTAATAAAATCAAAAATAATTGAAGTACTAAAATTCTTCTTTAAGTTCTTTCTTCTTCCTGTGGTGAAGAAAAAAACACATGGGTTAAAAAAGCCCCAAAGCCAGCCATAGGCCGGCTTTGCAGTATACAAATACAAAAAGAAGTGATATCTAATCAAAAACAGCCAAGCTGTAAAAAAAAGGTGCGGCCCCCATAAAGGCCATGGTGAAAAAAGATGTGAAATCCAAGGTGGCGGCCAAGAAATGGCTGTGATGGTAGGTTAATGGTTACATTTTAATAACGGCAATTCAGGTGAATTTTGTGCCGCTTGGTCTTGGCACCAAATTCACCTGAATTGTTGTTATTAAAATGTAACCATTAACCTACCATCACAGCCATTTCTTGGCCGCCACCTTGGATTTCACATCTTTTTTCACCATGGCCTTTATGGGGGCCGCACCTTTTTTTTACAGCTTGGCTGTTTTTGATTAGATAATAATAACAATTACGCAATCGAGATTAGATAATAAAAAACAACTACTTGCCGGCCTACCAGAAAAACTGCTTGGGGTAATGCTTTGAAATTTGCTGTACAGATGGAGCAATCATCTTAGAAAGGCTCTTCAATGGTGTAGAAGAATCAGACTTAAAGCTACGGAGTTATAACACGAAATCCAACTTGGTGTAGCAAGTGCAAGATCGAGATACTCTAATAGAGCAGTCATCCTAATAGAGCAGTCACCCTGAAAAGAATTCTGCTACAAACTAATCGCCCTGTAGAGAGTTCAGCTACAAACAATTCACCCTGTAGAGAGATCAGCTAGAAGAAGTTATCTTGTAGGGCGTTCAACTACGTAGTTCAGCTAGAAGAAGTCACCTTGTAGAGTGTTCAGCTACAAACAAATCACCCTGTAGAGGATCAGCTAGAAGAAGTTACCTTGTAGAGAGTTCAGCTACAAAGAAACCATCATGTAAAGAGTTCAGCTGCAAACAAATCACCTGTAGAGAGTTCAGCTACAAACAAATCACCTTGTAGAAAGATCAGCTAGAAGAAGTCACCTTGTAGAGAGTTTAGTTACAAAGAAACCACCATGTAGAGAGTTCAGCTACAAACTAGTGACCCTGCAGAGACATCAGCTAGAAGAAGTTACCTTGTGGAGAGTTCAGCTACAAAGAAACCATTATGTAGAGAGTTCAACTACAAACAAGTGACCCTGTAGAGACATCAGCTAGAAGAAGTTACCTTGTAGAGAGTTCAGCTACAAACAATTCACCCTGTAGAGAGATCAGCTAGAAGAAGTTACCTTGTAGAGAGTTCAGCTACAAAGAAACCATCATGTACAGAATTCAGCTACAAACAAATCACCCTGTAAAGAGATCAGCTAGAAGAAGTTACCTTGTAGATAGTTCAGCTACAAACAATTCACCCTGTAGAGAGATCAGCTAGAAGAAGTCTCCTTGTAGAGTGTTCAGTTACAAAGAAACCACCATGCAGAGTTCTGTAATAAATATATGTATTATATATAATTTGTACATTTACTGATAAAATCAGAAATATTTAAAGTATTTAACATCTGCCTCATCTTTTCTTCTTCCTGTGGTAATGAAAAAAAGATTGGTTAAAAAGCCCGGGGTATACAAATGCATGAAATCTAATCCAAAACAGCCAAGATGTAAAAAAGAGTGCGGCCCTCAAAAAGGCTATGGTGAAAAAAGATGTGAAATCCAAGGTGGCGGTTAAGAAATGGCTGTGATGGTAGATTACTGGTAAAAATTTTAATGACAACAATTCAGGTGAGTTTTGTGCCAAGACCAAGCAACACCAAAATTCACCTGAATTGTCATTATTAAATTTTTTACCATTAACCTACCATCACAGCCATTTCTTAGCCACCACCTTGGACTTCACATCTTTTTTCACCATAGCCTTTTTGAGGGTCGCACTCTTGTTTTACAGCTTGGCTGTTTTGGATTAGATTATTTTTACACTATATTAAGTTCATACCAGAGCAACAATGTTGTTGTGTACCACTGTGTACTTGATTTATTGTGATCACATAGCTGCTCAAGTGTGCATGTGAATATGATAAATCAGAAATCATACTATTGCCGACCACACAACATGTTATACACTGCCTATAGTTGGATATGTCAAAGCTGTAAAGTACATTCAAATTATGCAATACACTGGTGTTTGCTAACTCTGTGATAATAATAAGCTGACTACTTAACAGCTACTGCACATGATGACTAACTTGATATACATGTTTAGTATTGTGTAATATCGAGCACCACCAGCACCTCTTACTATCATGTTAGCCATCTATACAAAGTAAACAAACTAGTGTAAAAATAGTTTTAAAAATAAAACATGGGAATAGAGATCGCTGAAAAAGTAAAGAAACAAGAGTCAAACAAGCCAGCATGTTAAACATTGTTAATTTGGACTCAGATAAACATCTATACAGAAGCATTCTCAGTACTTATCTGCCCCTGATTTATGGAAAATCACTGTTTTTCCTTAGTTTCTACCATATCTATTGAGTCCAAATAGTGTGTTTAATATGCTGGCTTGTTTGACTCTTCTTTTTTTACTTTTTTCAGGGGTCTCTATTCCAATATTTTAATTTTTTAAATTATTTTTACACTAGTTGATAGTATTCCACAGCTGCTGTTTTTTCTAACAATTCTTTTCGTTCTGTACTTTGATAACTATTAGTGTATACTCATGATCACTTTTTTTCTTACAGAATGAGTTCAACATGTTTGTATTACTTTATCACCATGTTGGTATTGCAAAACATATACACATACATATATAGACCATCTTGAGTCTTGAGCAAAGCAGTACTGTCACTATCATGCCATATTACATTTTAAATAGGTATGCATTTGAGTGTGGGCCAAATCTTGGGGAAAGCATACACAGTGGTATATAAGATATACAAAATTTCAGAGGACATGTTCTCCAGCATTTCAGAGGACATGTTCTCCATCATGTCCTCTGAAAGTACTGTATATGCAGTCACCACATGATGGGTAGGGAGGATCATCCTGCAGAGAAATTTAACATGTATAGTGACAACATCAACTAGCTAGCTACATTATTATCTCATACAATACTGTATATAGTTGACTTACAGTCGCTCCTGCTAATGCCAAAGCTGCAGTCAGGCCTGCGAGTATAAATAACAGATTCATCCTTCTGATTATCTGAACAAGATGTGATGTTTCTGTTAAGCTCGTGTTCATTTATATACACCAGCATCACTCAATGTGTATGACATTGTTTACATTCCGGTACTCATAAGTGAGTCCAGTTGTGGTCTATCATATAGGGATACTGTTTGTCATTAAAACGCTACATAGTTATACCACAGAATCCAGAATAATAAATCTTTCTTCATCAGTATCACTGCACTGTTCAAGTATACAAGTACAAATGAAACGTATCTATGTTTTTGATTGCGTGAAATAGCATTGATAGTTTGTGAAATTGATTTCAAATCTTGTGGATGAACATCAGAATCAGCCAAGTTTTGAGTATAGTTTTGAGATAGCCAACCTCTCTTGGTAGGGTCATTAAAGTTGTTTCTTGCAGCAAAACAATTTACAACAATAGTCGCTATAGGCATTGGACAGTTTACTACTCATATGTTACAAGTCATAATGTGATGATATAATATTCAGCTGTGAATGTGTTGCAGCCATATACTGTTGATATAGAATGCATACAGTACCCTTAAACATACTGTAGTAGCTAAGTGATTATGGCAGCTATGAAGTCACTTGTGCTCATTATAGGGAATGTTTGTTGACAATGAAAATGATAAGGATGTTGAAAGCCATTGTAAACACTACCATATACCATTTTAAAATGTGGTATGCACAGCCATACCCAACCACCTGAATTTTTGCATGCACGTGTACAATCAGTCTTACATGCTGTCCTTAAGTTGAATGGAAAGTTGACTCATGCTGCCGATTGTGTAATTTTATGCTTACACATCAGTACACGTTTTACACAACTGTTACAGTTTCTGGTCTATTTACTCAGCCTCTGCAGGTCCAACTACACTTTTGTCACTGCACATAATTGTGGCTCCCTATACTGACAATTATTTTCTTTAGTATGCAAGCATGACAAATCGGTAGTTTAAAGGTTCAAGCAACCAACAAAAACCTACGTATCAACTATACCTATTTAAGCTTATGCTACAAAAAATTTTCAAACATTATTAATGGACACATTACACATTTATACACAAACACAATAGCTACATAACTAACATTAGGACTGTTCAGCTGTACTAGAGCATAAATGACAAACTTTAGCTGTTCACATGGTTGAAGCAACATTCTGTGTAGTCATACAGTATAATAATTTTGAAGCAGATATAAGCTGCATACAACTCTGCATGCATGGTGATTATACTAAATTGTACTTTACTACATTGTAACTAGCTATAGTCGTAAAGTCAAGCTTGTACAAATATGTACATACAATGAATATAATTGGAACTATGAAGTTGACAAATTAAGGACATTTTGTTTGTTCACATTATAAGCCATCTATTTTTCATCCAACCATACATGTCTCAATACAGTGAAGTATACAATATGTAAGTACAGCTCTCATATAAGTGTTCAAGTTCATGATGTGCAAAACATGGATGTCATAAAGTGCCTACACCTGTGGATCGGACTGACAGAGCCTGAGATTGATACCACATTTGACACTAGCTCAGGATAAACAATGTAAATATATAGACATCACTTATACATTGCAAACATGTATGCTGGAGGTTCTCTATTATTGACAACACATCTACTTCAGAATATGTAACAGTTTATGCAGTATTTAAAATATGCTAACTGTGACAAGCCTACATGCCTACTTTAATTATTTAAGATACCTTAATCATAGGATAATTGTATTTAGTACATGAATCAGGATATACCATTTGGTAATAAATCTGTGTTACCAGAGCTATAATACCATATGTGAATTCATGTACGTATACATGTATGCTGTAGCTACAGATTTTGTAACACATGGAATAAACATTTTATGTGAGTGTACAATGGTTTGAGTAGCGTGTTTGTTTGTTGTTAATAGACTTCAATCAATACCAGCTTTGATCCCCTAGATGGAATTGATATAAATCTAGATCATTGTACTTATCTATGCGTTACTTGTACACAGTCGTTATTATCAAGGCTGAAGGCTATGCACAAGAGGTGAGGGTTAAAGTGTAATGCATGGCTGCAATCATTAATTGGACTGGAATTATGAAGTACTTAAGCTGTTAATTTTTGTCATACAGTAAGGATTACAATCATTCATAGAAGACATTGAATACTTAATTGATGGAACATATGTAGAGATGACTACTTAGGTCGTCATACAAGCAACCGCTGCTAGTCATAACTTCACTACATCTTCATGGAAAGCATATGTGTGTGTTTCCATTTGATAAACACAGCCATACCAAGGAGAATCACCATTTGTTGTAACTAGCACTTAAAGCGCATTCTAATGACATACTGTTTTGTTTGTGCATCAAAGGTTCCACACGTACAACAGCTATATGCAGTGTAATTGTTGTATAATTTATATATGGTGAACTTTCCTTAATTATACTAAATGTTTCTCAAGATTATTGCTTTCATAGCACTGTCATCTATTATGAACTGTACCAGAAACAATTGGGATACCACAGAATTTAGACAGCTGACTTCTCAGTTTTAGAGCTAGGGTATTTGCTTAGAGCCTCCTGCAGTTAGACCCTGTATACAAATAAAGTTTGTATGTAGTAGCAATGAACATGAAAATAAATATGAACAAGCTACATGTACTACACATCCTACACTATAGTATGTATAAGTTAACCTGAAAAACAGCTAAAAATGATAAATGGATTTTTACTCAACATTTCAGCCAACCAGATGATTAAAGGTGTCAACAATAGACACATGTGGGTTGGCTCCTTTACAAATTCAGGAGAAGGTTGTAATAAAGCCAGCATTATATTTTATGGCTTCCTATATGAAATGTATGGTAAAAATATGGATTGAACGTAACTATCATGTCAGGTATTTGAACGAAACTATTTTGAAATATTTTTAGCAGGTAAAGAAGTGCTACAAATGAGCCAAATTTCAAGATCATGTGCAATTGCATCCATGAGATATTAAATGCTTATTATGCTTTTGAGGATCCAGCATATGTACTATACATACAGAAACCCTGATCTGTTATGAGAAACCGTATCAGACAAAATGGAATTTGAAACGTTTGTCTATCAAAGCCTGTGAAGTAACAAGTAGTCACAAACATGTACATATGTCTATAATACTAAAAACTCTGCTAAATTCAGAAAGAAACTACATACTGTATCAGTAACCTACAGTGTTGTATCAGTGTGTTAATGGTCATGAACTCTTGGCTCCCTCTCTATTACCTCTGGTTAGGCTGCTTAGTTTCCTTAACTTTTAAAGAGTCACTGTAACTTTCTATATAACAATCGAGCAATATTAGAGCTTACTTCCTGCACTGTAGTTTTGTTCACCCTACAACGTTACAACCAGTATTACACATGAGGCTGCCTAAACCAGAGTTTAAGTGTTTTAATTTACCTATAACAGCATAATTATTCAGAGTTGTGCAGCATAGGTGTCAAGAACACTGTAAATGGTTTGCATGCTAGTAATAGCATAGTTACAAACACACAGAACTATGTTTGACAGTGTTTATAAAGTGAGTTTCAATAGTATCCATTTAAACCATTGTAAGAGTTAAGTATCTTCATAATGAAGAATACATACATATGTACAAACTGCTTTAAAAATCTAGGGATCAACAGATATAACCAACAAGGAAGCATTTATGTTTTTGGATATTGGAAAATTTGGAGACATTACGCAAAGATTTGTTATGTCTTCCTCATCTATAGGGAGTATCTATGATTGAAGACATGTTGTTTCAGTCTGTGTACAATGACGGAGTAAAGATGTAAGAATTGGAATCATCTTTTATTGACAGTACAGATGATATTAGTGATAAGTATTGGAATAAAATATATACTAGACAACAGTAAATGTCTTATCATAATTGGTTGTAGAGAAGTCTTTTAATGGATTGCAAAGAAAGGCATGCTAATTATTCATGTGTTTATGAGGTCTGCTGCAATGTAATGTTGATGGATATAAATGACAAAATGCTTGGTAACAACCACTGTCCTTGCCCTTTCATGATAAAACAATCGTTCGAACCAGAGTCCAGACCTGTAGTGATATGTAAAAGGTACTGTGCTTTTAATTGCTGCATACAAACACTGAATATCTACATTGACACATATTCAAGGGTGGTTCCAGAAATGTTGGTGACAGGTTTTCAAATTTTCTGTTGCATACATATATGTGACCGGATTTGCGAAAAGGAGTCTTCCACACACATCCAATTCTATGAACTTGGAAGACCATAACTTAGCGTTCAAGTAAAATATGACTCTGACATTTTCTTCATCCATTAAGCCATGTTGGTACTCACTGCTGACCAAATTTCAAGCCATTAGCTTTTTCCAATCCAAAGTTATGGATTGTCAAAGTTGGTAAATTGTATGTGTGTGGAAGACCCCTTTTCGCAAATCCGGTCACATATGTGAGTCTAGAGCCTAGAAAATGTTTGAAAAATTATTTGTTTTGAGTTTGAATCTGGTGACACTTTGCTCCAATAAAATCTTTCAAATAAAGTTGATATTTTAAACATATGTTGAGAATTGATTAATTGATCAATTAATATAGGCTGCTTAAATGCATGCTTGCTTCTGCTGACATAGCATTCAAGAATAGGCTAAACAGTAAAATTTGAAGCATACAACAGACACATGGATGCCATCCTGGGGGATTGCATATACCCCCAGGAAAATTTGCAGATCTTAAACACTCTGAGATATGATTTTTACTGTTTAAGCTAAATAACTTTTAAAAATACATAATAAAACAATTCTATTAGAGTAGTCGACTGCTCTATTAGAGTATTTTGAATTGAACCTTTGATACTTTTGCAAATCAATTTTAATTGCTTTAATATACTTGGTTCTGAAGGTTTTGACCAGTTTCCAGAACCCTCAGAACCCCTAAATCCACCACTGATATTAGGGATGATGTAGCTATTTATATGTAGCTATCCGTGAATATGTAGATGAGAACAACAGTCTTAATTTATTGTCAAAGGATTACAAAATATAGTACAGTTAAAAGAACAGAATCATAAAAAAACACAAGTAATAGCTTTAACTTTAAATAATTTTTATACAAGTTCTAGTATTTTGGAACATAGCAGCACTTCCCTGTGGCTACTTTGTCTGCCAGCTTCTTCAATTCCAACTTGTAATATATCAACTCCTGTTCAGAAATATCACCTTCTGCTGCATCTCCCTTTCCTCCTGGTGGGCCATGTCTTCCTGGTTGTCCCTTCTTCCCAGGAACTCCAGGATAGCCAGGTATTCCAGGGGCACCATCAGGACCATAAGAAGGTGGACAAGCATCTCCTCTAGGGCCACGGGATCCAGGCCTACCAGGAACACCCTGAACTCCCTTTCTGCCATGTATTCCTTTCGTTCCTTTGGGCCCTTGAGTAGGACAATCCAGGTAGAAATCTTCTCCATCTGGCCCCTGTTCACCAAGTGGTCCGATTTTACCCTTAGGTCCTTTGGCACCTGGTGATCCATCTGCTCCATCATCACCTTTTGGTCCAGCATAACCTTGTATACCAGTGTCTCCTCTGGGTCCTGGTGGTCCAGGGTATCCCAATGGTCCCTTTGTAAATGGACAGTATTGAAAGTAGTAGTTGCATGTGTCTCCATCTTCATAGTAAACGTAGTACTTGCATGGAAGTGCATAATCATCTAAATCGTCAGTGATTCCTGCATCATCGCTCATTGTGTCATTAGTGTCCTCACCCATTTCTGATGCAATTTGTCTGACTGCTCTTTTAATGTGTGACTTGATTGTTAGACCAAAGCAACATTGGTAAAAGTCAGATTTAAAATTGGCAATGTATCTTAGGAGTTCATTTACTCGTGTAGCATTCTTTAGAGTTTTAATACTTCCTGGTCTACCTGGGTATCCGGGAGGTCCTTGCTCTCCCTTCTGTCCATCATTACCAGGTTCACCAGTCCGGCCCTTCATACCAGGTCTACCAATAAGACACTTTGCATCTTGTCCAGGAGGACCCTTTGGTCCTCTGTTACCAGGTCTACCCCGATCGCCTTTTTCTCCATTGTCACCTCTGTCACCTTTGATTGCAGGATGGTTTGGACACTCTTCACACTGATAACGTTCTCCGGGATATCCCTTTGGTCCATCAGGTCCCTGTGCTCCTTTATCACCTGGATACCCAACATGGCCATGCTTTCCAGGTATTCCATAATATCCTTTTGGTCCTTGTCTTCCATAGTCACCCAGTTCTCCCTATATATTGGGGTAAAAAAATAAAATACATACATTGATGCTATTGTTGTGTGGAACTTTGTCACAAACATAAATGTATAGTATTGTTGTACATACAATACCTTAGGTCCTTCTGGTCCAGGGTATCCACGCTCCCCAGTTACATACTATATAAATAATTTACACAGTTTCTTAGCTTCCAACACATTGTAGTACAAACTTACTGTGCCATGTTTAGGACATGTGCTGTAAGATGCGTATGCAGCACGTCTCTTTTTTGTAGGAGCAGAATAATGTCCAGCTGAAAGGATGGATTTTTAAATAATACTTTAATCTGGCATCACATTTGTAGTGATCATACCTCCATTACAGCATGATTGCAGCTATTGTGTGAAAAGGAATAATAAATTTGGCTAGCTATTATTGTTTAGTAATTGACATACCTGAAGTCCAAGGTATGTGATAAGATAATCAAACTGCTTCCTGACCTAAAATTATAGTAAAGCATGTATATTGTATGACACACTTTGAATGTATAACTCACTTTGTAGAGTTGCCTTGTCATACCCTTCTGTCCCTGAGGACCTGGTGGACCCTATGAGAGCATAGTATTTTGAAACATATTTTTCCTGTTGTCATTTGTTCTTACTGGATCTCCTGCTTTTCCATCTTTTCCACATGGTCCTATCTCTCCAGGTGCTCCCTTAAAAATTCAATTTAAATTATATAATTTAATGTTTTAGTAATAGATGGACAGCAACTTACAGGGTAGCCAGGTGGAGCAAACAAACAGCATTGTCCCTATGATAGTAAGAATGAAGCAATTTAAATGAGATCACAGGAGCAGTTGCATGTATATATGTGTACACAAACCTTTTGTCCTTTGTAACCACGAGGACCAGGGAGTCCTCTGGATCCTCTAACACCCTGTAATAATAATAATGATAGTAATAAATGTTTGTAAATGAATGATGCATTTACTTGTCTCCCTTGATCTCCCATATCTCCTGGAGGTCCAGCAGGTCCAGGTTGAGTAGTACAATTTCCTGCAAGTCCTCTTGGACCAGGATGACCTGGGTCACCAGTGTCTCCTTTAAGTCCATAATGTCCATCTTTTCCTGGTTCACCATTGTCACCACGAGGGCCATCTGGACCAGGGTAGCCTTTAGGACCCTATATGGATTATACATATAATAAACAGTTTTTTTATGAACCATTCACCCACCTGCGGTCCTGATTCTCCATCATGTCCTCTGAAAGTACTGTATATGCAGTCACCACATGATGGGTAGGGAGGATCATCCTGAAGAGAAATTTAACATGCATATATGGTGACAACATCAACTAGCTAGTTACATTATTATCTCACACAATACTGTACATAGTTGACTTACAGTCGCTCCTACTAATGCCAAAGCTGCAATCAGGCCTGCAAGTATAAATAACAGATTCATCCTTCTGATTATCTGAACAAGATGTAATGATTTTATCAAGCTCATCCTTTATATATACCAGCATCACTCAATGTGTATGACATTGTTTACATTCCAGTACCTATAAGTGAGACCAGTTGTGGTCTATCATATAGGGATTGTCATAAAACACTACATAGTTATACCACAGAATCCAGAATAATTAATCTTAGACCTATTTCTCAGCAATGTTGCTGCATTGTTTACCACTGATACATAGCCCTTAGATTCCACTTACGTATATTTTTAATGGTGTATAGTAGCATTGACATGGCTAATCCCAACAGAGTTTACATATGTTGCTACAATATTATGTGGTGGCATGGAATGTTCTGTGTAGTTTTTTATTGGAAGTGCAATCTCACATGAAAACTAAATCCTGCATATATATAAGGAGACTGACTCTTTAAATTCTGCTAAAAATATGTAGTTACATGATTCTGTGGATATTATCAACATGCAGTATTTCTTTACCTCACATCAGCACACAAACACCAATACCCATACGGTTAATACTTGACACATGTAGTGGTGGATGTTCTTATCACTGGAAGTACATAATCAGCCAAAGATATTTTTCAGCTGTACCCTAGAGTAATGTATATGCATATCTAATCTTCAACTAGGTAGTATAACATAAACAACTAATAATGAATTTTCGTACTCATGCAAGGAAACAATTTGAACAGCAGTCACTGAGCATTGGACTGGGGCCTTACAGGGTGTATTAACAATTAACCATGTTTGTGTTAAAGTGTGGGTGCAGCCATATTGTGTGTACCAATAGTTTCCATACTGGTCATAGTACCCTCAAACATAACATGTGAAAAATTGGCAGCTAGCGAGTTAAGAAGTAATCTGTGTGTTCACTATAGGGTTGTTAACAATGAAAATGATAAATGCATACACAACTGTCTAACACAGTCAGTCCATACATGCTGTTTTACACTAAGTTGACTCATTGTTTATAACTGAGAATTTTTCTAATCATGTAATTTGATGGCTTGCACACCTGTATGCATTTTATGCAACAGTTTCCGGTCCATACGTATATACTACAGGCTATTCTGCCCTTCTTTACTGTTGATTAATTGATTGGTTGATTGATCAATTAACCAATCAATCAATTAACAGTATAAGAAGGTCAGAAGGACCTGCACCACTAATGTTAATTGCTTATGTACCCATACAGCACAATCTCACAAAATCCTGCTTTAGCCTTAGATTCATACAAATGTTACAGGCTAATGTCTACACTTGTATACAGGTTGCTATAGATGTGCACAAATACGATTAATTTAATTGGAACTATGAAGTTGACAAATTAGGGGCATTTTGTTTGGTCACATTATAGGCCATCTATTGTATGATCAGCCATACATGTCTCAATAAGTATGGACATTGATGTGAAAGTACAAGTGTTCGTGGTCATGATGTGCAAAAATGGATGTCATAAAGTGCCTGCACCTGTGGATTGGACTGACAGGGATTACTATTTGAAACTAGCTCAGGATAAAACAATGCAAATAGAAATCTTCAGCATCATTTAACGTGTAAATACCTATGCTGGGAGTTCTATTATTGACAGTGTCTTCATCAGAATTTGTAACATATTGTACTGTTGACCATCAGTATTGTTGTGATTAATAGTGCCTTCTATATGGTATACATGTTATTTGGTAGTGTTATGTGCTATCATTGACTCTCAGTGTGTACAATTATGTGAATGCATGTATAACTTATACAGTATGCTGTATACTGCAGTAGCACATGGACTAACAATACTATATATAACAATGTAAAAGGTTTGATGTTATGTGCATAAACATACAGATCTAGATCCAAGGCTGTAGACAAGCTGCCACCAAACGCACAGTGTCAGATATATACTTGGATTCTATTTTGTCTAACATGGTTTCTCATATTACAAGATAGGGCTTCCACATAGTGTAGGATATGTGTAAATTGGGAAATAATATGAATGCATATACGTAGTTATGTTGGCTAGGTGTACATACAAGTACATTGCTACTACAAAATTATATTCATACAATCCACACACTATACTATGCTTGTATCATCATTTTCCTATAAGACTGAAGGCGCACAAAGGTGACAGTTACAATGGCTACCTGTACATACAATCACTTGACTAGAAGAGTGCTAAAGTTGTTTTATTTTTTTTTGTGACTTTGTCACAAGTGTTATAATCACTATAAACAGTTAATAAGATTACTCATGCAGCTAGATAACATTGATAATTTAAAGCAATTCTTAGTTGTTGGTATTCAGATGAAAATACTTAACTAGCTACACCAGCTGCAGGCTATGTTAGCATAACTACAGACACCCAAAAAGTTTGATTTTATGTACAAGTGTAACTTTCAGTACTCTGTTAGATTTCCATTATAACTTTCAGTGCTGAGAAACACAGTCAGCTATTTCCCATAACAAGAAATCAATACGCAAGCTGTTGCACACTTGTGCATTCCAGTGACATTCTATTAATATGCACCTGCAGATTACACACATACAGCAGCAGCACAGTAGTAGTGGTAGTGGTAGTGGTGGTGGAGGAGGAGGGATGGCGACAGCAGCAATATACACCATACAAACCCTGTATGTGTAATTGTTGTATATTTAATAAAAAAAACACTTTATAAATTTTTCTCCCGCTGATACTGACATTCACCCCCATTATCTCTATCTAGAATATATCCAAAATGACAGACCTAAAGAATCAGAATCTTAAAGGTGAAAGTTAATGATTTTTACATAGCTCATAATCAAAGAAAATATCCAATACACTCCTCTCAAAAAAATTGTACTATACTATTTGGATGTTCAATTTGGAAAAAGATCAGATGCATCTTTTCAATAATTGTGGTACATCTGTATGTGTACACATGTGCATGTACTGTTATGTAGAAACTTGAAGGTATTTTTTAACTTAACACATGTACAATCAGAGTAACCATCATTATACAAGAAAGAATCTCAGCAACAATGTAGAAGAACATACAACAAGTATATCTGAAACCTTGTCTGCTCCCAAACAGGGAAAGTTTCCAAGAAGTTGTGGTCATTTATTAAGGCACAAAAGAATGATCACTGTGATGTGGCTACATTACAGGACAATGGTGTTGTCTATAGCGATCCACAAAGTAAGGCAGAACTTATTAATAGAGCTTTTTCTACCGTCTTCACAAGTGAAGACACATCGACTATGCCAGTACTGAGTGATATCTGCATCAACAAATTCCACCCACTCATATCGATACAAATGGTATTGTTCAACTTTTACAAAATCTTAAACCATCTAAAGCTCCTGGATCTGACAAAATTCCAACCCGTTTTTTTGCTTTGAGTTTGCACCTAGTTTAGCTATGATTTATAAAGCTTCACTGGGACAGGGAGGGACAACTGCCTTAGGAATGGAAGCATGCTAACATAGTCCCCATTTATAAGAAAGATGATAGATCAAGTCCACTAAACTATCGTCCAGTCTCCCTTACTTGCATTTGCTGCAAATTTTTTGAACATAAATGCTCAAACATCTTTAAGCACTTAGATGTCAGAACCCAGCAAGATCAGTACTGCTACTACTTAATTGGTGAGAATGTGAGCTCTGTACCTCACACCAAATATCTTGGAGTTATCCTGGATGAACACTTAACATTTTTAATGAGCATATTAAGAAGACCTCTTTCAAAGCAAATCAAGTCAAGTCTTTCTTACAGCGAAACATCAGCTCTTGCTCAACTATGATGAAAGAAGCCTGTTGTAGATCAATGGTGAGGCTATTGATAGAATATGCTAGTGTGTGTGGCCTCCATACACAAAAACAAACATTAACTTGATTGAAGCAATTCAGCAAAGAGCTGCAAGATTTAAGACTGGGAACTTTGGACTAACATCTAGTGTTGCAGAAATGTTACAATCACATGGTTGGAACAACGTCATGAGATCTCGCGTCTCACCATGTTGTATAAGATTTTACATAACATAGTCAGACTCAGTATACCTAACCATCACATTCCCACAATGACTAACTCCAGTACAAAAGGTCATTTACAAAGATTCCAACAATTGCAAGCTCACCTTGATGTTTATTTGCACTCCTTTTTTTCCTTCAGCTCTTAAAATGTGGAACAGTTTACTAGCTACAGTTATTGAAGTAACAAATGTAGAAGATTTTAAGAAGAGAATATTGAAATATTTTGTATTAACCCAGCTACTGTATACATTTTTGTGTAATTGTCTGTATCTGTGCACAAATACTCCATTTTGGAGTTTTGTACAGTATTTAATATAAATAAATAGGGATTTGAGTAACCACTAACAGCATAGGAAACAGATCACCTGTATTTGCACTGTATCATAGACATGGATGCCAATAGTGTACTGGCTGTACTGCAAGTGTATAGAAATAACATCATCTAAGAATAAGCATGAATACGTCATTGTTTTTGCAGTATTGTCTACTGCTTTGGCTTTTGGGGAGGACAAAATTAGTTGGTGTATTACTGCAAACTTGTACACTTAAAATGTACTATGATGCTTCACAGAAGGATCTTTCTTCCCTACACCCATCATGTGGAGACTGTTGGTGTGCACCGAGAGTGGATGATTAGCCACCAGAGGATTGGGAGGCACAACTTAATAGGTTAGGAACCCAGCCCAGGGTTCTTCACGGTTTTAGAAACTGAGGCAAAACTGACGTTTCTAAAAAATTATGAATAACCAAGGAGTAGTTCCTAACTGACTTAGAACATGGTTCAGTGTTATTTATAACTAGGTTTTAAGTACGCTTTGCTAAAATACTACACAGCGAATACATTATATGCTCAAAGTCTAAATAATAACTTGGCAGGTTTCTATATAGATAGCCAACTCAAGGAGGTTCTAATTTGCCAGGAGGTTTCTTACTGATATTAGAGACCTCATTAAATATCAAAGATCAAAACATACATTGTATGCTATGTTCTTATTCTGAAGAGAAGTTGACAAATTTAATTTAAAAGTTGAGAAGTTTAAATTTAAAAGTTGACAAAATAATATTGAAGTTTTGTTCATTCATTTTATGCAATGCAAAGGAGCAATAAACACATCTACATGCCACGAAAATGTAAATACGGTATAGGCATAATATTCTTGATGGCCACATGTTGTGCATAATTCCACATCTTCAAACTGGCAAATGCAAATGTTTTTAACTAGTATAACTATTCCCAAAGGTAACAAGTGCCTAGTCAGACATGATGCTATACTTGGGCCTACAAAAGGAAGGTGGAAGTAAGGATTTATACCTTAGTAAATTTATTAGGGTCTGAGGGCATAGCTATCCCATGGAAAATTTTTGAGATCTAGGCTCTCTGAAATTGTGAGAATAATAGCAGTTTATTTAAAACACTTTTATGTTCAGTTCACTAATATATTGTACTATATAAGCTGACTGATTTATTAAAGTATATACGCACTACTTTAGCATGGGCATTCAAAGGCACTGTACAGGGCTTCCTGGGCAGTATCATGTTTGCTTATGGCTTTGATACCCAACCAATTCAAAGATACATTACACTTTGACTCATGACATGGAGCGTTAAATTGTGGGTTTAGGTTTACAGGTTTAAGCTATGATGGTCAGTGTAGTTGCTAAGTTTTGACTAATTGACAATTAAAAAACAGCAAACGATCAGTTAAATAATTGTTTGGGCAATGTGTGGATGCATATTTCTACCCACCTTATAGTCATCTGGTCTGCAGCCCTCAGGATTTTGGGCATACATATCAGCAAAACCCAGCAGCATTACCTCATTATATACTTTAGATATCAATACTACACATGATATGACTTACATGAGGTAAGCAAGCTAAATAATATGCATATAAAAAATAATTTAGTAACGTCAGTAGAAATCCTACACAACAAGCTAAATCGGTTGAAAATATGACCAAATGTCAAGTGTCTGGTTATATTGATACCTACAATACCAATCTTGGAGTAGAGTATTACCACTTGATATCACAATACTGGGTAGTATCATGAACCACGGTAGTGATTCATAGTAGAGATCGACTATGTTTTTTACCAAAATCCTAATAGAACACACACCTAAACACCACCTTAGGAAGCTCCCCCAACCACAAAAGAAGCCTTAGAAGTTAATTTGGAAGAAGTATAGGTCCACTGGAAAATATGAAGTCAAAAGGAACCAACAAAAGTACTTTTTAAATAACTAAAATATGCCATCTTGTTCATCTTATTTTTTTCCACATGGCTAGAGCAAAATGTAAATACTTTTGGATAAAAACTTCATAACTCTCCTTCCTATGTCTTTCTTCACATCCGTGACCTATTTTTAAATGCATATTACAGTGATAACACCCATTCTCAAGCAAATTTGCTTCTTATAGATTCGCTTTACCATTGATCTTCTGACTTAGTCTCTGCAAGGGTAACCAAAATGTTAATAGGTGTTAATAAGTATCCAATCTATTTTAAGTTCATTTGGAAACCTTATATCATTACTGATATTTAACCACAGTATCATGAACCACGGTAGTGGTTCATAATAGAGATCGTCTGTTTTTTTCCAAAATCCTAATAGAACACTCAACTAAACACCACCTTAAAAACCTTTTCCAACCTCAAAAGAAGCCTTAGAAGTTCATTTGAAAGGAGTTTAGGTCCACTAGCAAAGATGAAATCAAAAGATTTGATAAAAGGACTTTTTTTATTAAAGAACTGAAATCTGCCATTTTGTTCATCTTCTAATTATTATTTTCTCACAGGGTTAGAGCAAAATGTGAGTACTTTTTGGGGATAAAAACTATGCTACTTTCCTTCCAATGTCCATGACCTATTTTTAAATGCATATTACAATGATAACACCCATTCTCAAGCAATGTTGCTTCTTGTAGGTTCACTTAGCCATTGATCTTCTGACTTAGTTTCTGCAAGGGTAACCAATGTGTTAATAAGTATCCAATCTATTTATGTCAACAAGTTCATTTGGAAACTTTATATCATTACCTTTGACTTAATTGTGATCACATAACTGCACAAATCAGAAGCCATACTATTGCTGACCACAACATGCTATACACTGCCTATAGTTGGATATGTTGAAGCTGTATAGTACAAAGTACATTCAATGGTATGGACAGGGGCGTAGCCAGCCAATATTTGATGGTTGGGCATAACATCAACTTAACTACACACAAGAAACACGCTCACTTTCATGTGAGACATTATCAAAGAAAATATGAAAAGTGTATGCACACAAAGCCTACAGCTACCTATGCTATAGTGTAAACAAATGCTGCTTGCATGCATGCAAACATTTACTAGCTATAATGCTAAACTTGTAGGACAGGCATCCACCGACGATCGTCGTAGCAGAGCATCACGTGACATCAAACTGCTGTATCTACAAGAACCAACAATGTAAACAGTTCATCACATATTTACTACAATCAACTGGCAGTATATAGCTTAAAGACCAACATCACAGCGACATGTAATACTTTTTCAAGTAAACGCCACATGGCCCCAAATGAAGGCCCGGGACGCTAATTTATGAACTATGAGCCTTATCACAAATATCAGCATGCCAAGAAAGTTTCGTCCCAGACTTATAGCAGCCAATGTACATTTTGCATGAATCTCGTGTAAACCACAACTCGATTAATCAGTACAAATTGTGCACGTGACACTTCATAATGACTTGACCTTTTCTCCATTTCCAGCTCCATTTGCATATGTCATTATTGTTATCTAAAAGAGTATGTATTCCCGTTTTCTTTCATCAGCAGTAAGTTAGGCTATACGGTACTTTCCTTATCAAAAAAATACGCTTGACAAGTCCACTGAAACCAAATTTTTTTGCTGCCAGCACCATCCACACTGAATCCTACTGACGATTATCACTCACTGTGACTTAGAGATACAGTACCACGCTTCGACTCCATTTAAAATTTCGAATTTCTACCGCGCCAAGGAGCGTGGCACGTGCGTCTACATACTTCCCGAGGGATTTTCTGCGTAATGGATCACGTGATACCCCATCTAACTCGATCTCTTCTTCGAAGTCATGGTTCAACAAATGAGGTACACGTTTACGCTTTACAGTATTAAAGTAAGGTTGTTTTGTGTGCTGCTGTAAATCCTCGCGTGAATCTTAAGCTACTTGTGATGGTTGGGCAAAAGTTTGTGATGGTTGGGCAAATGCCCGCACATGCCCACCCTTGGGATCCCGCCCACCCTTGGCTACGCCACTGGGTATGGAAACATGTTTGCTAACTCTGATAATATTAGCTGACTACTTAATAGCTATGTACTGTACATGTGCAATATCAAGCACCACCAGCACCTCTTATGATCATGTTAGCTATCCATAAATGGATTTATAAAAAGTAAACAAACTAGTGTAAAAATAATTCTCAACAATTAAAACATGGGAATAGATTGCTGAAAAAAGTAAAGAAACAAGGGTCAAACAAGCCAGCATGTTAAACACACAGAGATCTCTATTTGGACTCAAATAAACATTTATACAGAAGAATTCTCAGTGCTTACTGATTATTTTCAGTACTTGTCTGCCCCTATTTATATAAAACTACTCATTTTCCTTAATCTCTATCTATACCCCATATCCATTGAGTCCAAATAGAGATCTCTCTGTGTTTAACATGCTGGCTTGTTTGACCCTTGTTTCTTTACTTTTTCAGCGATCTCTATTCCTATGTTTTAATTTTTGAAAATCAAGACACACGATAGTGTGTCATGCGGCCTAAGAAGCCGGCGCACAATTAACACCCGTGAGTATATTGACAGGAAGAACGAAAACGCAATTTCCGAACCTCCGTAGCTCTGTGCTGCCTTGGTGAGACAAGACGATTTTTGCTGTGGACACGCCCTCCAACTGCAACACTCCACATTCCAAGTTTGAGCAAAATCGCTTCAAGCATTCCTGAGATATGCGACTTCAAAAATTGGCTTAGTTTCTTCGTTTTTTTTTCTTTCTTATTTTTCTTCCTCTTTTTTCGCACACTTACAAAATACGCTATAAAACGCGAACGCCATATCCGATTTCCTTGAAATTTGGCACACAGACGAGGGTATAAAGGCGTATCTCTGTACCAACTTTGGTTGGAATACGATACACAGACAAAGAGTTATTAGCGATTATTCACAAATAATAACTCCAATATGTTGTCATGCCTACAGGGTCTACAGGGTAAACCGCTTAAGGGAAGAAGCTGAAAATCGGTGGGTGAATATGTTAACTATTGAACCTCAAACCTTTTGTGGTTTGAAACAAATCGAGCTAAAAACCACGAAGATACAACAACAAAAACCAACAGTGTGAAATATTTGGGAGTTTTCTTTCAATCAAATTTGTCATGGTCACACCACTGCAAGTATGTTGCAGCCAAAACCAGCAAGTCCTTGAATTTTCTACGTCACACTTTATGGGGTGCTACAACTGAGGCCAAATCCATGGTCTATAAGTCTTTAGTGTGGCCTTCACTAGAGTACGCTTGCACTGTGTGGAATCCTCATACTGTTTCTGATAAGTCCACAGTGGAATCTGTCCAATGACGTGCTGCACGTTGGGCCTGTGGAAGTCGTTGGTCACCATTACATAAGTGTTGGAATAAATCTTCTAATGCTTGTTTACAAGAATTACACTGGCCAACACTGTCATCTCGAAGGGATTATTTGAGCGTGGCTATGCTTTATGACATCATAAAAGGTAGGTACGATTCTTTGAAACTATCAAATTACTGTAATTTCAATACATCTTGTACCCGAGCGCATCCTCTCACCCTTGTTCCGCTACAGTCTTCTATCAATTCTTATAGACATTCTTTCTTTGTGAACACTGTTTTCTTATGGAACACTCTATCGTGTGATGTATTTGATCTCAGCTCATCTAAGTTTCGCCAAGCTGTGTATAAACTGTTTTGTGGTAATTAATTTATATGTGTATGTGTTCTTTCTTGGTTTTTGTAGCTGTGTTTTCTCTGTATTTGTCCCCTCCGTTTTTGGTTTTGTATCTTCTAGGGAAACACCCTTGTACAGGCTCTGCCTTTTGGTGTCACCCTGTCTTTTTTTGGCAAATCAGATAAACAATAATAATAATAATAATAATAACAATTACGCAATCGAGATTAGATAATAAAAAACGACTACTTGCCAGGCCTACCAGAAAAACTGCTTGGAGTAATGCTTTGAAATTCGCTGTACAGATGGAGCAATCATCTTAGAAAGGCTCTTCAATGGTGTAGAAGAATCAGACTTAAAGCCACGGAGTTATAACACGAAATCCAACTTGGTGTAGGAAGTGCAAGATCGAGATACTCTAATAGAGCAGTCATCCTAATAGAGCAGTCACCTTGAAAAGAATTCTGCTACAAACGAATTGCCCTGTAGAGAGTTCAGCTACAAACAATTCACCCTGTAGAGAGATCAGCTAGAAGAAGTTATCTTGTAGGGCGTTCAACTACGTAGTTCAGCTAGAAGAAGTCACCTTGTAGAGAGTTCAGCTACAAACAAATCGCCCTGTAGAGGGATCAGCTAGAAGAAGTTACCTTGTAGAGAGTTCAGCTACAAAGAAACCATCATGCAGAGTTCTGTAATAAATATATGTATTATATATAATTTGTACATTTACTGATAAAATCAGAAATATTTAAAGTATTTAACATCTGCCTCATCTTTTCTTCTTCCTGTGGTAATGAAACAAAGATAGGTTAAAAAGCCCGGGGTATACAAATACAAAATGAAATGAAATCTAATCCAAAACAGCCAAGATGTAAAAAAAGAGTGCGGCCCTCAAAAAGGCTATGGTGAAAAAAGATGTGAAATCCAAGGTGGCAGCTAAGAAATGGCTGTGATGGTAGATTAATGGTAAAAATTTTAATGACGACAATTCAGGTGAGTTTTGTGCCAAGACCAAGCAACACCAAAATTCACCTGAATTGTCGTTATTAAAATTTTTACCATTAACCTACCATCACAGCCATTTCTTAGCCACCACCTTGGACTTCACATCTTTTTTCACCATAGCCTTTTTGAGGGTCGCACTCTTGTTTTACAGCTTGGCTGTCTTGGATTAGATTATTTTTACACTATATTAAGTCCATACCAGAGCAACAATGTTGTTGTGTACCACTGTGTACTTGACTTATTGTGATCACATAGCTGCACAAGTGTGCATGTGAATATGATAAATCAGAAACCATACTATTGCTGACCACACAACATGTTATACACTGCCTATAGTTGGATATGTCAAAGCTGTGAAGTACATTCAAATTATGCAATACACTGGTGTTTGCTAACTCTGTGATAATAATAAGCTGACTACTTAACAGCTACTGCACATGATGACTAACTTGATATACATGTTTAGTATTGTGTAATATCGAGCACCACCAGCACCTCTTACTATCATGTTAGCCATCCATACAAAGTAAACAAACTAGTGTAAAAATAGTTTTAAAAATAAAACATGGGAATAGAGATCGCTGAAAAAGTAAAGAAACAAGAGTCAAACAAGCCAGCATGTTAAACATTGTTGATTTGGACTCAAATAAACATCTATACAGAAGCATTCTCAGTACTTATCTACCCCTGATTTATGGAAAATCACTGTTTTTTCCTTAGTTTCTACCATATCTATTGAGTCCAAATAGTGTGTTTAATATGCTGGCTTGTTTGACTCTTGTTTTTTACTTTTTTCAGGGGTCTCTATTCCAACATTTTAATTTTTTAAATTATTTTTACACTAGTTGATAGTATTCCACAGCTGCTGTTTTTTCTAACAATTCTTTTCGTTCTGTACTTTGATAACTATTAGTGTATACTTATGATCACTTTCTTCTTACAGAATGAGTTCAACATGTTTGTATTACTTTACCACCATGTTGGTACTGCTATACATACATACGTATATAGACCATCTTGAGTCTTGAGCAAAGCAGTACTGTCACTATCGTGCCATATTACATTTTAAATAGGTATGCATTTGAGTGTGGGCCAAATCTTGGGGAAAGCATACACAGTGGTATATAAGATATACAAAAATCATAGCGAGAGGCATAAGGAATTCAGTCTTGCCTGATGACAACAATTTTTCTCTACATTAATTTTATTTACGGACACACTAACATTTTGACTACTCTATTAAAGCATTTGACTATAAAAGTAAACTGATCTTTTTAGTTGGTCATTTTTAACCAGTTCAGGAAGTAATCAGGTAATCTCTTCCAAGTGAAAAGGCTGACTAATGTCTGGTAACCATCAAAATTCCCTCTGCAATGTACTGAAACCTAATTCTGAATACGAGATTCCTGCAATTTAATCAATACTGTTCATTAGGTATTGTCATAACACTTGTGCACCATTGAAATGTGCTGAACATGTATTTATCATGAACTGCCAGTTATGTTTCATTGCTGTATACATATTAAAAAAAACTTGCTCACTTTTATTCTTATTCTTACTAGCATGGCTTGAACTTACGTATATAATATGTGAGTGCATGTTTATGAACTAATGTTTTGTTGCTAACTCTTTAGTATGCTCTTCATGATCCATAATAAGCATTGTATCATCCATATAATAAAATGGGGGTCCCCCTCCGTATGGATTAAGGTACATTCCAGTTGGAATGGGATTTCCATCTTAGAATGGGAACGGAGGTGGGAATGGATATGCAGCGAATGCTAAAGGAGCTATATTCTACATGCACATTTCACTAACACACATCTTTGTCTTGTATAGCTACATATTCCCTGACTGTGAGTCCATAATTCACATGTCTTTGTATGCATGTGTGAATGCTTCACTCTGAAGATATTTTTGTATACTTGTCATGACAGTGGAAAATAATCCATAAACTTAGAAGACCTATATAATTCTATCACCCTAACTAAGTACAACAATAACTTTCATGAATATGGTGACATTATTTAGCTATGTATTATCTATTGCTCATGTGATGAATGGATTCTGTGTTAATATGACATGCTCGTATATAATGTGCTTTTTTTGTATTACCAGTAACATAAAATAAGCTTTATGTTATTGTGTGTTGTGCATGTTATATGTTTCACAGTTGCTCTCATAAATAAGGGAAGGGGTGCTTGGGATGCTAAAGCAACCCCACCCTCCAATAGTTCTATTATGATGTGCTAGCTAGGATGCTAGTAGAAGCTATATACAGGTGAAGCACAGACAATGAAAAGGGGAAGAGAGCAAGGGAAACAGTTACTCTCTTATGAGAGGTGGTCAAAATTATGAGTAAGACTTAAACTGGCTGCTAAAATTCTAAATACTCTAATAGAACAATAACTTTAGAATTCAGAAGAAAACAAAACGAGTGTGTAAACTGAAGTCAAACATTCCATTCTTTACCTGTGCAGCTATTATTCCTTCCATTATGTGAGATATCTTGCCTTACATACCAACTGAAACTTTACCAGCACTTTAACTCTACCAAGTGAATTCTTTATTAGTGCTTTTGAAAGGCTATTCTGAAACTTGTTTTAGTTAAATATGAATGGTGAGAAATTTTAACTACAAACTTGATAACTACAACATTATAGTAAAATTTTAAGCATCTTAGGGCTATAGTGTCTGGACCCTATAGACTACATGCTACCAGTGATTTTATATGTACCTGATCACGTTCCACACATATCAAAATGTCCTATTTTAAAATTACTCTGGTAAATGTGACCAATGCATAATACCATCTACTCATATGTATTGTATTTCAGATGTATACTTTATATGTTACTACGTACTTACATAGTGTATTAGTATGTTTTTATTACACCATCTTAGCTAGATGCCAGTAATCCTCTAGAATAGACACAATTTACCACTGTAAATAAGGTTAACAGACAAGGGAGCCTCGGGTACAGTTAGTTAGTATTGAATTCCGGTTAATAGGAACCTACCATTGTCAATACTGTTGCACGTGCAAACAGCAATCACGCTGCCTATCTCTACTCATGGCAAAAGGGGCACTATTTTGAATTGCTTATACTGAAGTCAGTCATAAAGATTGAAGCTCTTGCAAACAGTCACCCACCCACCCACCTGCCCTTGGCTAATCACTGGCATCCACCCTCACTCAACCGATACAATCATGCATGCTAGCACAATTGGTATAAATACATTATTTCACATTTGGGCACCCAGGCATGGCGTAGTCAGGCTGCTTGATGTGCCTAAGTACTGGCGATAGCAATATAAATACAGCAGCTAACTTCCTCACTATGGCAGATGCAGGTGCATTTAGCACCTACCATCTGGCAGTGTCCCATTTATCCTCAAACTATGCATAGCTCTGATTACCATATAGCGGTAGTGCATGTAGGCCAAGCGGACGTAGGATGTTAACTACAAACACAGTATCAATGGGTTAGACCAGAAATTCTCTACATATCATGAACCACGATAGTGGGTTCATAATAGGAATCGCAGTGGAATTTTTGAAAATCCTAATAGAGCAGTCACCTAAAACCAGCCTTAGAAAGCAGACTCGAGCACAAAACAACACTCAGATGGCTTATTATCAAACACTGAACTCAGACAAATGGTGATATAGCAGTAAAAATGGTTTAGACGAAATTTAGAAACATTCAAAAATTGCGAATTTTACGCGAATTGTTCATATCATGAACCACGATAGTGGGTTCATAATAGGGATCGCTCATGTTTTTTGCAAAAACTCTAATAGAACGCACGCCTAAAAACTACCTTGGAAAGTATCCTCCAACTCAAAACAACCCTCTGGTGGTTATTTGCAATGAGTATTGGTCCACTAGTAAGTATCAAGTGAAAAGGAAACAGTATGTGTATTTCAGACAAAACTGAAATTTGCCATTTTGTTCATCATGAACCACGGTAGTGGGTTCATAATAGGGATCGCCCATGTTTTTTTGCAAAAATCCTAATAGAACGCACACCTAAAAACCACCTTGGAAAGCATCCTTCAACTCAAAACAACCCTTTAGTGGTTCTTTGCAATGAGTATTGGTCCACTAGTAAATATCAAGTGGAAAGGAAACAGTATGTGTATTTCAGACAACACTGAAATTTGCCAGTTTGTTCATATTATCATTATTATTATTCTTATTATTCATAATATTATTATTATTCTTTCACAGGCATAGCGAAGTTTACAAGGAGAATCCTGGGATAAAAAGTAGCAAGGCTTGCTGAATGGATCATTGTGCGTGTCCATGACCTATTTTTGATTTCGTTTTCGGATGGAAACAGCCCAAACCGGGCCGTTTCTTCTTGCCAAACCGCCATTACGCTCGAGGAGCCATACAAGATCACGCTCAGAGTTAAGTTTTTTGGTGTGCGCTACTTGTGGCTAACAGAACCCGTCTTTATTAAACTCAGTATAGGCCAGGAAGCTTAATCTGGGCTGATGACTTTGTTGCAAGGTGGGTTTTTTCGCTCCGTGATTATTGTATGTGGGCGGGTTATCCAGATTAAATACTCTAATAGAGCAGTCACTTAAATACTCTAATAATGCAGTCAAGTGTGTATAACTACAATCCTTGCACTGAATTTGACAGCTATTAAAGGCACCAGTAATATAAATTGTAGCTCATATTAGGAGACCCTCAGTCTGCATGCACATTGCAATTTGATCAGTTTCATGTGTGTACTGAAATGTTGACGGTGTTACTATGCAGAATGCAAAATTACACTATTCACAACAGTCTTTATTATCAATAAAAGAAATCTCATAATCCATTACTGGATTAATTAAAAAGTACACAAACTAGATGAATTAAAAATTGGAAATTTTAAAATGGGAATAGGGATCGCTGAAAAAAGCCACAAAACAAGAAGGGATCGCTGGGGTGGTAATGTAAACCACAAATCCCTATTTTGACTCTCTGTCGGTGGTAATGTAAACCACAAATCCCTACTCACTTCAAAATGACAGGGCATGTAACTAAAAATTTATGACAGAGAGTCAAAATAGGGATTGGTGGTTTACATTACCACCCCAGCGATCCCTTCTTGTTTTGTGGCTTTTTTTAGCGATCCCTATTCCCATTTTAAAATTTCCAATTTTTAATTCATCTAGTTTTTATTATTATTCATAATATTATTTTGTTTCACTCATGTACAGCAAAAGTTATCCACTTTTTCGTGCTAAAAACTATATAGCCATGCTTATCGAGTCCTTCTTCATGTCCATGACCTATTTTTGATTTCGTTTTCGGATGGAAACAGCCTAAACCGGGCCGTTTCTTCTTGCCAAACCGCCATTACGCTCGAGAAGCCATACAAGATCACGCTCAGAGTTAAGTTTTTTTGGTGTACGCTACTTGTGGCTAATAGAATCCGTCTTTATTAAACTCAGTATAGGCCAGGAATCTTAATCTTGGCTGATGACTTTGTTGCAAGGTGGTTTTTTCGCTCCGTGATTATTTTACGTGGGCGGGTTATCCAGATTAAATACTCTAATAGAGCAGTCACTTAAATACTCTAATAATGCAGTCAAGTGTATAACAACAACCCTTGCACTGAATTTGACAGCTATTAAAGGTACTAGTAATGTAAATTGTAGCTCATATTGGGACACTCTCAGTATGCACATTGCAATTTGATCAGTTTCATGTTTGTACTGAAACGTTAACAGCATTACTATGCAGAATGCAAAATTACACTATTCACCATAGTTTTCATTATCAATCAAAGAAATCCATGTTAATTTGTACACATGATATTGTAGTCAATACAGTGAGAAGATATTACCGAGGAGATGATGTGTTCCAACAACTTGCAGCAAATACTAGTCAATGATATAGGTCTATAGTTCGATGGATTAGTACGCGGGCCTTTCTTGTATACTGGTGTTACATATGCCCTATTCTAGTCTGAAGGGAGTTCACTCTGATGTATAATGCAGTCAACAACAATCCTTGCACTAAATTTGACAGCTATTAAAGACACCAGTAATGTACATTGTAGGAGACTCTCAGTCTGTATGCACATTGCAATTTGATCAGTTTCATGTGTGTACTGAAATGTTGACGGTGTTACTATGCAGAATGCAAAATTACACAATTCACAACAATCTTCTTCATAATCCATTACTGAATTAATAAAAAGTACACAAACTAGATGAATAAAAAATTGGAAATTTTAAAATAGGAATAGGGATCGCTGAAAAAAGCCACAAAACAAGAAGGGATCACTGGGGTGGTAATGTAAACCACAAATCCCTATTTTGACTCACCTCAAAATGACACAGCATGTAAGTAAAGATTTATGACAGTCAAAATAGGGATTTGTGGTTTACACTACCACCCCAGCGATCCCTTCTTGTTTTGTGGCTTTTTTCAGCGATCCCTATTCCTATTTTAAAATTTCCAATTTTTTATTCATCTAGTTAGCTATTCATATTATTATTATTATTTTGTTTCACTCGTGTACAGCCCAAGGCTTCCATTTTTTCGCGATAAAAACTACACAGCCTTACTCACTGAGTCCTTCCGCGTGTCCATGACCCATTAATTAACCCGTACTCCACAGATCGCTAACCGGCCTCCATCTCGATAAATCGCCATTGCCTGCTGTTCCGTATACGGAAGAAGCCGTATAAGAACAAAATTACGGGATCTTGTGTGCTCAGGGATGCGTATTGTTCGACTATAGTCTTTATAACGTTAATAGATGGCAGATTGAAGTTGTGCAGCACTCTTTTACCTTACAAGATCGCCATAATAGGGTCTCTAGTGAGCTGCCCGTCTTCGCTACGAGAAGTCGTTCAAGCGCGCATGCAAGGCATCCAGTTTATTCTTCTTCCTAGCCATCATAGTGAGTGCTTTGTTTGTCCATTATAAATGGAAGATAAATGGTAGCGCTGATATCATGGCTGCTTTTCACACGCAAAAAAGGTTGGGTGGGGTGTTTGTTACATCCCTACCATTTAAAAATATTTTGTGGTCTAACCACATATCATCAACATCCCTCTCATATGGTATCCATGTCATAAACAACTTACAGAGTGTGAAGCCTGACAGTCTTATATGGGAGGATTGTGTGCTACTGTGCTTATGTCACTGTAACTAGCTACTGTGTACATATTCTAGCACACTCTCTGATCAGCTAGTGACATTGACAGTTGCAAACATTTAGCCATGACCACATGCATGCTAACCAGACTTTGCTGACTATACCTATGGTGTTCCACTTTGTGACACACTGTTGCTAGCAGGCTACACCTAGGCTTTCCAGGGCTAGAGCCCAGTCTAAGTCCTGACAATTGGAACTCAATATGCCAGTTTAAAGTACTCTTGCATGTATGGGTAATGACTGCCAAATCCCTGGTAATCATGTAAGACTGGCTACACCACTGGCCACTGGTAGTGTGACATTGGGATTTGTACATGCAGACACCGGCATAGGAAGACTTTTCGGCCAAGCCTAGCCATCTCCTATTTAGCTTGATTAATACCAACTCACAATGTTGCTGCTGTATTCAGCCCTGTTCATACATGCATTTATACAAAGGTGTTGTAAAGCGTCATCGCTACAATAATAGCACTACAGCTACAATGTATAGCTATCTCTTCACTACCTATTATGCTAGACAACTCTACACCTATAATGTACGTGCTTGATGTATGCATCGTTATATCACGTGAAAATTTATGAAAAAAAATTGGACTCTACAGGGATTATAACACTAACAGTTACCATTCTTATAACTTGTATCATAGAGTTTCATTCTTGTCCTTCTGTTAGAATAAACACCTTGTTCTTCTTCAAGTCTCCTGTGCTGCATCAACACTGTCTCCTGTATGATAGGTGCACAATCAGTAATTCTTCTGACAGGTAGGTACATGTAGCTCATATAGCAGTGTGTTTTCAGCGATGGCACAAAGTGTGACGATAATGGCTCAAACACTGAGTATAGACTAGAAATTAATGTATCCTGCCTTATATTTTGTGTGTGTACAAATGAATCAGGATGAAAATACAGTCTTTATCATAGATTACAAAATTAATATTGCATTAACATATCTAATGAATTAGCCTTTTAAACCAAGGAGTCTCTGTTAGCTTACTACACTAATGTGCCAATTAACTTATAATCCATAAATGGATTTGGAAAAAAGTACACAAACTAGACATATTAAAAATTTAAAATAAGAAATAGGGATCGCTGAAAAAAGCCACAAAACAAGAAGGGATCGCTGGGGTGGTAATGTAAACCACAAATCCCTATTTTGACCTTCTTGTTTTGTGGCTTTTTTCAGCGATTCCTATTTCTTATTTTAAATTTTTAATAAGTCTAGTTCTAAAGGGAAGTCCCCGGGTGAAAATAAATCAAAAATCTTTGAGAGAAGTGCAACATAATTATGTAGATTGATATTGGCATATGTAATACTGGCTATGGGGGCAACTGGAAACGGTGGAAATGGAAACTGGAAATGGTCAAATCACCATATAAATGTACCCTAGAGTGAAACCCTTGTTTAGTGGCCACTTCTTAAAGACCCCACCTTCTTATATATAAGACCACCTCTGTACAGAGACTTTATAATTAGATCTCAATGGCATACTGACCACTTCATGGTCACCTTTTATAAAGATCACCTATTTTCAAAGACCACCTCTTCACATTGCAATAATAGCTAGGTTCTAAACATCATATGTCAGACCGCTTGGCAAAAAGACTATAATTTATAGGCTCTTTGTTGATACAGTAGATTGTAGTGTACTAGCTACATTTCATTTGCGTGGAATATTTTTGTATGACACATTCGGTACCATAGTATTATCTATGCTGGTACGAACTAAGCGATGATGGTATATGACTTGAGTGAAGTGGGGACAAAGAGATAACATTGATTTGAGTCATGAATTACATGTTTGAAGCTTACCAAATATTACCATGTAGTGAGGGTGCACGTGGTCTTAGTTACCAAAGGTGACCACAAGTGGTCCATAGCCATCTTTGAGATCTAATTACAATGCGGCCTTTGTACAGAGGCAGTCTTTATAAGAAGGTGTTCTTGAAGAGGTGGTCACTAAACAAGGGTTTCACTCTAGAGTACATTTATATGACGATTTGACCATTTTCATATTCCATTTCCACTGTTTCCAATTGCCCCTGGCTATGGTCCTGTTTTAGTGCATAATAATGTTCAATTTAAGCATAGATATATAAACCCCTGGGGTTTATATATCTATGATTTAAGCTTTCAAAATTATAATGTCTTACAGCTTTTAAGGGTTGCACATCAATACCCCTTTATAATTCAACTTAAAACTTAAACTTATATATACATACAGCTACTGGGAAATTTATTTTGTGTCTTGTGTATGACAGGTAGTAATACCATAGACAATACAGACCACTACTAGACACTGGTAATGATCAGTGTTGGGAATAACGCATTACAAAAGTAACGCGTTACATAATAGTTATTACATTTTGTGATTTCAAGTAATATAGCTAATTTATAACATGCTACTATTCATAGTCTAGTAATATAACATAAGTTACTTTCAAGGAACCCATTGTTCGTTATATTAGTAATGAAAGTAACATGTTATTATATGTAAAGCGTTACTATTATAGTCCGTTAGTGACCTGTAACACGGTATTTGTAACACATTACCAGGTCCATTACTAAACAATTTAGTGTTACTCAACAGCTTAGTAGCTACAATAAAACTAGTGTAAAAATAATTTACAAAAATTAAGAATAGAGATTGCTGAAAAAGTTAAGAAACAAGAGTCAAACAAGCCAGCATGTTAAATGCACAGAGATCTCTATTTGTACTCAATGGATATGGTATAGCTAGAGACTAAGGAAAAGGAGAGTAGTTTTATATAAATAGGGGCAGATAAGTACTGAAAATAATCAGTGAGCACTGAGAATGCTTCTGTATAAATATTTATTACCATAATTCGCTTTATTTTCGCACAAAAATTTTTCGAGATAAAAATTTTCGTGTAAAAATATTTTCGTATGATTTATGTGAATGACTGCTCTATTAGAGTAGTTCAATCTTGTATACAAATGTTCCTGCAAGAAATTTTCGTACAAATTTTGCATACGAAAATAATTTTACAACGAAAAAAAGCTAATTACAGTAATTTGAATCCAAATAGAGGTCTCTGTGTGTTTAACATGCTGGCTTGTTTGATTCTTGTTTCTTTGGTACTTTTTTCAGCGATCTCTTGAAAATTATTTTTACACTAGTTTGTTTACTTTTTATAAATTCATTTATGGTTAGCTTACATAACAATAAGAGGTGCTGGTGGTGCTTGATATTACTCAGTACTAAACATGTATATCAAGTTAGTCATCATGTACAGTAGCTATTATGTAGTCAACTAATATTATCAGAGTTAGGAAACATGTTTCCATACTACTGAATACTTTGTACTATACGGCTTTGACATATCCAACTATAAGCAGTGTATAGCATGTTGTCATCAGCAACAAGATGGCTTCTGATTTGTGCAGCTATCTGATCACAATTAAGTCAAGTACACAGTGATACACAACAACATTGTTGCTCTGGTATGAACTTGATATGTAGTTAAATATAGGTAATGATATAGGTTTCCAAATGAACTTGTTAACATAAATAGATTAGATACTTATTAACACAATTAACACCTTGCAGAAACTAAGTCAGAAGATCAATGGTAAAGTGAACCTACAAGAAGCAAAATAGCTTGAGAATGGGTGTTATCATTGTAAGGAGGCATCTCCAAACTGATTTTGGTACGCTTAACATCATAATGACGTTAGGGGGGGTTCAGCCCGTGACGTTATAAATTTTTATTAAAGCAGTTATAGTGTAAACAGCTAGGAACAGAGGAAGTGACGTGATTAAGCAGCAATACTGTTTGTAGACTATGTTTTCAGGTGAAGAATATAACGTTTTGTGCTTCTATTGCCAATGCATTATTTTCATAGTGTGACGCTAAGGGGGGGGGGGGGTCTGAAGTTAGCGTCACTATGACATTAAGCATACCTTGGAGATGCCCCCCCCCCCCCCCCCCCCCCCCCCCCTAATATGCATTTAAAAATAGGTCATGGACATGAAGAAAGACATAGGAAGGAAAGTTATGTAGTTTTTATCCCCAAAAGTACCTAAATTTTGCTCTAGCCCTGTGAGAAAAATAAGAATAAGAAGATGAACAAAATGGCTTGAAATGGCAGATTTCAGTTCTTTAAAAAGTACTTTTATCAAGTCCTTTTGACTTCATCTTTGCTAGTGGACCTAAGCTTCTTCCAAATTAACTTCTAAGGCTTCTTTTGAGGTTGGAAAATGTTTATAAGGTGGTGTTTAGTTGAGTGTTCTATTAGGATTTTGGAAAAAACATAGGCGATCTCTATTATGAACCACTACTGTGGTTCATGATATCCATCTTAGTTCACACCTCAGACAACTGGTCATGTGATTTGCTAGCAATGTTTAGGTATGGCTGAAGTGGTAAAAATAATGAACATCTCTACAAAGGTGCAAGAAGCCAGTAGCTATATTTACAGCAGTGTTTACTATATGCTAGCTCAGTAACTAACATGCAAGCCATAGTCAGGTTCACTATGTCAAAAAATGCACTTTCGTTCAAAGTTTATGGGGATTAGCAAACCTATACATTTTTGGAAAGCTTAGAACATGAGGAATCTGAAAATCAATGTTTACATTTGCTCAGATTCCTGAAAGATCAGCGTTTTTTAATTTCACAGTGACAGCTAAAAATAACAAATTTCTAATACATCAAGTTTAATTTTGACATAAAAGTTTGATAAATGGACTCAACAAATACTCTGGTGACATTTTTACACCTCTATTCATTAGAAGTGACAGTTAACCATGAATAACTGAAAGTTTTTGCAAAGGGAATAGAAGAATGCCCATTATACGCTGCAATAATTCAGGAATAATTTACAGTGAAATAAGTTAACGAATATTCTGGAGTAAAACTGGTGCAAAGTGTAACTGGTGCAATGTATAATTTGACTTCTAATAAAACAGTTCAAGCCTGAAAATTTAGACACTCTAATAGAGCAGTCACATACTATTTTTTTGCTAATGTGTCTATGCATGTTTAGCATAATAATATTATTATTATTAGATAAATTTTGAAAGAATTGTAATTTTCAAAGACTGTAGTTGGAATTTGCTTAATAGTTTTAAAATAACAATTGGCAAGAATGAATTCATGCTGATCATCAAGAGCAATTTTTTTGCACCAGACAGACTTGCACCAACAAGTTAAAATTGATATATACACAATCTTGAAAATTAGTATCCACTGTATATCCAATGAAAATTTGCTTTCCAGTGACAGAATGATTGTATATCAGACATATTCAAATAATCCAAAGGTTGCCATTGTCGACAAATTGATTCTTATCCAAAGGACATTTGGCACATCTAGCCAAGACATTTTTAATGATTGGCTCACAAGTAACTGCTTTAAGCATAAAGTTGGATTAAGGATCAAAAAAATATGAATAGCTAAACAGTAGTGAAACAAAAGAGGTTGCCTATATACTGCAGATGTACTAGTGGACATTAGTGTTGCACCGATATCCAAATTAGCCGATTATTCCGATAACCGATATTAAGCAACAGAATTAGCCGATACCGATAACCGATCCGATATACACTACTAACACTCATCCTCATCATTATTAAATGGCTCATATTAGTGACATAACCATTGATATACAGCTCATTCTAGGCTAAAATGTAAAGTTAGATGTATACCACAAGTAAAAGTTACTCATGGTAAACAGGTTTTAAGTACATTTTACTACTGCCATACAGTTGAGACAAGTGGCTGGCACTACATAGAAACCTAAAAACCTCAGTTTATTGTTGGGCATGGCCTAAACCCTGACAGTTTATTATGGGCATGGCTTGTAGTCACCGCTAAACCATTAACACATAACTTAATTAAAATGCCAAATAACTTATGTCTAGCCTCCCCCACATCATTATACTACACAGCGCAGTGGAGATTAACATCGGCCTTGATTTAATCAAAACCGATTAATCGGCTAGTAGCCAATATCGGCCCGATACCGATTATTGAACCGATTATCGGTGCAACACTAGTGGACATTTAATCTGCAGTATATAGGCAACTTCTCTTGTTCACTACTGTTTAGCTATTCCCTTGTTTCTTTACTTTTTTGATCCTTAATCCAACTTTGTTTACTGTTTTGGAACATAATTATGACTGGTGGACCCACACATATGTTGCATCAAAAGGAGGACAGGCACCTGACAAGCCATATGTCTGGACGCATGTCCCAACTATCAGTTATGTAGCTAAAAGGGAGGTAGCCATGACGCTTCATTTTCATCTACAGTGTGCTTTGCCCATTATACAACATTGCAAACAAAGAACAGCATGAGAAGTATCTCAACAATCAATCATATCAAGAGTATATAATGGGGAGGATACTCTTGATCATATTGCTTATGGAAAATACAGCCACAGGGAAGCCGTATCACGATATAATATAGCATGAATTGACATCTTGCATTGTCAGTGAAGAGAACTGTACCACAAAGGAGGACAAAGGCAAGTCCATGATGCATGTATATATTGTATGTTGCCAAAATCAAGCCTGTATGTCAAGTTATGCTTGGCAGGGAGCATCAGTCAGTATGTCAGTTAGTCAGTCAGTCAGCATAAAATTTTGTTGAATCGAAGTTTTAAATGATGTAGAAACTTGTAGGAAGAATTTGGAGTTGACATTTTGGGACTTGGCTGTGTCTAACCAATGTTTCCCAGCTGTCATTGAGGGAAATTGAGACTGGTTTTAGGGTGATATTTTGAACTGGAAAAGCTCAATTCTGTGTGATCCCTAATATACAGTATACTATATAATGCATTGAAAATTACAACAGTGACACTACTGATGATTGTTATGTATATGTACATACATGCATAGCCATGATGTCTTCATATGTAGCTATACCCTATTTCTCAATGTTAATAATTCACTTGTTCACTTTAATTGTTTCATGCAATAACTATCTGCCAAATAAATTGCTTTTAGGTTTCTTAGCACTTTAGAGGCCATTAAGTAATGGATTCTATGATGGGTGTGAGGACATAGGAATGGTGCTTGTTGCAATTCACTTTCAATAAGAGGCAGATATATGAAGAAATTAGCACCATAAAGACTGCTATTTGATTGACTACCATGCAGTCATCTGTAAATGTAAGCATTGATCTTCACTGATCTCCATGCATTCTCCATGCTCCGAGCTTTATGTAGGCCCGTAAATTTTGAACAAAGTTATCTTTGACATAATTATATAGTTAACCTGACTATATCAATGCATACCACCAACTGACAAAAGTGCCAGTCAGGGTGAAATCATAGTTGCCAATTGCTAATTAACAAAATTACCTTTTAGGGGAGAATATTTTATGTAAATTCCAATCATTCTTTCAAGCCTAGAATTAGCTAATCTCTTGAAATTTATGCCCGACACAAGCACACTAGCTAGGACTTTCACAAAAGTGACTGCTACATTAGAAATATGAAGTCAAAAGTTGACTGCTTTATCAGAGTAAGTGACTGCTCTATTAGAGTAACTCAATCTTTTCTGCTGTTTTTAGACTTGAACTGTTTCTGTGGAAGCCAAACTAATACTTTACACCAGTTATACACATATCTCATCCAATTAATCTGGAATATTCCTCATTCTTTTTGCTAAAATTTATTCCTGAGTTATTGCAGCATAATGGACGCTCTTCTATTCCGTTTGTTAAAACTTTTAATTTTTCATGATTAGCTATGTCACCTCTAGTGAATAGAGATGTAAAAATGTCACCAGAGAATTTGTTGAGTTCATTAATGAACTTTTATGCCAAATAAAAATTGATATATCAGGAATTTTTTACTTTATTGGCTGCCATTTTGAAATTTAAAAATGCTGACCTTGCAGGAATCTGTGCAAATGTAAACAAGGATTTTCAGATTCTCCATGCTCTAAGCTTTCTAAAAATATATAGGTTTGCTAATCCCCATAAAATTTGAACATAAGTACATAGTGGACCTGACTACCAGGTGTAGAAAGGTGTATAGTCAGAGCAAAAGTAACTTAATGTAATATATTAAGTTACTTTTAATTTGGAGTAATATGTAACTGTAACTTATTACATTGCCCAAAAGTAAAGAGTAATATGTAATATATTACATTGCCAAAGTAACTTTCCCAACACTGGTAATGATCACCTTTCAACATGAAGTAGCTCACATGCAATGCATATACTTTTTCACAATAAAGTTCAGTCAAACTTTTTACCAATTTCAATCTTATATATAATCAGAAGGCTACCAGACCACCTAGATAGAGCATGCTCAGTGGGCTGAGTGTGTTTCAAACACACACACACACACACACACACGCGCGCACGCACACACACACACACACACACTCACATGCATGCACGCACACACACACTCACACGCATGCACGCACACACACACATCAGTTAATAACTATATCAGCCACTTACTATTCTCTCCCCACTTTAAATGCCTATTAGCACTCCATTTGTGAAATCCTAGTCCACTACATTTTAACATTATGAAATTCGCGTGTGTTATAGAACCAGCTGAATCATTACTGATCACCATTACATCATCAACCAACTAACCAAGCTATCATTGTATCATCTTTAATTGGTAACCTTTGTTGTTTTTCTAGCACATAATATGTTATTATTATAACAAACTATACTGTACAGAATGGAGCGCATGTGTACATATACGTATAATAGAGCAGTTTCAAAACCATGGTAACCAAAAATTATGCAATGGACACACCCAAATCGCCATGTTTTTGTACCAGACTGTTTCATGTTGCAAGTTGAATTCCTCGCTAAATTCATGCCAAGACTTATTAATACGTAAGTAAAAGAGATGCCAGTGATAGAATAAAGCATGTAGGTGAGTTATTACGCATTAAAAGATCCATACTGCCTCCCAACAGGGTAGTTTCGTAGGAAGGAGAAATGCGTAAAGATGGATTTGGCCAAATTTCGACCTATTCACCGCCCAAAGGTGGTTAAAACTAGGGGAAACCTGCAGTATAGGTCTTTATCCAGCACCACAGCATCGTACAGCCACATCGAGCTATCCCCGAGTTAGCCAGAATCGCTCATGTGCTGGGATTACCACTTCGTGTGAAAAATCAGACAGCAAAATAAGACCGCTAAAGTTTAACTGATGGTTGATTTCGACAATAAAACTTAACTCTAGCAAAATTCACCACTAAGAGTCTTCTTTTGCTGGCGTTTTATCACAGTTTGGTAGTATGCCATTACCGGTCTCGTGCCTTTCAGGAGCTCTGGCTAATCCTGGGATAGCTGGATGTGGCTGTACGCTGCTGTGGTGCTAGGTAAAGACCTATACTGTAAGTTTCCCCTAGTTTTAACCACCTTTGGGCGGTGAATAGGTCGTAATTTGGCCAAATCCATTTTTACGCATTTCTCTTTCCTTCGAAACTGCCCTGTTGGGAGGCAGTACTTATCTTTTAATGCCTAATAACTCACCTGCACATTTTATTCTATCACTGGCATCTATTTTACTCACGAATTAATAAGTCTTGGCATGGATTTAGCGAGGAATTCAACTTGCAACATCAAGCAATCTGGTACAAAAACATGGCGATTTGGGTGTGGTCCATTGCGTAATTTTTGGTTACCATGGTTTTGAAACTGCTCTATACTATTTGTCTGCATGGCTTTTTATTGATTTAAGAACAAAGGAAGGAACAAAATAACCAAATTAAATTTATTAAATATGTGGTAAACATGTTCTATATAATAGTTAGACACCAAGACCAAGGGAACTAAGCGATTTAGTAACCCTGATGGCCCGAGGCTGTAGCGTCCCGAGCGCAGCGAGGGCGCTACTAAGGGCCAGAGGGGTTACTAAATCGCTTAGTTCCCGTTGGTCGCGGTGTCTAACTTATTTAGACTATGATTTAAAGTACATACCTTTATAGCCAGAGCATTAGAGTGGCGTGAAAGAGCAATGCAGAACAGCAGAACGGTTTCTTCCTGAAGTCCTTACAGCGCCCACAAAAATAATTATTTGACCGATAACCAGAGTAACGGCTAGAGCTATAGTAGATATGCCGCTTAGTCTACTATTTCTCCAGAATTATTCACAGAACACACGGAGAAGAATTGTATTACAGTATTATCAAGTACTCCAGTGTACCTTTCGTGTTATAATTATTTTTCACGTACAAAATTGCCTGAAGGCGAGTTACTAAATGAACATGTGTAGGTGACTAAATGAGCATGTCAGGTGACTAAGTGATTTAGTAACCCTCTAAATGAGCTATATCATAGTCTAAACAGATAGAGTACACACTCACTTGTATATTATCATACAAAACACAATAGTTCAAAAATACAAAAGTTAACATTAAAGAAATTAAACCCATAGGCAGGAATCAGGGTTGCGACTGAGCACTTTGATATAAGCTTGCATTGGTGAAAATGAGTCAAGAGCTGACATTACGTGACCCATGCTCTCGGGGTCAAGAAATTGACACAGTGCTTATGAGTATTTTGTGGTTGTAATGCAAAACTCAACTTTGCATCACAACCACATATAATATTATCTGTCGACATCAGTACAGAAAGTACACCAATATATTGTAGTCAATAGTTCCAAACAGTTCTGTCAGTTTATCTTGATTTTAATGACTGCAAATACTGTCAATTTATTCACATACATACTATTATAATATTATATGTAAATGCATTTTATACCGGTAGCCATTTTAGACTGAAGATAAGATATTAATTTTGAATGTTCTATTAGAGTGTATATTGGCTATTGGATTTGCAACCAAGTAGTTCACCTTGGTTGTTCATGCATCTTAATCAGTTGCACATGCTGACAATTCATCAATCATAGAGTGAGATCTACTGCTCTTTACAAACAATATGAAAAATATGATCCTGGCAGTTTCATGGACACTTGTTGTTTTTGGCCTAAAAGTGCAAGAGAATGATCGGGCTTAAAATAAAGTGTGCATATAGCCATTGGCAGTGTGAATGTCAAGTGTACATACTGGTTAATTAATAGTTGTAGCAGCATGGGAATAAGTGACTTTCCTGAAATATACACACAAGCACAAGGGCTGCTGACCTGAGTGTGCATGCAAATATTCCAGGTAATTAATCACAACTGCCCACAGTGCAACCACTTAGGTGACTGTGCGGAAGACTGTAGGCATGCTTTGCTAGTGTATTTTTAAGGGACCATGTGAATTTTGATTGCAGATAACGTATGTAAGAACAATGAATGACAAGGCATTGAGGCCAAACATAAGTGTATCGACATGATATGCAATTAAGCACATACAGAAAGCCTCGTAATAATGTTTTAAGTGCATTAAGGTACGTACTTACTTTACTAGCCATGAATTAACTAACGTAGTGATTACAACACTAATGGCCAAATTGTTTTAAGATCTATATAAGTCCAGTACTATAAGGTACATTGCACCAGGTATCCAATATCAATCAAAACAGTTATATTAAAGCAGAAACACAAGCTGTCATAACGATGTCTTTTAAGTATGCTAAAGTATTTACTTATGTATACAACACTATAATGGCCAAAGTGCTACGTCTGGTGTTATACTTGACACCAAGCCAGGTGTCTGTTGTCAATAAAAGCAGCAATATAAACTAACCTGTGGCTTTTTAAACACTCCTTTTCCAGTTCCACAGGTAACTCTGGCTCACCTTTATAAAACTAAACATCTTGTGAATTAAAGTGGAGGAGATAGTACAATTTCATCAAAGAAAACTGGTGATTTTCGAGAATGCCTGCAGTGGAATGCATTCTTGAGCATTGAAAGCAGTGCTATATGACAATTGTATACCTTATCTTCCCTTTGAAGTGAGGTGTGAAAGTGGCATATCTTTCCATTATATGCAAGAAGTACATTTCAATGTATGAAAAATAATGAAGTTACAGCTACACATATGCTAAGAATACTTTAAATTGCGTGTGCACAAGTAGTTGTAAGGTAATTGCACACACAAGCACTATTAATTATTGCTGAATACATACCTGTCTTTGGTGTGGAAAATACATTTAGGTGGTTGTAATTGCATTACATTAATGTACCAGTTTCATTCACTTTGCTGCCTAGACAGTGTTCTATTGTTTGGCTAAGCAATTACTTGTGGTTTTGCATTGGTAGCACCATATAGCTCTTCTTCAATCATAGTCTTTTGCATCAAGCTATAATAAAATTATAACCATGGCAAACATCTTTAAAATACAGCAAGATGCAATCAGAGCAGAGCAAGATGCGTTCCTAGCTAATACATTCCTAGCTAATACATTCCCAACAGATCTACGTAAGTACATACATTAATGTGTACATTACTTCAGGCCATAATTTATAATGAGGCACACCAATGGAACTTGCTTTGATCATATTAGTAACTATTCATATACACTATATGCTTGATCACATAAAATCCCAGCACACGTGAGTCAAATGATAGTACACACTTAAATAGAAACTACGTACACTGCTGTCTACATCATCTAGAATTCAGAAAGCATCATCAACCTGTGTACATTATTATGTCATCCTACATTGCTCACTGAGTTTATACGTTTGATGAATGAGGATAGGAGAGTGTATACCAAACCTATATAGGTGTGTTCATGTGTATACAGAGACACCATTGAATGCAATATATACTAGTTATCCACGTGTTATTAATGAACAGCAAAGCTGTAAAAGGTGTGGCTTTTTTAAAAACCTAATGTTGTGAAATCAAAGGTGATAACGAATGTCAATAATATTTTAATTTAGTCTCAGTTTGGTAGTTTAATATGCACATGTTTCAAATATAATCTACATACTGCTAATTTATTATTACTATTATTATTAACACTTTACAGTGACCAGCACCGAAGGTCTGACAGCAACATGTGCTGCAACCTTAGGATTACCTAACTTAATTTCAAGGACTTAGATGTAATGACTTGACTTAGTGACTGAACTTAGTGATTGTGCTCAATGCATATGTAGCAGTATTTGTATTTGAGCATTGCAGTCAACGATCTCCAAGTTTGTTATGGTATATCAATTAATTGCATACCCAATATCTCAACCATGTCAGATGTGTAACATCTCATGGTAGCCTTGCTTAGGCTACTGTATGAAAACTACCATCACCCATCAAAACTTTTTTAAATTCTCTATCTACACAGAAAATTTATTATGGTCATATGGTTTGGCTGAATGGCACCAGATTGATAAATTGTGACCATACAGGAGTGGTGGGCAGGTAGTTAATTTATTTCTATTCAGCCAATACAGAATATACCAAATCTATGTTACATATGGTTTCCTCTGCAGATACTTTTTATGAGACTTACATATCAGTCCCACCAATAGCTAATGATGTTGTGGCACAAGAGTTGACTGTTCTTACAAGGTGTAGTTGCTTATCAGCTGCAACAGTTCAACAAATTTAGTGTTGCATTTACTGACCTTCTGATAAATCTAAATACATGAAACAAGATAGCCTAAGCCTTGCATAGTATTATGATTGTCAAAAATTAATAGTCCCTTTCCTTCTAATGGGCAAAAAAACTGCACACATTTTAGGAAAACACAGCTATGTGTCTGAAGCCCATATAAGTATCTAAGTGCTTGACAGAGGCCACCACAGAAAGTCTGACAGCAACTTGTCCTGCAGTCATTGGATTACCGAACCTAATAGACACAAATTGTGGAGACTTTAAGACAGCTACATGTTTAAAACACTAATAATGAGTGAATTAATGCTTAAAGGGCGCCTACCAAAGTGACATTTATATGCTTGATCTTTTCACATGTCCTACCTACCTTTCATGTGCGAAAAGTTACATGTAAGAAAAGTTGAATAAGATATACTATTTCTTTAACTACTATTAACACATTAGCAGTTGCATACATGAGTATAGACCAGTTAGATGCTGTTAACATTGTAATAGGTGAACAGTTAACAGGTGGTCACTGTGCTGAAGCTATATATATATATATTGATTATTCCTTATTAACCACAAGAAAATATTGATAGAAAACAGAAGATTTCTTTGACAGGATGTTGCACCTATACCTGGACCATTCATATGTGGAAAAAATAAATTGTTTATACTCAAACCTAGCACAGTGACTACCACCTTATAAATCAGGGTGTGAGGAAAATGGTAAACAAGTAGATAGCAACTATTGTAATGCAAATACAGTCATGCATCAGTGTAACAAGTGTTGTGCATACGTTAACTACCTACTTGGCAAGTGGAATATACATCACCATGCATCCTATAGTGTTCTGAATATAAAGTGTGCTAATTTTTCAAGTCAGTGTATGTATGTAGCTACTACCAGGTACTGTATATAAGCCTCTGGACACTTTGGATGTACATTCCACTATACATGTGGGGTTATGCCTTCAATCTAATGCACTTAAACCTCTTTTAGCAAACTAAGCTCCCAAAAAATAGAAAGAATCTCCATTATAAAGACAAATAGTTTGGTCCCAACAAGTTTGACTCCATACATTTGAAAGAGCATTGCCTCTGAAAAAGAGGAAAATCTTTACAGCAAATATAGGCCTAAAATTCAGGGACTCAAAGTGTCAGAGGTTCTAATTCCACTGTAGTATGCTACTAGGTGAAGCTGTATTAGTAAAACCTCACTAGACACAAACAAAACAGAATCCATGATACGTATGTTTATCAATTCTTTTGCTAATACGAAGCAGAGTGAAGGTATTACCACTACGTACATATACACGCCATGTCTAAACGTTCTTTTGTACACATAAGAATGTGCCATATAGACAATGTGCCTAAATTCTCAAGCACATACAGCATGTAAAATTGAGTGATATAGTGTATACAATAATAATTTCTAATTGGTTTAAGCATCATGTGAGACACCGTGATGGAAAAAAGTGGATTGGCCATGCTAGTCTACTTGCAGAGGTACCTGAAGTGTATAAAATTTTAAGAAGATTCCTGTGGGTCCCCAGGTCCCCTGGTTCTGGGGCCTTAAATTGGTCCCTGGGTCCACTGTTTTAAGTTCACTTATGCTTTACAATAGAATCTGTTAATGCGGAGACTTAAAAATTAGAATACTTGTATTTTCCAGGCACTTAGTTGAGATGCATAAACTGACAGGACTTGGAAACCCAGGGTCTTGCACTCCTGGGAACAGTACGCATATACGTACATTATTATTGTGGTGACATCGTACATAAATTGTGTATGTATGTATATTGGTAGTTAGTGAATAATTCAGGTAAAATTCATGTGTGAATTAAAATGTTAGAATATTTGGCATTACAGCCACTACTAGTAAGCCACCATAACCCGTACTATATTATTAATGTAGCGACTTAATCAAAAAAAAGTTTTGCTGAGTAATAAAGTTAAATGATGTAAATTAGTGTACTAAAAGCATAACAATTAATCCTTCATCACTACTAAAGTGCTTACTGTTCTCTATGGGCATTCCTTGGATACAGACACAACATATTGTTAGATCACACTCCTGCAGCAGTTTACTGTTGTGGGTGGAAGTATATACAACATATAGAAGCAATACTAGAATACAAATATGATGTACTTGGCATCTTAATGTTTAGCTGGTATTATTCAACATTTGATCCCTGCCCTAACCAAATCAAGCTACAGGCTTGTCAATAGTTCAAGCATAGGTTTGCATTTACTAGTAACCAAAGGAATTCTCTAGTCTAGTCTGTGATTATTATTGACAAATTGCTGGGCATCACCAGTCAAACTATTGGACCCCAGCCTTTACACCTATACAGCTTAGTAGGTGTATATAAAAGGAGTCAGACATAACCAGTTTTATTCAACAATCAGTCTACAGACAAGAAGATGAAGATAGCTCTGTTAACTGCAGTACTCTTCAGTGCTGTTCTACTTGGACAAGCTACATACTATCCGGTAACGACTACAGTTGCATGCCACTGCATTCATACTTGATGTTGTTCAATCATTTAATGTATTTTTCTTAAATTCAGGGTTATAACCAGTACTATCGCTCTTGTGGAAAATGCAACTATCATGACTACAAGGGAGACTTGGGTTTACCAGGATATGAGGTACATTAATAACATGACATATATAGTTCTGGTACTATGTACATCACACAGGGTGCTAAAGGCCCTCAGGGACCAGATGGTGAACAAGGCCCTGATGGCTACCCAGGTGCTCCAGGTGTTAATGGAACTGATGGAGAAGATGGTGATGAGGGAGAACCAGGCAAACGGGGTTACTCCGGATACTGCTACATCAAACCAGGAAAACCTGGCCCACCCGGATACCCAGGAGAAGCTGGAGAAAAGGTACAATATACTGTGACATACATACTTGACCTCACGTGTGTGCAAGATGCTTGTATTTTTGTTATCATGTTTTTTTGTTGTTGTAGGGAGAACCCGGAGCCCCCGGTGAACGTGGTCCAGATGGTCCTCAAGGACCTAAAGTTAGTTAGGAAGATAGTTGTGCATTTAATGATCCTAGCTACAGTGTATACACCAACATGTATTTTACTTCAATTCTCTCCTAACCATATAGGGAAAGTGCTGCAAACACATTGGAGATGGAAAACCAGTAAGTTAGCTGCTACAGAATGTCAGTGGATCATGGTGACTGCCCCTTTCATCTACAGGGTTTACCTGGCAAAGATGGAGCACCTGGAAAAGATGGAGAAAAGGGAGATCAGGTATACTTACTGAGTCCACAGCATTTACATATACAGATACAAAACAGCACTTAACGAATCTTGGTTTATACTGTAGGGTCCACCTGGAGAAAAAGGAGAAAGGGGATTGACTTTGGGAATTGAAAAGGTGATTAACAAATTATCACATACAAACTAAACTAAAGTCATTGTGTAATGTTACCGTATGCTGAATATTTGTATGTTCAATTCTAATATTGCAACACTATATTTTTAGGCCAGGAAGCAGTTGTTGTACAAAATCAACTACATTAAATACAGGGTAAGATTGCATACAATATACTAATACGCATGACATTTAAATATATCTTACTTTTTTTAATAGCTACAAACCTGTTGCAAGAAAGGTATGGTACAGTAACAGTTGTAAACAGAAAATGATTCTATGGTTACGCATGTCAGTATGTGTATTACTATGATGTTTTTTAGCTGGCTACTATGGTTACACTCCTGAGAGTGATGAGGCGGATGAAGATGGTGATGACAGGGAGAAACGTACTACGTATACACACTCCAACTACAACAACAACTGTCCTCGCTACGGAACAGTAAGCTTAACACTGCACTTTAAATAGCTTCTGATAATTATTATTTTACTTTCTTGTAGTATGTAAATGGAGAGCGTGGAGCATATGGCTCTTCAGGAAAACAGGTAACTAAAATTAACAACAAAATGCACAACTTTAAATAACATACAGAACACAGAGTACTTGTAATTGGAAATTAATGGTACATTTTAGGGTCCAAATGGAAAGGATGGAGAGCCAGGACCAAAAGGCAATGCTGGTGAACCTGGAGAGCCTGGATACCCAGGGGAACCTGGACAGCCTGGCCCAAAGGGACCTGATGGACCCAAAGGATATCCTGGCAGTCAAAAGGATTGTCCTTACTGTGACACCTACTATGCTGACAAAGGAGATGGTGGTGAACCTGGAGACCCTGGTGACCAGGGCCCTCCTGGAGAGGAAGGACCAGAAGGACCACCTGGGGATGATGCTAAGTGCTATTATGGAAAAAATGGCAAACCAGGTCATCATGGAAAGCCAGGCAAAGATGGAGAGAAGGGAGAGCCTGGTCCTGCTGGCCAGAAAGGAATCCAAGGAGTTCACAAGTCTCTCAAGTATGGCAAGCGTCTCCAGCAGTTGTTCTACTTGGTTGGAGTTATCAAGAAGGGGCTTTATCAGTGCTGCTATGGACACTATTATCACAAGAGGGATGCTGAGTTGGGTGAAGATGTTGAGTTTGACCCAGAGGCTGACACCAATGTAGACATTGATTTTTCTTCACCTCAAAAGAGGGGACAACTTGGTGGCAACTACTACTCATGCAGATATACCGTATACTATGGTGATGATAAGCCTTGCAGAAACTACTATGGATATTGCCCATTTAAGAAAGGACTAGCTGGATACCGTGGAAAGAAGGGAGCAGATGGCGAGCCTGGTGAACCCGGAGCTCCTGGAGAACCAGGAGATGATGGTGAAGATGGTGAACCAGGTGCTCCTGGGGAGAAGGGACAAAAGGGTGAACCTGGTAAACCAGGACCTTACGGAAGTCATTACTACCACTACTGTCCCAGTCAAGGAGCAAAGGGACCTGCTGGAGACAAGGGTGAGAAAGGAGAAGAAGGACCTCAAGGACCACCTGGATACCCTGGCCCTAAAGGAGAGGCCTGCAAGGATTATTACGGACATGATGGAGCAGATGGAGAAGATGGCTACCATGGAATCGATGGAATGAAGGGAGAACCGGGCAACCCTGGACCACAAGGACCAAGGGGAGAGCCATCTGATGGTGACATCAGTGTAGAAGAGTTTGAGAAGTTCAAGCGCTTGTTGAAGAATCTTGATGCCATTAGGGCTAATGGAAAATGCTGCTATGCTCCACACTACTAATAAGGACCTGTCAGTTTTAATTGTACCCTTACCAAGGTTTTATAATATATGATTTTGTACACTGCAAATTTTAATCATTACATTTTAACACTTTATCAAATAAAATGAAATAAAAGGGGACAAGGTACACTAATCACATCATGGGTCAACACTGAGAGTCTTCACTAACCAAACCTACTGCAAATTAACAGGTATTAATTTTTGATGACTAAAATTGCTTTACTCCTAAATTAACAAGTAATAATTTTTAATGACTAGAATTACTTTTTGCACCTAGTGAATATAATTGTATTACTTATTAAACTAATAATAATTTATGAAAGTAAAGATAAAATAATGATGTTTTGGAGGTAATTTACTAGAAAAAATAAAAGTGTAACTCTGGTCCTTTAATGCATATGTTTAATATATAAATAAATTTAATAATCCAGGAATGCCACTTAAAAGTTTACCTGGCAAGCTACTTCCAGAGTATTTACAACTAGTGCTAGACTAGTATAATTAAGTCTGATCTGCTACACAATACTGTGCACAATGCAGGAAAAGTATGAAGTGTGGTGATAACTGTTGTACATACATGGCAGGGCAACACATTCCTATCCATATTGGGGTATGTGTTGGTATCACATCATACAATATTTTGTACGCTCCTTAGGTGGTATACAAACATTAGTTTTTCGTACACAAATTTCTTAATTTTAACGTACATGAATCATGGATTTACAGTACTGTAAGTAGATTCTTCTCTGGAGTGATTTCTGAGAAGCAATGGTGGAGAAATACCTGCAGTGTAACTTGTAAAAATATAGCAAATTGGGTGAAACTATTGATTAACACCAATCATAAAGAATAAAAACAAGAATGCTAGGTAAAATGTATACTATTCCATTATACAATTACAAACCAAATGTATCTACTACCAAGTACTAAACAGGACAATTTCCCATAGGATGATTTGTGGGAGTCAGTGTTGTGCTTCCAGTGACCACATTAAATCTGGTGTGTGTACGGGTGTTAATGTTGTAGGTACACATTATAGTGTGTTTGCATGTATGCATGCATGGGCGTGTTGCACTATAAACCATCATCCTAGCACGTACACCAGCATAAAACAAGAGGATTGGTTGTAGAATATCTTCTACATTAGCAACGTTGATTACAAAAACTTATACTAAGAAAATAGAAACATTTCAACATAATATTACCAACTTCACAAGGTCCCATATCTCAATATCATAATATTTACTTCCTGGGAGTATAGTCTGTTGCTACACATTAACAACCACAGGAATTAAATACTGTGGTCATTGCTCTAGAAAGACAGGCTCATACATACACATTTTACACTGCAGGCCATTTCTTTTTACACTCACTGTTCAAGAACTGTTTTTGCATGAGCAAAGAAGATTGTCTACGGTGGAAGTTGACTTAGTTCCACCTCCTGTATATAGTAAGGCTAAATTCCCCTATAGGCAAGCTTATACGCTATCTAATCAGTCACCTACTGACTAAGGCCAAAACCTTTGTGGCCAGCTCAGACAGGTTCCATTAATACTGATTACATTGTACATAATGTTATCAGAACAAATGGATAACATAGTAAAACTTAATACATGTGTGTATATGTGCAAACACAACACATTCAACAGCAGTCCTAATGTGTTTAGCAGCCGTATAACTTTTCATTAGCCAGCTGGTGTTTTGATAGTTGGGTATTATACTAAACTTAAAGCCTAAGATTTGTATATACTACTAGAAACAAACAAACAAAATAAACACCTACTACTAATAATTATACAGTTTTTGTATACAAGTGGAATCATTACGACACTTCCAGCATATAGGACACTAAGATATGTTTTGTGATCCCAATGTATAAACTTCCTCCCAAGGAAAGCCAAACCGCTTGTTAATGACAAGATGGCTCCAGTGTATATCCACTTTAAAGAAGTGTAGCCATGATTCGCATATAGATACAATCAAGTGGTATACTGTTGTACAATAAGGAAACTTTACAATTAAGCTATTTAATTAATTCAATGAAGCAACATAATGTTTATGCATACAAATTAATAGGCTTGGAGTTTTGTATGGCTTATACAAAAAGTACGTGCAGCAGATACAAAATGTATCTCACCGCCTATGTATTATACTAAATGTTATGCATAAAAATTTAACAATAACAAATCATACCACTGTTATAAAGGACCAGATAAACTGTTCACTGCATGTAGTTTTTGGGGGGATGCCAAAAGGTAAGTAGCCAGCAATTAGCTATAGATGATGCTCACATTTTCTGCCTTAGCAGATAGGTAGAAATGCATTATAACTAGTATTTGAGTATCCTACACAATTTGAGAATCAGTTGCAGTGACAAAACAACAATGTGAAAAGTGATGGGTTGGGATGACTGAAGCACAAGGGAACAATCATGTAATCAAGTTTGTATGACATAATTTACTTGATTGCTTTTATAATTACTTTATGGTCATAAAATTAAATGTAATGTGGTCTGACCTTACAAATTGGTTATTATTGCTACCAAAAATTTACTGCTAGCATACATTGACAGAAAAAACACCACAAAAATGAAAATAATATAAATAATGCTTATAATGGTATACATACCATTCCACCTGCATAATTTGATGACAGAGGTATGTAAGTCACTGGTCTCTACTGAACCAACCAAAAATTTGATGCGATTAATGCCACAATTACACACTGAAACATTAGTTCCACTGGCATGCTGAAAGTTTGAACATATAGCAGACTATCAATGGTCTCCTTAATGAAAACGTTGCCTAAAATGGAAGTTAGCTGATGATGATTGAACTGACAGTAGTGATGCTTGAGCTGTAACTCGTTCTTGTGTTAAAATATGTAAAAAATTACTAGTACGTAGTACTGTATATTTTAATTATAAACTCTTAATTAACAATTCAGGTATTTAAATGTTTTAGCATAATGTAGGTGGAATTTGATGCAATCCTGGTGATTCAGGTATACATTTTATACAAAGATATGTCATTTATTACACAACACTTATAACCAAGCATTCATTGTACTATTTCTATCCATACTTTATCATACCTAATGGGTAGTGCTACAATGGCCAAATTTAAAAGGTATTCAGAAAACATATTCTGTGGCATGCATTATTTATATGCATTTTAATGGCTATATTATACACTACTAGCAGCCTGCAGATGACATGTAGGTGGCACTTTGCATACAAAGTTGATAGCTTTTTATAAAAAGATTGTTGAAATTGTGCTATAGATCATTCTGCAATTTAAAAATTTTAACTACACACATTAAGTGGTATCTGAAACCTTATGTAGTACTGAAGGAAAAGACCACTCATGCATAATTCATGTTATTGGTTCACTTAGCTTCTGCTTGTGGAACACATTAATTACATTTTAAAAAATTGTGTCAATTTGATACAATTAGATATGGGCAGGAGCAAATCATGTACCAACAAGTAGTTACAATCACACCCAATAGTAAACATATGCCTTATACATGAGTACACTTCACCACCTGGTGTAACATATGTAATATCATGTCATCATTACAAATTATCAAGCTCCTGTGAGTATATAAGGGAGCACTCTGGCTTAGTAAGATCATCCTCTGCAGTCAGTGCAATAGAAAAGATGAAGGTAGCTTTTATTCTTGTGGCTACTGTCATCTGCTTGACAGAAGCAACAGTGAGTGACTGAGACTTAGCATGGATGTCAGTAAAGTTGTGTGGTGATTTCTCTAGTACTACAACAGCTATCGCATCTGTGGGAAATGTGACTATAATGATTACAAAGGACTACATGGACCCAAAGGCCCAACGGTTTGAAACTTTGTATGCCTAGCTGTTAGCTACTATAGTCAATTTGTAGGGTCGTCCTGGTTCACCAGGAAGAAATGGAGCCCCTGGTGCCCCTGGTCAGAAAGGCTACCCAGGTCCTAATGGTGAACCTGGAGATGATGGCTACCCTGGACCATATGGTCCCCCAGGAAGACCAGGAAGATGTTTCAATAGACCAGGGAAGGCAGGTGCACCTGGTGAAGATGGAGACCCTGGCAAAAATGTATCAAAATCACAAAACCAATTGTCAAAATATATTCAACTACTTTCTCCTACAGGGATACTATGGTCTTCCTGGATACCCAGGCTCACCTGGATACAAGGGAGAGAAAGTCAGTCACAATACAATAAGAAGCTCTCACATGTACAATTAATTTATATAGGGAAAATGCTGCAAATATGCACCATATGGTGACAAGGTATGTTCACCTTATATGAACTAGTAATCTACATACACACAGGTGTACATGTTGTGCTCACTATAAATCATATTCTAATTTTAGGGACAACCAGGCAAACCAGGTTACCCAGGAAGGGATGGAAAACCAGGCCGCCCAGTAAGAAAACTCAAAGTTACATAAATAGCTATACTCCATTAACTCTTGTAGGGATACCCGGGAAGTCCTGGAAGACAAGGAAAAACCTGGGGACTTGAAGAGGTAAGACTCACTAAGACTACAAACAAATACAATAATAAACAAGTGATGATTAACATTTTGTGCATCTGTTAGGCTGAAAAGAAGATTGTAGAAGCTGTTAGGAGTCTAAGATCTAAGGTAATACCATACACAAAACAATAAGTTTGCAGTAATCACTTGCTCTTGTGTATTATGTGTAGTTGAACACATGCTGCAGAGGAGGTTAGATAAATAAAATGTATAAGCTTTAAAAAGTGATAATCTTAAAATACACAGCTGGATACTATGGGTATAACTACGACAGCAAGCACAAGCGTACCACAGGTGGTTACAACAGCCAGTGCCCACCACATGGGAAGGTACCTTGTACTCTAAAACATTAATCAAGTTTAATTTTTATATTCTTTGTAGCACACATATGGAAGTGCAGGTCACCCAGGATACCGTGGTGGCAAGGTAAGATAAATGTAATATAAATACTCATCCTTATTTGGTGCTTAAGCAAGCATTGCTAATTAAGTATGTTTATTATGTTTTAAGGGAAAAGATGGTGAACCTGGAGCACCTGGCTATCCGGGTAAACCAGGAGAACAGGGACATGCAGGATATCCTGGGAAACCAGGAAAGTCTGGCCCACAAGGTCCACCAGGGAAAGATGGTGCTGATGGAAGCAGAGATGATTGCCCCAAGTGTCGTCCATACTATTCACAAAAGGGAGATGCTGGTTATCCAGGGAAGCCTGGACAACGAGGAGCCCCTGGATCTACAGGACCAAATGGACCACCTGGAGATGATGCCAAGTGTTACCCTGGAAAACATGGACAACCTGGAAAACCAGGAAGAGATGGAAGACCTGGAAAAGATGGTGCACCTGGAAAGCCTGGCTATGATGGTAGTCCTGGTCAAGAAGTTAGCTTGAAGAATGCTGTCCGTCTAAAACAGCTCCAATCTTTCATCTATAAACTCAGATACAGCTTGTCTTCATGTTGCAGTGGCTACCACAAGAGAGATAGTGAAGAGATGGACGAAGCTGACCTTGAAGAGAACCTTGAGGAAGATTTAGAGTTAGATGATGAATACCAAAAGAGAGATGCAGAGATGGAAGTAGAAGAGAACATTGAGGAAGAACTTGACCTGGATGACAACATGGAAGAGACAAGGGACACCAGAACTGCATCCTACTACAAGCCATGCAAGTACTATGTCAACTATCCTGGAGGAAGCTCCTGTGACTATTATTATGGAGTTTGTCCATTCAAGAAAGGTCGTAGTGGACCCCCTGGATCCAAGGGACCTGATGGTGATCCTGGTCCCCCTGGCGTATATGGACCACCTGGTAGGCCTGGACCTAAAGGACCACCAGGACAGAAAGGAAGACGAGGATCTCCTGGACCAAAAGGAAAACCAGGATCCCCAGGAGACAATGTCTACTCTTATTGTCCTTCACCAGGAAGCAAGGGAGATAAAGGAGCACCAGGAAAACCTGGTATTCCAGGACGACCAGGACGTCCTGGAGCTCCTGGATCTAAGGGAGATGCTTGCTTACCTTCTTATGGTCGTGCTGGTGAACCAGGTAAACCTGGTGTGCCTGGAGAAGATGGTAAAGATGGACGACCAGGAGTGCCAGGTAGACCAGGTGATAAAGGTGCCCCAGGTGAAGGAGATGTCTCCAAGAATTTCTTTAATCAACAATATGCTCTACTGGCAAAAGTTGAGCAAGTTTTAAAGTCCAGAAAATGTTGTAAGCGTTCCTATTATCCTTACCACTAAGGAATCTCTTAGTACTCTAACAATGTGAACTGTTTGCATATGATATCTCTGTACTCATATTTGTACTCATATTTCATGACAGAAATGTATAATTCTGATTTCAAGACATTGAACAACATAAACTAATATGCTATTTAATTAGTGCAAGTCTGTGCAAAAGAGATACCATATAGTAGAATTTTTTCAAGGGAGAATTTTTTAAAATAGATTTCCACTATTCAAAATTTCAAGGGTTGAAACAGGGTCTTATATGCGTTCATGATACTCACATTATAGTACTCAAACAATGCAATTTTGATTGAGGAGCAAATTTTGATGGGAAAAGTTTCATGGATTGCTTCCAATCTGCAAAAGTCACAAAATTTTTCCCCCTCAAAAAACTGCTATACGGTACAAATTTTACATTCAATAAAATGTCAAGATCAGAAAGTATGCATCGTGTTTTGACTTCCTGTGTATATAGTGTTTCTCACGATCCTAAACTTATTCACTGGAATTATTCCTACAAGAAAATATCAACAGTAAATGACTTGAGCCAACCATTTTTACAGCTTTCTGTATACATACTGTAGTCCACATAATGAAAATATAAATCCATATCTAAATATTTGAAAACTTGTAGCTCTGATTCAATTGACCTATATCTTAATCTGCAAAAGGAGACTATGTTATAAAACTATAGTTGACACATGTCCATATCAAGGGAGGATCCCACATTAAAGTGAGCAAGCTAAGATAGTAGACTCTAGGCTGGTACAGTCCACTTCACTTTCCCATTATGGTTTCTTTATCTCAAGATTAGCGTAAGGTGTGAAGGTGCAGGATTTCTAAGTTATAGCGATAGCTTTAAAACTGAAAATTCCCAGATAATTGACCCCCAAGCCTATAATTTGTAGGTACTCACACCAGTTATTCTATTGCATTAATCATATAAGAAAGTGGAACTTACCAAAACAGCAACCATCATCAGACTGTGTTTGACAAGTGAACCAAATCACCTTGTGACAAACAGCTGGCAGTGGTTGTATTATTTTTGCTGAGTGAATACCCTTTTAACCTAGTGGGCCCTAGTATCTAGGAGTGATTCAATTTAAACTGTTTCTGCTTGTGCTCAATTGTTGGTATTTCTAGAGTTCAGTCTCTGCCAGCTGCTCCTGACCCATGACCCTGGTTTATTGAATTGTTTTTTTGGAGGACCATATGGTCCAGTTACAGGTTAGCCATCATCTCTAGGTTCCTCATTAGATCCGGGTAGCTTTTCTGATGAGGAGCACCAGGGGCTCCATTTCTTCCTAGAAGGCCCTAAAAATAATACGTAAATAATTATATTGGTAAGCATTCTGTATGCATTCTCAATAGCAGCGCTAGCATAGCAGGTAGCATTTTCAAAAGCAGCACAGCACATGTACAGCTATACAAAGTAATATCAAGTGTTCATAATAGAGAGGAACTCTTGGTAATATGTTTTCAAGATATAACTAAACCACAGCATTTTCAGACTACTGGCCAGTTTTCTTTAGACCACCTAGTCCCATTTGTTATAAAGTATTCGTGAAATGCTATTATCTAAGTATTGGTTAGGAACCCAGCCCAAGGTCTTCTAAATTATAAAATTATGAAAACAAGGGTGTGGTTCCTAACTGACTTAGAACATGGCTCGGTGTTTAATTTTAACCTCATTATATTTCACAATCAAAAACTATAACTAGCTTTTAAGTACATGTTGTTAATTAAATACTACACAGTGAATGTGCTTGAAGTCTAAATAAATTACTCAGCAGGTTTCTAACCAACTCAAGGAGGTTTCAAATATGCCAGGAGGTTTCTTAGTGATATTAGAGACCTCATAAACAAAGCATACTATACATGCCGCCATGTTCTACCACATTATCATGTTGTTATTATACATGCCATGTTCTACCACATTATCATGTTGTTATTATACATGCCATGTTCTACCACATTATCATGTTGTTATTATACATGCCATGTTCTACCACATTATCATGTTGTTATTATACATGTCAATACAACAGCCCAAGACACTGAGGTCTTGGTTAGGAGTGGTAGCTATCTGATTGCCACAAAAATGGAAGTAAAAAAAGGCTATTTTATTTTGGTGTGCTTAAAACAACTTTGTTAAAGTGGACTGGGGGAAAACATTAAATGTGACCGGATTTGCAAAAAGGTACCTTTTCCACACATTTTACATGCCAACAAACAAAATGATGTAAAACATGACTCCTTAGTCTGATTAACGTGCTCTTAGTTTCAAAAGGCAGCCAGATACTTTTAAATTAGCTGAAATCATGGAGAATTTCAGGCAATTATATGCAATGATTAAAAGGTTATGAAGCTTTAATGGTCAAAAAATGGGTCAAACTTTGTGTGTGAAAGAAATACCTTGTTGCAAATCCAGTCACAAATGTGCCCAGACATTTGTTTATATGAACTAAACTATGTATATTTATGTACATTATAATTTTGTTACTTATGTATATCACACATCACATACGTATTATATTATAGACATGCACAGATTACCATATAGTACACATGTGGTACACACAGTAATGTGAAACATCCGTTGCTTTGAGGCAATTAAGGTGAATTATAGTGTCATTAGTGTCATTCATAAGCTGATGTAGTTTGATGTCAATTTATACCTGGAATAAATCGTGTCCTGATGTGGCTAGTCACTTTTGGGGACAGTGTCAGTTTCTTTTCCCACCATCCCAGTAGGGATCTGTTTAGGCTTGCGCCAATTATGCCGGCATAATTTCGAGTATAATAGGCTAGCAAAATCATCAAGCATTATGCCAGCACAATAGGATGACTTTCAAGAATTTTAATTAAAATGCGCAATGCGTGCGCCAAACATACTGCACAACGTGAACACACTGCACATTATTACTGCATCCCATATCAAAAACCTTGCAGTATTACTATTTCCTGACTGATTATCAAGCTCTAATCTCATTCGATGTCAACAAATCTGCTGGAATTAACAACATCTCTCCTAAAGTACTATAAAGTTGTGTTGTAGCTCTTAGTGAGCCACTTAAACACTTATTTACTCAATCACTCCACCACTCCACTTTACCAACCTGTTGGAAAATCCACGAAATCGTGCCCATATTTAAGGCAGATGATTCTAATTGTGTTAAGAACTATTGTCCTATTTCATTATTATCTATTGTATCAAAAGTTCTTGAAACATTAATCTTATCTCTCATATTAACAAGTCTATCAGTCCATTCCAGTTTGGTTTCACCAAAAAACGTTCTGCACTACAACAGATGCCAATTTTCACCAACAAAATCATCAACAGTCCCTTACAAACAGATGTTATTTACCTTGACATCAGCAAGGCTTTTGATTCAGTGTCACATAGTATCTTACTGATCAAGCTGTGGTCAATGGGCATAACTGGTACTCTATGGTGTTGGTTCAAGAACTATTTGACTAATCGTTATCAAAGAGTTTCTATCAACAACTGCTATTCTGATTTACTTCCAGTAGTTTCTGGTGTCCCACAGGGTAGTATTCTTGGCCCCTTGCTATTTTTAGTTTACATCAACAACATGTCTTCATACATTCATGAAAGCTGACTACTCAAATTTTCCAAGTGCTTTATCCATGTTAGAACACTCTCTGATCATAAGGCTCTTCAAGATGACATCACTGCTCTTTTAACTTGGTCAAGGGATGTTGATCTGGATTTCAGTTTAAAGAAATTTATTTATTTATCCTTCAAACATAAACTCGAAACCACTTATTCTATATCCAATTCAATTATACCTCATGTCGATCCTCATAAAGATCTCAGATTAATATTATCTGAAGACCTAAGTATAAACATTACAAAGACAACACAGCTCATGCATACAAAATGCTCGGACTAATTTACCATACTTTTGCCCCCACCCATTCATCTTCTACTTTGGTTAGATTGTATGTATCATTGGTAAGATCACAATTACTCTACTGTACACAAGTTTGGCGTCCTCACCTAATGAAAGACATTTTAAACCTTGAAAGAATTCAATGTTATGCCACTAAATACATCTTGAGTGATTACACTAGTTGTTACAAAGACCATTACATAAATCTGAGGCTCCTTCCTTTAATGTACATATTTGAACTTCAAGACATACTGTTTGCTATTAAATCTATCAAATCACCAATTAATCAGTTCAACATCAATAACTACATCACTTTCAACTCTACCAATACTAGATCAGGCTCCAGCAACAAACTCTTGTTACCTCAACACCTTAACAACATATCACAACATTCTTATTTCCATTGATTACCATCCCTGTGGAATGCCATACCAATTCTAGACTTAAACATGTCAGTTTGTTCACTGAAATCTAAACTGAAATCATATCTGTGTGATCATTTCTTGAGAAACTTTGATGAGAATAACAACTGCACTCTACATTAATTATGTCCTTGCTCCAGATGTCACCAAACTAAACCTCCAACTACCAATTTTAACCACTTGTAATCTATTATGTAACTATGTAATTACTAAAGCAGTTAGTATTAATTGTATACATTTTATGGCTGTCCAACAGACCTTTGGTGTTTATACACCATAAAGCCTAAATAAATAAATTACTCACACTTTATGGAAATAAAATCGAGATACTCTAATAGAGCAGTCACTTACTCTAATACAGCAGTCAGATAAAACAGTCAGCTTTCGAGCATAATCTTGATTTTGAGAGCATAATAGGCCGGATATTTGAGCACTGCTCAAAAACATAATAGGCAATTTTTAAAGCATAATTGGCTCAAGCCTAGACCTGTTTCATGTATGCCATTTACTGCATTTGTGTAATTTTATGTACCGCTGAATTCTTTGGATCCACTTAAGTATGATGAAGATGACACTGCAGCAGTAGTTAAATACTTGTTATGGTAGCTAGCAGGAAGTGAGGAATCCATTACATTGCTTGTTGATGGATGGGTTTATATGTAGCACATTGTATTAGTAATCTCACTCTAAGCCTTAGCTGTGTTGCAGTGTTTATAGTCAAGAAATCTTGCAAACGATTTTCGATTTGAGGAATTGGCTTCTTTTCCTGTAAGGGAGAACACCTTCACTAAAAGTATTTTTATAATTCCCCACATTGCAGCTTTTACAATGATCTTGTTGAAAACAGCAATGTGAAGAGTGCTGTTTTCAATGATCAGGTACACTTACTGAGTACACTGCATTTTGTTATATTTATAACTTAAGGAATCATAAGCACTTAACAAATTGTTTATTTGTTTATAGGGACCACCTGGAGAAAAAGGACAAAGAGGATTAACTTAGGGAAATAAAAAGGTGATTCACAAACATCACATACAAACTACAGTAAATTAAAGTCAATGTGGAATATGCTGAATTTGTGATCAAAATCATTATTTTAATTTTCCAGGTCAGGAAGCAGTATAAAATCAACTATACTAAATATGGGGTAAGCATGCATATATATATTTCATCATCTTAAAAGGTAACTGTTAGTGGAAACAGAAAATCATTCTATGGTAAAATATGTGTATTAATATGGTCTTTTAGCTGGGCACTCCTGAGAGTGATGAGACTGATGAAGATTGGAAGGCAGTGATGACAGGGAGAAATTTACTACACACTTACAACAGCAACTGTCCTCGGTATGGAACAGTAAGACTGCAGTTTAAATAATTATTATTATTTTACTTCCTTGTAGTACATAGATCAAGAGTATGGAGCATATGGCCCTTTTCAGAGAACAGGTAAAAATTAGCAATACAATGCACAATGTCAATCGTTACACAATAAAGAACACAGTGTACTTGTAATTAGAGTACTATAAAAGAAAAGGATGGAGAGCCAGGATCAAAAGGCAATGTTGGTGAACCTGGGTACCTAGGGAACCTGGTCAGCCTGATCAAAAGGATACCCTGGTCTCAAAAATATTGCAACACCTACTATGCTGACAAAGGAGATGATGATGAACCTGGAGACCCTGGTGACCAGGGACCCCCTGGAGAGGAAGGACCATTGAGACAACCTGGGGATGATACCGAGTGCTATTATGAAAAATATGGCAAACCAGGTCATGATGGAAAAGACGGAGAGAAGGGAGGACCTGGTCTTGCCAGCCTAAAGGAGTTCCATGTATGTAGGTGTCTCCTGCAGTTACTATAATTTATTTAGTTGGGTTTATCAAGAAGGGCTTCCACCAGTGTTGCTATGGACACAAGAGGGATGCTGAGTTTGGTGAAAAATTTGAGCTTGATCCAGAGGCTGACACATTGATTTTTCTTTACCTCAAAAGAGAGTACTTATTTCATGCAGATGTTCCGTATACTATGGTGATGATAAGCCATGCAGCAACTACTTTGCCCATTTAAGAAAGGACCAGTTGAATACCGAGGAAAGATATGAGCAGATGGTGAGCCTGGCAAACCCGGAACTCCCAGAGAACCAGGTGATGATAGTGAACCAACTACTTCTGGGGAGAAGGGACAAAGGGATAAATCTGGCAAACAGAGACCATGTGGAAGTCCTTACTATTACAACCCTACACTCAAGGCACAAAGGGACCTGCTGGAGCCAAGGGTGAAAAGGGATAAGGAGGACCCCCAAGAGCCACCCAGCCTTAAAGGAGAGGCCCGCAAGGATTATTGGAGACATGATGGAGCAGATGGAAGATGGCTACCTTGGAATTGATGGAATGAAGAGAGAACCCAGCAACCATGGACCGCAAGGACCAAAGGGAAAGTCATCTGATGGTGACATCAGTGTAGAAGAAATTCTAGCATCTGTTGAAGAGTCTTGATCCCATTAAGGCCAATGCAAAATGCTGCTATGCCCCACATAACTATTAAGGACTTGTCAATTTTAACTGTATCCTTTCCAAGATTTTATATTTTTACACTGCAAATTTTAATTATTACATGCTATCACAGTGACTTAAATTGATTTGAAATGATACACATGTACATATGGCTGTTCAGAATAATTGAGTTCAAGCGAATAAGTGAAACCAATTCTATATAAGTGAAACCAATTTTGATTGTTCTTAAGATAGAAATTGTCCCTAGGATGATACGTTGCTGCAGCTGAATATCAGTACAGACGCTCAAGATGGAAGCTACTTCAGGTGTGTGGGTTGATGGCAGGATACTACACCAGAGTGGCCAAAAACAATAGGGATAATATCCTTAGGTTGATTGACAACTTTCCTAGCCAGAGCCTGATACTTAGACACCTTCTCATATCCTTATCCAGCACATTCACATTGGCAGGGAAAGAAACCTCTAGAAATAGAATCCTGTGGTCCTTCTTCGACAATATCTGGTCAGTTGATAAACTGTGATGTCAGCAATCACCCCAACAGTTTGACCTCATCATTTTCTACAACTGATAGTGGTTGGTGGTCATGCCAACTGGTAATACCTAGGGGGATAGAAAAGTGCTGATAAAGATATTCTGCTTTACAACCAGCCAGGAGGTGCTGAATGGTCTCTTCCTTGACATGGCAAAATCAACACATCACAGATGGGACAGACCATATCATTATCTTAACTTGGTGTGTCCTGGTGCACAGGACCTGGCCCTTTTGGATTCACTGTGAAGAGAACCCCTCAACCTACCATTCAAAGCTTCTTGCAGCATTAACACTCTTTGAAGTCATAAACTTGCCATGCAATCGCTTGGCACACAAACGGTTCATGAATTTCTCATGCTGAGCAGCACAGAATGCCTTCCAGAGCTGTCCAGGTGTATACCCCCAGCAGGTTACCCACGGTAGGGTCGGCAATGATTCCATCTGCTCTGCAGACCAGGGACTTGCGAGGTGGGAAGTGGGACACAAGCTGGTAGCAAGCCTTCACCAGAGGGTCCTGAGAAGTCTGTAGATTGTAGGACAACATCACAACACGGTGCTGGTAGAGATGTAGCATAAAGCAAAATATGTACTTAATACAACTGATAGATTGTGGTATACCTACTACTGTACATTAGCAAGTACGTTGATTACAAAAACTTATACTAAAATATTTCAATGCTACATGTACATTCACATCACATTACCAAATTTACATAGTCCAATATCTCTTTATCATAATATTTACTTCCTGGGAGTATAGTTTGTTGCTATTCATTAACAGCCACAGGAATTATGATGAACATGTGACCATTGCTATAAAAATCTGGCTTGTACATACACATTAACTACATTGCAGGCCACTTCTTTTTGCATCCCCTGTGCAAGAACTGTTTTTTGCATGAGCAAAGCTTACTGAAAAAAACTATTGAATAGACGACATTCTGCAGAAGTTAACTGACTTATAGCAACCACGTACTCCCTGTATATAGAAAGGCCAAAAGCCAGCTTTAAATTCCCAATATACACTAATCCACCTGTCTATTCAGCCACCTGTTGACTAAGACCAAAAAGTTTGGCCATCTCAGACAGGCTCTACTGCAGTATTTACAATGATGATCACATTTTGCATAATATTATCAGAACTGACAAATGGATAACATATTAAAACTTAATATGTGTGTGTGTGTGCAAACTCAACACATTCAACAGTGATTCTAATGTGTTTAGTAGATATTCACCTGCCAGCCGGTAGTTGGAGTTGCTATTATTTTCATCACACATAGACTTGAACTGTTATAGAAGCCTGGGATTTATTATAAGCAAAAGAAAACACCTATGTATACTGTACATATACAGTTTTGTACACATTATTTAGGCACTCCCAGTAGAAGGATGCATTACAAAATACCCTAATCTGTCAAAAGTATCTTTATCTTTACTATGCAAAAAAGTGATCTCTGAACTTCAAGATTTTATAAATATAATATACCTACTTTTATATATTTTATAATACCATTAACATTATTTTTATAGGTGACACAAAGATTCACAACTCTAGCAGCACAGCAGTCCAATTAAATTCTCAACATTTCCACATTTCCATTAAGAATAGCCAACATAATTATTATTTTATTACACATAGTGCATTTTATTAATAATCCAATTATATACAACTTTCAGTTTAACAGTGTAACAAATAGTGGCTACCTTTTTCAATTAATTAATTAATTCAGTAGAGACCATTGACTTATTTCTATCATCACATCATGCAAGTGGACCGGTATATATATACCAATTTAGTGATAAGCATTATTTGTTATTTTGTAGAGCTAAAAGCACAAATTTGGCAACATAACGTGTGATAAATACATTAATGACCAACTTGTCAACTCTGGATAAACAGGGACCACATTGCAATTAAGTTTATGACCATAAAGTAATTATAAAAACAATGAAGTAAAAGATGTTCATTTATCCCAGACAAGTTTGATTACGTACAAATTTGTTCCCTCTTGTGTCTCATTATCTCAACCCATCATTTGTTCACACTGTTGCCTCATCACTACAACTGACTGTCAAATTGTGGGATACAGATAATCATGTACGTATGTCTTCCTATTCAGAAAAATGTAAGCACTATTTGAACATTACAGACAGCCTGTGATGTGGATTTTACAACACATTTCATTATTTGTCAAGTAATGCATAGTGAAATAAGTGCTGCATGTACTATTAGTTAAGCCACACAAACTTCCTAGGCTGTTAATTTGTGTGTATAAACATTGTGTTGCCTTATTTAATTAATTAAATGGTTGCTGTAAAGCTTCCTTATTGTACATACCACTTGACTGTATCCATGAGAGTCATGGCTATACACTTCTTTACAGTAGAGTCATGGTCTATATCAGTATTTAACAAACAGTTTAATACTAGTACCATTGTTGGCTCAAATCCAGAAGAGTTTATTACATTGGGGTTAAGGAGTTTCTTGAATCCTTTGCTAAAGAATTTGATGTGCCTCTGGTGATACAGGCAGCTACACATTTTATTCAAGGATTTCCTATACATATTGCAATGGCTGTATATACTATTAGCAGCCAGATGACATGTATGTGGCACTTAAGAATCCACAACTACATGGTTATCACTTTGTTCTTTAACCATGCATGCACAGTTTAGCAACTTCAGTTGGTAGCAGTAACATTTTTCATATAAAGGATATTGAAAACTGTAAATTACCTCTACAGATCAATTATAAAAAAAATAGAACTACACGTTATGTGGAATCTACAGCCTCAAGGAAAACCATTCATGTATAATTCATTTCATTGGCTCTGATTGTGGAACACATTAATTAAATTTAATACAATTAGATATGGGCTGGAGCAAATCATGTACCAACAAGTAGTTACAATCACACCCAATAGTAAACATATGCCTTATACATGAGTACACTTCACCACCTGGTGGAAAATATGCAATATCATGTCATCATTACAAATTATCAAGCTGCTGTGAGTATATAAGGGAGCACTCTGGCTTAGTAATATCATCCTCTGCAGTCAGTGCAATAGAAAAGATGAAGGTAGCTTTTATTCTTGTGGCTACTGTCATCTGCTTGACAGAAGCAACAGTGAGTGACTGAGACTTGGCATGGATGTCAGTAAAGTTGTGTGGTGATTTCTCTAGTACTACAACAGCTATCGCATCTGTGGGAAATGTGACTATAATGATTACAAAGGACTACATGGACCCAAAGGCCCAACAGTATGAAACTTTGTATGCCTAGCTGTTAGCTACTATAGTCAATTTGTAGGGTCGTCCTGGTTCACCAGGAAGAAATGGAGCCCCTGGTGCCCCTGGTCAGAAAGGCTACCCAGGTCTTAATGGTGAACCTGGAGATGATGGCTATCCTGGACCATATGGTCCTCCAGGAAGACCAGGAAGGTGTTTCAATAGACCAGGGAAGACAGGTGCACCTGGTGAAGATGGAGACACTGGCAAAAATGTATTCAAAATCACAAAACCAATTGTCAAAATATATTCAACTACTTTCTCCTACAGGGATACTATGGTCCTCCTGGATACCCAGGCTCACCTGGATACAAGGGAGAGAAAGTCAGTCACAATACAATAAGAGGCTCTCACATGTACAATTAATTTATATAGGGAAAATGCTGCAAATATGCACCATATGGTGACAAGGTATGTTCACCTTATATGAACTAGTAATCTACATACACACTGGTGTGCATGTTGTGCTCACAATAAATCATATTCTAATTTTAGGGACAACCAGGCAAACCAGGTTACCCAGGAAGAGATGGAAAACCAGGCCGTCCAGTAAGATAACTCAAAACCATATAACTAGCAACACTCAATTAACTCTTGTAGGGATACCCGGGAAGTCCTGGAAGACAGGGAAAAACCTGGGGACTTGAAGAGGTAAGACTCACTAAAACAAAGATGTCATACAATAATAAAATGTAAATAAGTAACATGACTAACACCACATGTATCTGTTAGGCTGAGAAGAAGATTGTAGAAGCTGTTAGGAGTCTAAGATCAAAGGTATATAATGATATACATAAAACAATAAATTTGCAATAATCACTTGCTCTTGTCTATTATGTGTAGTTGAGCACATGCTGCAGAGGAGGTTAGACAAATAAAATGTATAAGCTTAAAAAGTAGCAACTTTACATACACAGCTGGATATAACGGTTACAGCTATGACAGCAAGCACAAGCGTACCACAGGGGGCTATAACAGCCAGTGCCCACCACATGGCAAGGTACAGTATTGTGTACTCTAAACATTAATAAAGTTTGAATCTCTAGTACACATATGGAAGTGCAGGTCACCCAGGATACCGTGGTGGCAAGGTAAGATACATGTAATATAAATACTCATCCTTATTTGGTGCTTAAGCAAACATTAAAAATAAATTACAGTTTTAATATTTTTTCAAGGGAAAAGATGGTGAACCTGGAGCACCTGGTTATCCGGGTAAGCCAGGAGAACAGGGGCATGCGGGATATCCTGGGAAACCAGGAAATCCTGGCCCACAAGGACCACCAGGGAAAGATGGAGCTGATGGAAGCAGAGATGATTGCCCCAAGTGTCGTCCATACTATTCACAAAAGGGAGATGCCGGTTATCCAGGGAAGCCTGGACAACGAGGAGCCCCTGGACCTAGAGGACCAAATGGACCACCTGGAGATGATGCCAAGTGTTACCCTGGAAAACATGGAGAACCTGGAAAACCAGGAAGAGATGGACGACCTGGAAAAGATGGTGCACCTGGAAAGCCTGGCTATGATGGTAGTCCTGGTCAAGAAGTTAGTTTGAAGAATGCTGTCCGTCTAAAACAGCTCCAATCTTTTATCTATAAACTCAGATACAGCTTGTCTTCATGTTGCAGTGGCTATCACAAGAGGGATAGTGAAGAGATGGATGAAGCTGATTCTGAAGAGAACCTTGAGGAAGATTTTGAGTTAGATGATGAATACCAAAAGAGAGATGCAGAGATGGAAGTAGAAGAGAACGTTGAGGAAGAGCTTGACCTGGATGACAACATGGAAGAAACAAGGGACACCAGAACTGCATCCTACTACAAACCATGCAAGTACTATGTCAACTATCCTGGAGGAAGCTCCTGTGACTATTATTATGGAGTTTGTCCATTCAAGAAAGGTCGTAGTGGACCCCCTGGATCCAAGGGACCTGATGGTGATCCTGGTCCCCCTGGTGTATATGGACCACCTGGTAGACCTGGACCTAAAGGACCACCAGGACAGAAAGGAAGACGAGGATCTCCAGGACCAAAAGGAAAACCAGGATCTCCAGGAGACAATGTCTACTCTTATTGTCCTTCACCAGGAAGCAAGGGAGATAAAGGAGCACCAGGAAAACCTGGTATTCCAGGACGACCAGGACATCCTGGAGCTCCTGGATCTAAAGGAGATGCTTGCTTACCTTCTTATGGTCGTGCTGGTGAGCCAGGTAAACCTGGTGTGCCTGGAGAAGATGGCAAAGATGGACGACCAGGAGTGCCAGGTAGACCAGGTGATAAAGGTGCCCCAGGTGAAGGAGATGTCTCCAAGAATTTCTTTAATCAACAATATGCTCTACTGGCAAAAGTTGAGCAAGTTTTAAAGTCCAGAAAATGTTGTAAGCGTTCCTATTACCCTTACCACTAAGGATCTCTTACTCGAACAATGTGAACTGTTTGCATAATGATATCTCTGTACTCATATTTGTACTCATATTTCATGACAGAAATGTTTAATTCTTATCTCAAGACATTGAACAACATAAACTAATATGCTTTATAATTAGTACATGTCTGTGCAAGAGTTACCCTGTATAGCAGAATTTTTGAGAGGGACATTTTTCACGGATTTCCACTATCCAAAATTTCAAGTTTTACTTCAAGATTTTTATGCATTTATAATACAAAGGCAATACCATTTTGATCAATCTGCAAATTTCTTGGGGGAAAGTTTTTCATGGATAGCTGTCAATCTGCTAAAATCACAAATTTTCCCCATCAAAACACTGCTGTGTAGTACAAGTTTTATATTCAATGAAAAGTCAAGATCAGAAAGTATGCATCATGCTTTGGCTACTTGTGTAGTGTTTTCTCACTATCATAAACTTATTCACTGGCAGGGGTGTATACAATGTGGTTTCCAGATTTGGTAGTGAGTTATAGATGCTGGGGTCCGGGGGGTACAGGCCCCAGCTGCTGACAGATAATGTACACTAAAATGCTTTAAAATTTACTAGATTTGTGATTTTATGGATACTATAAACCCTATATGGCAATTGTTCTTCTCTCTTAATCCACTTTTGAGGAATCAATGTAAGTTTCCTATCACACTGTATATAGCTATACTGTCCTGCCTTATTCCCATTTATTCTGTGTGCTTGTGCTGCCAAATTATGATAGTCTGGTGCTTCTGCTGCAAGTCTGTATGCAAGTGAAAATTTCAGAAGGGTTTTCTGAACACCAGGAAACCCCCCTAAATATGCCCCTGCACTGGCCTAGTACATTAAAGTAAATTTCAAATGTAGATTGATAAAAGTTTATAATAAACAGTTCATAATTTGAAATTTTGCTTCAACCACATTAACACTACAACCATTCCCACCAACAAGAAAATATTAACAGTAAATGACCTAAGACAACCATTTCACAGCTTTCTGTATACATAGTCCGCTTAATGAAATGTAAATATGCCATATCTATACTGTCTATTTAAAAATTTGTTACTCTGATTAAACTAACCCATTTTTAATCTGCAAAATGAGACTATGTTATAAAACTATATTTGACACAGTACCCATCCATCTAAGGTGGTAGTCTCGGCCACTTTATTTTCCCATTACATACAGGTGTTTCTTTATCTCAAGATTAGGAGTGAAGGAGCTGGATACAGCCTTAGTTTTAAAGTTGAAAATCCCCAGGTATTTGACTTCCAAGCCACAAGGGACCGGAGCTACAATTTGTGGGTACTCATAACAGTTATCCTATTGCATGAGTCATATAAGAAGTGGAACTTACCAAAACAATAGCTATCATCGAACTGCACTTTACAAGTGAACCAAACCACCTCATGACAAACAACTGGCAGTGGTTGTATTATTTACTGAGTAAATTATTCCAATTTAGTGGGCCTTGCTATCCAAGAGTATTCTGTTCTGCTTGTGCTCGATTGTCGGTATTTAGATTTTTTTCTAGGGTTTCTGTCTTCACCATGCAGCTGCCTACTGTTATTGAAAGGTCTTCCTGGGGGGAACCAGAGGCTCCATTTCTTTCTGTTGGACTGTGAAGACCCTAAAAATAATGCATAAATATATTGGTATAACTCCGTATGTATTTTCAAGTATAATAACAGGTATTAGCTACACAGCACATGTACAACTATGATACATTTTTCTTCTATGCAAAGATATAACCAAACCACAGCATTTTCAGACTACCTGGCATATATTCTTTAGACCATCTAGTCCCATTTGTTATATACATGAAATGCTATTAGCTAGGGTTCTAATACCTCACTTTTGGATAAAAGCATGAAACTTGCCACATAGTTTGTATGCATTACAAAGGTTTTTTTTTTGATAGAGAGTCACCTCAGATTTGACCTTTGGTGACCTTTACACCCAATTCACTGCTTTAAAATGGTCAGTTTTTCATCTGTCTCATGGTTCAAAATTCACAAACTTGGTGTCAAATTAATGCTCTTGCTCTGAAGAGTACACTAACATTAAGTTTGAAGAAAGTATATAGCTTTACTATTCTAAAGTTATAGCCATTTATAAGAGCAAAAAGTAGCCCTATCTTCTGCCAATGCACATCATGCATTATAGTACTCATACATAGTACAGATTGTGTTTCCAACATAAAGAGTTAGATATATGTAATCGTAAGGTGGAATCTGTCTAATAGTGGCCACCTGTGTTAAGAGACCACATTTCTATAAAAGTTAACTTCAAAAGATATTTTTATTATTAACCATCAAATTATGATGAACAAGGTGTATACAAAATAAAAGCAAGTGGATCCTCAGACAACATGTGACCGCACAACTGACTGGTAATTGGGTCAGCACGCGGGCATGGCAAGGAATAGAAAGACTATTTACACACACATACAGAAAAATTAATTACACACACAAAAATTAATTACAAAACAAATTTAGTAAATTTAAAAGCAGTACATGCATTGTACAGTAAAACGCACTGCATGCTCAGGGTGCTGCATGCTTGTCTAAAACTCGTGGCAAAAATGGTGCTAATGCCTTTGGGATACAAAATAGCCAGTAGTTATACTTAAGCATGCAGGTATATTTTAGTGGTCACCCTTCTCCAATGTTGTAACAATGCCCCTTTCTATGTACACCCGCCTGCTCAAGAGGAGTTGGAAAATCTTTGTTTCGTTGCAGTAGACCCAAGGATATGGAAGTTATGAGTGTTTGTTGACGTCACATCGAAGCGATCGATTTTTCTTCACAAATTTTGCCTTTGTATGCAGTGAAGAAGGGAGAGAAAAGGAAAAACTTACCCAATAATTGATTTCCCTGTTCATGCGAACAGCCTGTATGCACAGTATATCTTTGGTGTGTCATAATTGGTAGTACAAGGAACTGGCATTAAACAGTACTTACTGGCCTGGTGATCAATATGTGCAGGTGTTACAAGCTAGAGTAGTGTGACTTATATAATAATATGTTGTATATTTTAAAACAATTGTCTGGAATGTAGTAACTTAGCAAAAGTTTTCTTAATTCTTATTTGTTTCAATAGGGTTGTAATAAGATAGTAAGAGATTGGCAGTTTATTTTCAATAGTATAAATACCACTAATTTTGGACGAATGTTTGATTTTTAAACCTTCACCTTGACCAGTATCTATAGCTACAGGATATACTTATGAGTAATAAATCAATTTAGCCTAGTTCAGTTGGCTGTCTAGAATCAAGCAGATAAAGTCTTATTGGTGCAGCAAACAGCTGGTGCCAGATTTCAGAGGTATTCTGGATTAGAACTGCAGGTGTCGAATTAGAAGGTTTCACTGCAGTAGCTTTAACAACTATCATACAGTACAATAGTACTGTATATTAGGGATCATGGAGGTTTGGGTTTTTCTGGCCAAAAATATCACCCAAAAACCAGCTTCACAATATAACCATCCTGGCGCCTTGGCAGCATTGATTAGGTATAACCAAGCCCAAAAGAGCCTTGAGTACGACCCTAAGTGTTTCCAATAGATTGCTACAAAAAAGGTTTTTTTTTAATTATTCAATAGAATTTCTAAGACTGACTAACTGCCTGCCTGCCTGATGCCTTAACACGATAATGGATAAGGATATGGGTTAGATTTTTTTACTGTTTGTCATTGCTTCATCCTGAGATGTACCTTTAGGCATACCGCAGTATGTACAATGCACTTACCTTTGTCCCTCTTTGTGTCTCATTTCTTTTTGCTGACAGCCAAAGGCATTGATTTGCAGTAGCACGATGGCTTCCCTACAGGAATTGTCCATATTTTCTGTGGTGACTGGATTGATACTTCTCCTACTGTTATTTGTTTGCAGTGCTGTTAAATGGGCTGAAAATAGCTGAAAGTTAAGCGTAATGGCCACTTCACTTTTGAGTCAGTAATTCAGTTGGGGCATGTGAATTATCTAGAATGATTGCAGAGGTGCTTCTCCTACTGTTCTTCATTTGTAGCGCTGTGTAATAGGTTGAACATAGCTGAAAGTGAAGCGTAATGGCCACTTCACTTTTGAGTCAGTAATTCAGTTGGGGCATGTGAATTATCATATTTTTCTGGAATGATTGCAGAGGTGCTTCTCCTACTGTTCTTCATTTGTAGTGCTGTGTAATAGGTTGAACATAGCTGAAAGTGAAGCGTAATGGCCACTTCACTTTCAAGTCAGTAATTGATTTTTGGGGCACGCGTTCAGTCAAAAACATTACCTCTGTTGCCATCCTTTCTTTTGATGTGGTATGCGTGGGTTCACCAGTCATAATAATGTTACAAAAAAGTTAACAAACAAGTATAAGAAAAAATTAAGAATTTTATGTACATAGAAAAAAAGTTGGGAAACAAAAGAGGTCGCCTACACCCACAGATATACTAGTGGGCATTCAATTCCTAACCTACCATGACTGAATTAGGGATTAAATGTCCACTTGTATATCTGCAGACCTCCCTTGTTTCCCTAATTTTTTTTCTATGATCCATAATCGAACTTAAAATTCTTAATTTTTCCTTATATTTGTATAATGCTTATATAGTATGATTTGCACTAATATACTGAGTGACCATTTTATAGGGTGGTTTCAAATTTTTTCAGTGATAAATGCTAAACATTAGTGATACTATATTTGCGAGTACATATAAATCAAATTTAGGAATCCAAATAGTCTACAGCAGCAATTGCAAACTGCAGAACACAAGCAATTGTCTTTGCTATGATGATTCAGTTAAAAATTAGAACCCAGAAAACTTAGTCAAAATGTGTGAATTCATACAAAAGCAGTGAATCAAGTTTCAATTTGTGAAATTCACACAAATTGGATCTCGTACATAAACCCGCCATTCAGAATAATGACCTGGGCATGTAACCCATGGCAGTTCATTGATCTATCCCTACCTATTTAACATGGTAAATTGTCATACAGAATAAGTATTGAAAAAGTAAACCTTCTTACTGTAAATCTTCTTTCTGTACATATTTTAAACTTGTGCGTTGGTGGGGGAAAATAGTGGCATGTTTTACCACAAAAATTGCTGTAATTTTAGAACACAGTAAGTTATAGACTTTCTGTAAAAACCAATTCATTGTTTAAGGCAAAAGCTTCAAGTTTACACCAAGTTTGTAGATATTGAGTCATACAAACATGAAATAGAGACAAAACTTGACAGTTTTTTGAACATTAAATTGCCTGTATAGGTCAAATCTGAGGTGGCTCCCTATCAAAAAATATTCTTGGTCATACACACAAACTTTTTGCCAAGTTTCATACTTTTATCCAAAAGTGCACAAAAAGGTAAAGGATTAGAACCATATTATCTAACATAATTCTTGAAATAGCCATGTCATTATTATATATGTGAATATAACAGCTTAAGACACTGAGGTCTTGGTTAACAGAAGAATGGAAGTAATAAAGAGACAATTTTGTTTTGGTGTACTGGGGGAAAACATTTGAATGCACCCAGACATTTGTTTTATATAAAACACTAGCTATGTACATTTTCAGTTGACATACACATGTACATTATGTAAGGAAAAGTCGTTACCACTGGCAACTTATGCTCCATTGCCATGCAAAATATCAATTATAAACACTGTGCTTAGCTTGTGCTACATTTAATTGCTATATCGCACATCACATACACATAGAGTAATGTGTGACACTTGTTTCTCTGAGGCAAGGTGAAATTATAGTCAGTCATATAAGTTGATGTTAATCAATACCTACAATAAAGTGTGGCTAGTCACTTGCAGTAGCTTTGAGAGTAGTGTCAATTTCTTCATTATTACACGTACCATGCACTATAGGGACATGCTTCATGTATGCCATTTGCTGCATTTGTGTATTTCAAAGAATTTACTCATGAAGATGAGTGATTATAAAGACATTCCACACAAACTATAGATGCAAAGGTATTTCTGTTGTCTTAAATTAAGTCTCTCAACAGTTTGCTGATAATGGCCTTAGCCATTGCTCATTGCTCATTATTAACTTGTTTTCCCTTTGACTATTAAGTGAGTTCATTCTTATGGGTTTTGTTAACCCAGCTTTGTAATGTTACATGGTGCACATGTGCTTAAAAGTGGTAGTGAGATTTCTAGTGTTTTTGTTAGTCACCTCCTATACATATATGGGCTATAGCATGTTGAATTGTTGAAACCAGCAATCAAACTCTTTACTATTAGATTGTTGTTTTCAACAAAATCATTGTAATTATAAAAATACAGATAGTAGAAGGTATTTTACCTTGCAGGAAAAGAAACCAACTCAAAATAATTGCAGCTAAACAGCAAGATTTATTGACTATAAACACTACAACACAGCTAAGGCTTTAGGGTGAGATCACTAATAAAATTTGCTACATATAACCCACCCAACAACAAGTAATAGACAAGTAATGGATTCCTCAGTTCCTGGTAGCTACCATAGCAAGTGTTTAACTACCGCAATGCAAAATGTGGTGGTTCATGTTTACACACAAACAAATGTAATAAAGTTTAAGTATTGTCCATCACAGTTTTCAACCTGTTCCACCCGATTTCCAGGATCACATCCCTGGATATCCTGACCCAAAAGGAACTAATGGACTCAAAGGATATCATGGCAGTCAGAAGGATTGTCCTTACTGTGACATCTACTATGCTGACAAAGGAGAGATGGTGAACCTGGAGACCCCGGTGACCAGGGGCCCCTGGAGAGAAGGACCAGAGGGACCACCTGGGGATAATGCCAAGTGCTACAACAGAAAAAACAGGTCATTATGGAAAAGTCTGGCAAAGATGGAGAGAAGGGAGAGCCCAGTCCTGCTGCCTTGAGAGGAAACCAAGGAGTCAACAAGACCCTCAAGTATGGCAGGCATCTCGGGCAGTTGTTCTACTTTTTTGTTGGGGTTACTCTACCAATGATGCTATGGAAACTATTATCACAAAAAGGATATGGATAAAGATGTTGAGTTTAACCAAGAGGCTGACACCAATGCAGACATTGATTTTTCTTCACCTCAAAAGAGGGGATACTTCATTGGCAGTTACTCGTGCAGATATGCCATATAGTATGGTGATATGATAAGGCATGCAGCAACTAGTATGGATATTTCCCATTTAAGAAAGGGACAGCTGGATACCATGGAAAGAAGGGAGCAGATGGCGAGCCTGGTGAACCCGGAGCTCCTGGAAAACCAGGAGATGATGGTGAAATAGGTGCTCCCCAGGAGAAGGTACAAAAGGGTGACCTTATGGAAGTCTTTACTATCACTACTGTCCCACTCAAGTAGCAAAGGGGCCCTGCTGGAGCCAAAGGTGAGGACCACGACCACCTGGGTATCCTAGCCCTAAAGGAGAGGTTTGCAAGGATTATTACAGACCTGACGGAGCAGATGGCTACCCTGGAATTGATGGAATGACTGGCAACCTTGGACTACAAGGACCAAAGGGAGAACCATCTGATGGTGACATCAGTGTAGAAGACTTTGAGACGTTCCAGCACTTGTTGAAGAATCTTGATGCCATCGGGGCCAATGAAAATGCTACTATGCTACACATTACTATTAATAACCTGTCAATTTTAACTGTATTCTTTCCGAGATTTTGTGCTACAAATTAACAGGTTTAGCTAAAATTACTTTTTATACCTAGCAAATATAATTTTAAATATAATTGAATGGTTGTATTAGAAAGATACTATGGAAGTAATTAAGACTTGTAGCTAAAGAATTTAATAATGTAAGGTAACAACTAGTCATCTCCCTTAACACATATATTTAATATGTAGTCAACAAAAAAATCCAATAAGGCCACTATACAGTTCACCTGGTAAGCTACTTCCAGTACATTTACAACTGTTGCTAAACTAGTGCAGACTTACCCAAACACTTAAAATCTGTTATACAATATGGTGCACACTGCAGGAAAGAGTATGAAGTTTGGTAATATGGCAAGGATACACTTTCCTTTTGATATTACAATATTTTGTACGTTACTTTGGTGGTATACAAATATTAGCTTTCTTAGTTTTATACAAAAATTTCTAATTTTAATGTACACGAATCACACACAGTTTAGGTATTTTCTAAGAAATAATGGTGGAGAAGTACCTGCAGTTCAACTTCTAAAACACAGGTTATATTACTGATTTACTAATAGCTAAGGATCCCAACCAGGTGTAATGATTAATTTAAAAAAAAGAATTTAGCTAAAAATATATATTTATCCATTATACAATTATGACTGACCCAAATTTTACATAATATGGTAGTACTGTATATTAGGGATCATGGAGGTTTGCACAAAAATACTGACCAGAAACCAGCTTCACAATACCTTCATGGTACCTTGGCAGTATTTGGTTATAACCAAGCCCAAAAGTGCCTTCAGCACAACCCAAAACTCTTCCAATAGGTTTATACAATTTATATATTTAATATAATTTTCTACTGCCTGACTGACGTATTTACTTACTAACGCCTTCAGACAAGCATAACTCAATAATTACTACGGCTATGGGCTTGATGTCGCATCAGCTCAACAGGTACCTTTTGGCATACCACAGTACAATGTACGCATCATGAACTTACCTTTGTCCTCCTTTGTGTCCCATTTTTTTTTTGCTGACAATTTTACAAGGTGTTGATTCCTGGTTGCAGAGGTACTTCTTGCAACTGTAATGCTGTGTAACTAGCTGAACATAGTGGAAAATGAAGCATAATGGCCACTTCACTTTTCAGTAATTGATAGTTGGGGCACGTCTTCAGACAAACATATTATAGTCTAGCAACATTATTTCTTTTGATGCAGTATCTGCAGGTTCACCAGTCACAATTATGAAAAAAAACAAGTACAAGGGAAAAATTAGATATCATAGAAATAAAAAAAGTAGTGAAACAAGGGGGGTCACCTACACCTGCAGATATACTAGTCATGCAAGGGTGTAGCAACAAAACTTAAAGTGAGGGGGCTAAGAATGGTGGTGACTAGTTGATACAATTCAAACAATGTGTAAAGCTTGCTTAGCATGCAGAACATATTCTTTCTAGGGTGGGGGTCTGGGGGCATGCCCTCATAGGAAATTTCAAAATTAACCTCCTGAATTTTGTAACAATTGTGACTGAAAATGTATCCAAATGTTTTATATGACTACAAGACTGCTCAATTACAGTATATCTATCTTTAAAAGTGGAGGGGCTAAGCTCCCTCTAAAATATAAGTGGGGCTCTAGCACTCATAGCCGCAATGCCATGTAATAGTGGGGATTTAGGGAATAAACGTCCACTAGTATATCTTCAGGTGTAGGTGACCTCCCTTGTTCACTACATATGGTTCACTACTGTTTATTTCTATGATCCCTAATTGAAGTAAAAATGGACTAATTATGTATCCACTAGTATATTTTCAGGTGTAGGCTACCTCCATTGTTTCACTACCTTTTGTTTCTATGATCCCTGATCAAACTTTTAATAAATTTTCCTTGTACTTGTAAGTGTTATTATTAGAAAGAGCTTTCCATCATAGGATGATCTGTTGGAATCACTGCTTACGGTGATCACAACTGTATGTGTACATATGCTACAGGTGTGTATGTATTTGCATGTATGCATGCATGCGTGTGTTGCCCTATAAATGATCATTCCAGGACCACAGCATAAAACAAATACACTTAACACAACTGTAATCAGAATATAGATTGTGACTACTACATTAGCAATGTTGATTACAAAAACTTATACCAAGAACATCAAAATATTTCAATGCTACATTTACATCATAATACCAACATCACAAGGTCCCGTATCTGGTTATCATAACATCTTGGGAGTATAGTTTGTTGCTATACATTAACAACTACAGGAATTACATATGATAACAAAGCCTGGCTCATGCATGTGCATTTTACATTGCAGGCCACTTCATTTAATTCTCTGTACAAAAACTATTTTTAAATCAACAAAGCGTATTGCTTATCTACAGTGGAAGTTGCCTTAGCAGCTACCTCCTGTACATAGAAAGGCCAAAGGCCAACTTTAATTTCCCCAACTGACAGGTTTATACCCTACTCCACCTGTCTAATCAGCCACCTGCTGACTGAGACCAAAAAATTCGACCAATAGGTGACCAGCTTAGATAGGTTAAACTTAGTAAAATGATTATCATTTGATCACATTATGCATGATGTTATCAGAACAAACGGATAACATATTAAAACTTAATACATGTGTGTATGTGTAAACACAACACATTCAACAGTGGTTTTAATGTGTTTAGCAGACATTCAATAGCCAGCTGGTAGTTGGAGTTGTTATTATTTTCATTAAACGTAGACTTGAACTGTTATAGAAGCCTGGGATTTATTAAAAGCAAAAAATAACACCTATATATATTTGTATACATTATTTAGACACTCCCAGTAAAGGATGCATTCACAACTCTAGCAGCACTAGCAGTCCACCCATCACCAACTAAACTCTCAATGTTTTCTTTGCAGATATTATTTAATTACACATCATTTTATTGATCACTAGATATAAATATGTTTAAATTTTCTGTTTATCAGTGTAACAATAGTGGATCCGTTTTTCAATGCTTGATTGTTGCCGTATTATACAATGACATTAACCACATCAAGTTAAAAAAAATTAATTCAGTAGAGGCCATTGACTTATTTCTGTTTCTATCATCAAATCATGCGGGTGGACCGGTATGTATATAAGTAATGATAAGTGTTCCCTATGTCATTTTATAGAGTGGCTAAGCAACAAATTTTGATGAAATCGTTCACTTTGTGACAAAAGCACCAAATTTTCTGTAGAAGTTGAGTAAGGTATGCTTATAAATCATTTGAGATACGGTGCCACGTCAAAATCATTGCAATAGGGCAAGTTTTAAAACTAGTAGCTGGTCAGGATACCATACAAGTGCATTCAAAATCTTTGTTTTTGCTTAAATAGCATGAATGTATCTCAAATTTACAGGTGTATTCAGAAAATCTTTCAAAACGTGGTAATGGAGCTAATATTTCAGTGTTAAAAGTACAGGTACAATCCAATAGGAACAATGTATTGCACATCTATGGCTTCATACACCATGACCCTCCTTGCATCTTAACATGGCAAGTTATATTCACAATTCAGCTAGCTCAGAGCACTTTTATGGTTTCCCAATACCTTTTCTGTTGATTTTACTTTTCAGGTTTTTTGAGCGTGATACAATTGGTAATTTTAATGGCACCATATCTAATATGAAATAGCATGAATTAATCAAATGTTGTACCGAGTTTGGCACTTTTATCAAAAAGTGAACATTTTTTTTGTTTAGCAGCTCTACTATTTTCTCTGTCCATGCAGCCAATGTTATTAAGTGCAGCTAATAAACAGCACAAATTTGGCAACACAATGTGTGATAAATGTATAACGACCTGATCCATCAACTAGGGATCACATTGTTATTAAATAAAGTAATTATAAAATAATCAAGAAAAATATATTCATTTATACCAGACAAATTTGATTATGTACAAACTTGTTACCTTATGCCACAATTATCTCAACCCATTATTTATTCACACTGTTGCCTTGTCACTGCAACTTATCTCAAGTTGTAGGATAGTTATCACGTATGTCTTCCTATTCAGAAAAACATTAGCACTGTCTGAACATTATTAGTGCAGATAGCCTATAGCTACCAGTGTTGCGATGTAAGTTACTAAGTCTGCCTGCTCTTTGCAGTGGAACATTTTACAACACATTTCGGATATTTCATGCTTGAGTAATGCAAAGTGAAGATACTCACATTTCTATAAGTGCCACATGTATGTACTTTTGTTAAGCCACACAAAATGCTTAGGCTGTTAATTTGTGTGTATAAACATTGTGTTGCTTCATTTAATTAATTAAATAGTTACTGTAAAGCTTCCTTATTGTACAACAGTATACCACTGTATCCATGTGAATTGGCTACACTTTCTTTAAGTGTTTACAGTAATTACATTGAGGTGAAGGAGCACTTTGAATCCTTGGCCATAGAATTTGATGTGCTACTGGCAATACAGGTAGCTATACATTTCATTCAAGGATACCAATTGTGTGATTGACTATGGACTCTTTATGGAGATATGGACTCTTTATCGTGGACTCCTGTTAGTATATTCACTTCTAAATAGAGAACATATCATATCATATACACTTTGTGTGATGGGACAGTGCTACAATGGCTAAAATGTAACATGTAAATGCCAGTTGCTATACTTACATGTGCGAATATTCCACGGTGTGATTATTGCATAGCTGCAAAATGGCTGTACATCTATTAGCAGCCAGATGACATGTATGTGGCACTTAAGATTCCACAACTACTTGGTTATTACTTTGTTCTTTAACCGTGCATGTAAAGTTCAGCAACTTCAGTTGGTAGCACTAATATTTTTCATATAAAGGCAGATCAATTTGAATTATAAAATAATAGAGCTACACGTTATGTGAAAGCTACAGCTTCATGTTCTGCTGAAGGAAGACCACTCATGTATAATTCATGTTATTGGATCACTTAGCACCTGCTTGTGGAACACATTAATTACATTTAATACAATTAGATATGGGCTGGAGCAAATCATGTACCAACAAGTAGTTACAATCACACCCAATAGTAAACATATGCCTTATACATGAGTACACTTCACCACCTGGTGTAACATATGCAATATCATGTCATCATTACAAATTATCAAGCTGCTGTGAGTATATAAGGGAGCACTCTGGCTTAGTAAGATCATCCTCTGCAGTCAGTGCAATAGAAAAGATGAAGGTAGCTCTTATTCTTGTGGCTACTGTCATCTGCTTGACAGAAGCAACAGTGAGTGGCTGAGACTTAGCATGGATGTCAGTAAAGTTGTGTGATGATTTCTCTAGTACTACAATAGCTATCGCATCTGTGGGAAATGTGACTATAATGATTACAAAGGACTACATGGACCCAAAGGCCCAACGGTATGAAACTTCGTATGCCTAGCTGTTAGCTACTATAGTCAATTTGTAGGGTCGTCCTGGTTCACCAGGAAGAAACGGAGCCCCTGGTGCCCCTGGTCAGAAAGGCTACCCAGGTCCTAATGGTGAACCTGGAGATGATGGCTATCCTGGACCATATGGTCCCCCAGGAAGACCAGGAAGATGTTTCAATAGACCAGGCAAGACAGGTGCACCTGGTGAAGATGGAGACTCTGGAAAAAATGTATCAAAATCACAAAACCAATTGTCAAAATATATTCAACTACTTTCTCCTACAGGGATACTATGGTCCTCCTGGATACCCAGGCTCATCTGGATACAAGGGAGAGAAAGTCAGTCACAATACAATAAGAGGCTCTCACATGTATGTGTGTGCAATTAATTTATATAGGGAAAATGCTGCAAATATGCACCATATGGTGACAAGGTATGTTCACCTTATATGAACTAGTAATCTACATACACACTGGTGTACGTGTTGTACTTACTATAAATTATATTCTAATGTTAGGGACAACCAGGCAAACCAGGTTACCCAGGAAGGGATGGAAAACCAGGCCGTCCAGTGAGATAACTCAAAACCATATAACTAGCAACACACAATTAACTCTTGTAGGGATACCCGGGAAGTCCTGGAAGACAGGGAAAAACCTGGGGACTTGAAGAGGTAAGAATCACTAAAACAAAGATGTCATACAATAATAAATATGTACATAACTAACATCACTTGCATCTGTTAGGCTGAAAAGAAGATTGTAGAAGCTGTTAGGAGTCTAAGAACTAAGGTAATACCATACATAAAGCAATAAGTTTGCAATAATCACTTGCTCTTGTCTATTATGTGTAGTTGAGCACATGTTGCAGAGGAGGTTAGACAAATAAAATGTATACACTTTAAAAAGTGACGACCTTAAAAATACACAGCTGGATACTATGGGTATAGCTATGACAGCAAACACAAGCGTACCACAGGTGGTTACAACAGCCAGTGCCCACCACATGGAAAGGTGCCTTGTACTCTAAAATATTAATCAAGTTTGAATCTAATATTCTTTGTAGTACACATATGGAAGTACAGGTCATCCAGGATACCGTGGTGACAAGGTAAGATAAATGTGATATAAATACTCATCACCATTAGCATTTATTTGGTGTTTAAACAAACATTAATAATGAACTATAATATTTTTTCAAGGGAAAAGATGGTGAACCTGGAGCACCTGGTTATCCGGGTAAACCAGGAGAACAGGGACATTCAGGATATCCCGGAAAGCCAGGAAATCCTGGCCCACAAGGACCATCAGGGAAACATGGTGCTGATGGAAGCAGAGATGATTGCCCCAAGTGTCGTCCATACTATTCACAAAAGGGAGATGCCGGTTATCCAGGGAAGCCTGGACAACGAGGAGCCCCTGGATCTAGAGGACCAAATGGACCACCTGGAGATGATGCCAAGTGTTACCCTGGAAAACATGGAGAACCTGGAAAACCAGGAAGAGATGGACGACCTGGAAAAGATGGTGCACCTGGAAAGCCTGGCTATGATGGAAGCCCTGGTCAAGAAGTTAGCTTGAAGAATGCTGTCCGTCTAAAACAGCTCCAATCTTTCATCTATAAACTCAGATACAGTTTGTCTTCATGTTGCAGTGGCTACCACAAGAGGGATAGTGAAGAGATGGATGAAGCTGATTCTGAAGAGAACCTTGAGGAAGATTTTGAGTTAGATGATGAATACCAAAAGAGAGATGCAGAGATGGAAGTAGAAGAGAACGTTGAGGAAGAGCTTGACCTGGATGACAACATGGAAGAAACAAGGGACACCAGAACTGCATCCTACTACAAACCATGCAAGTACTATGTCAACTATCCTGGAGGAAGCTCCTGTGACTATTATTATGGAGTTTGTCCATTCAAGAAAGGTCGTAGTGGACCCCCTGGATCCAAGGGACCTGATGGTGACCCTGGTTCCCCCGGTGTATATGGACCATCTGGTAGGCCTGGACCTAAAGGACCACCAGGACAGAAAGGAAGACGAGGATCTCCTGGACCACAAGGAAAACCAGGATCTCCAGGAGACAATGTCTACTCTTATTGTCCTTCACCGGGAAGCAAGGGAGATAGAGGAACATCAGGAAAACCTGGTATTCCAGGACGACCAGGACGTCCCGGAGCTCCTGGGCCTAAGGGAGATGCTTGCTTATCTTCTTATGGTCGTGCTGGTGAGCCAGGTAAACCTGGTGTGCCTGGAGAAGATGGTAAAGATGGACGACCAGGTGTACCAGGTAGACCAGGCGATAAAGGTGCTCCAGGTGAAGGAGATGTCTCCAAGAATTTCTTCAATCAACAGTATGCTCTACTGGCAAAAGTTGAGGAAGTTTTAAAGTCCAGAAAATGTTGTAAACGTTCCTATTATCCTTACCACTAAGGAAACTCCTAGTCCTTTATAACGATTTGAACTGTTTACATATGATACCCTTGTACACATATTTGTACTCATATTTCTTGACAGAAATGTTTAATTCTTACTAAACTAATTTGCTATACAATCAGTGCAAGTCTGGGCAAAACAGATACAATTTTACATTCAATACCACTTCAAGAAAAGTCAACATTAGAAAGTATGGGTCGTACCTATGTAGTATTTTGTCACTATCCTAAACTTATTCACTGGAATTCCTAGTAAATTTCAAATGGTGATTGATAAAAGTAAGCAGATACAAGTCCATGCATAATATTAAAAATTTGCTTAAAACATAATTTGTAATACTACAACCTTCCCACCTATGGCAATAAATCAACAGTAAATGACTTAAGCCAGATATATGGCTATTTTTACAGCTTTCTGTACACAGAGTGCATAATCAAAATATAAAATGCCATATTTTGACTACCTTTGTAGAGGATTCTTTTGCTATACTGAATATAGTTGTATAGTAAGTTCCCAAATCATGATGGGTGAACTGGGATTCTCTAGACACTTCATTAGAGAACTGGTTACTGGAAAATAGAATTACCAATTGGGTTACACATGGTTTAAGAAAATAGGTAACACCACTTGTGTTACTATTTAGTACCAACCAATAGCTTCTACAATTCACTTGTGCACATAAGTGTTTCTGTCAAAAAACTATCTCTGTATGTCTGTACATTAAAAAAGAAGATCAAAGGGACTCTATACAATCCCAAGTGCACTACACCATACAGTGTATTAATTTTTTATAAGAATCCAACTCCATCCCACCACCCATTAACCAACCCATTAGCCAGTTAGGATCTATAGGCCAACTTCATAGAGCCAGATTATTCAAGATTGTTGTAGAGGTGTCCACGCAATGAAATGTCAATGATCACATCATTAAGATGCTAACAAGATATACATGAGGCAATGTGATTCTATACTGCTTGCCAGCAACCAGGCAAATAAAAATCACCCTTCACTAGGGCTGTTTTTGTCATTAACCCAACATGCAAGAAAAGAATGTCCTTCTCTTACCACTGCATACCTCAGGATCAAAAAACTTCACTGCTAGTCCATTTATGTATCTCTAGCAATGAAAGGGGAATACTTCTAATGCATGTATAGTCTGTATACACAAACTTTGTAAAAAAAAAACTTCTGACTAGTTTTTTAGGAGCTTACGTGCAAAGTACATATCTACCTGTATGCTATTCAACTGACGCAGGTATATAATTGTGATGGGAACCAATGATGTTAATACAACAAAGTATTAACTGATCTGGGTACTGTGCCAGCTGAAAATATAACAGACTAAACCATTAGTTCTTGGGTAGCAGTTCATGGTTCGGCTATAGTTTTTGCACTAACTTGCTTGAGTTATGCATTTACTTGGGTAAATGTTGCATTTTATACAACACGTTAAACCTTAGTGACTCATACAGTGGCAGAGGAAGTAGTTGATATGAGGGGGGGCTGACCAGGGGCGGATCCAGATGTATGGTCAAAATGAACTGAGGCACTATATTGTCTCTGGTTTGGTAAGGTCAGACCAAAAAAAAAAAAAAAAAAGGTCACAGCCAGTTGACAATAGCTTCCCACTTCACCAGATATGCATTTATAGCTGATAAACTACATAAAAATCCTTATATAGCTCGCTACACACTGCTCTAATACTGTGACTGCTTTATTAGAGTGACTGTTTCAGCTTTTCAGCCCCACTCCAAGAAGGATAATTTCAGCGTGACATCATTCTGAGGGGGATAAGCCTCCCCTCAGCAGCCCCCCCCCACTCGCCTATGGGCTCATAAACCCATGCTAAAGTAACCTTTATTTGATGGGCTAGGTCCTTTGCTTGACTAAAAATCATGCAACTCATTAGAATGTGCTATGACAGAGGTGAGACCTACGTACTTTAAAGGTAGCAGCTAAGTCCCCTTTGCAAAATTCAATTTCTCCCTCGCCCTTAAATTGATATGCTTAGAAGTCTACAGCCATCCAGAGGAGGTGGCCCCCACTAAAAAAAGCTTCAAGGCAATGTACAGCTACATCATTTTGTAAAAGCATTTGAGTTTGAGTAATAAATCACAATTTGATGAATTTACCTCACACAGGTATTGTCAACAGATCAGCAATTCCATACTATGCATCCACGTTAACATGAAGAATGATCAGATTATCTAACAAATTCTCTTTAATTTTATATTGCAACTATAGAGTTGTTCGTTTTTTATTCCCTGTTTCACAAGCTTGAGTAGTATAGTGAATAGTAAATGACTATTGAGACACAAAATACCAAATAAGAGTCAGTACTGCCAATAAATCAAGTAATTACATCATATAGTTATGTACATGATAACAAATGAACAGTGTTGGGACAGTTACTTTTTACAAGTAACTAGTTACATATTACATATTACTTGCAACTGAACTATTTAGTTACAGTAACATATTACCCATAAAATAAAGTAACTATAATATTACATATTATATTACTTTGAGTCTACATGGCAGCCCACGTGTGAAACTACCACCTTATGATGTGACATGATTACGTTGTTGGACAATGTACAAATCTTGGTTATAAGTAAGAAGTTGGTGAATAAGCTTCATTCAGTAGGCTTCATTACTTCGTTGTGGCTAGGCGTTACTCAGTGGATCACTAATGAGATTAGTAATTTCGTTACTTGTAGTAATATTACATAACATTAGATTCGTTACAGAAACTATATTACTTAGGTAACGTGTTACATTTGTAAGTAAAGTAACTTGAGTTATATTACCTGTTTTTATAGCGTATTTTGTTATCTTACTTAATTACCACAAAAGTAATAATATTATGTAACGCGTCACTCCCAACACTGCAAGTGAAATATTGGCACAGTCTCAGGTATAGGAGTCATCATTAGGAGTCATCATTATAGCCTTAGGGTTTCCACTCAAAATAGGAAGGTACTTCTTTTTTTTGTTGTTTCTGGTGATTTTCACATATACTGACTTTAAGATATAGAAAACAAGTGCTACTTAGTAAATGCTATCCCACTAGGGACCTGTGAGAAGGCTAAAGCCTGTGAATACCGGGAGTCAGAAACATGTAACTGAAACGTTGAAGAATGTAGAAAAAAATCCCAGACCCAGTGGTGACTTGATCCCCCGCAACATGCAGTCTAGGCATGTGCCAGAGGAGCCACAACAGCTGAGATCTGAAATCTTCTCTGCATTCAACCTCTACTTTATTATTGAATTGTTTGTACCATTCAAATATCAGTATGATTACATGTAAATATCCAAAATATTTAGCTACATACAGCCCATTCAAAAATCATTGTATAAATCATGGTATCATAAGACATAGGTAATAATTATAGACTGTATGAAGTCTATCATGAACCACATAGTGTTTTCATAATTGAGATCGCTTATGTTTTTTTTTTGCCAAAATCCTATTAGAACACTCACCTAAACACCACCTTAGAAAACTCCCACAACTTAATTTGGAAGTCAAACTTGACAAGCAGCATGTAAACACACACAGATCCCTGCTTGAACTCAAATAAACAATTATACCCTCAATACTAATCTGCTCCTGATTTATGGAAACTATTGCTTTTTCCTTATATCCACTGAGTCCGAATAGAGATCTGTGTGTGTGTGTTCAACATGCTGGCTTGTTTGACTCTTGTTTCATTTGTCTTTGTAGTGATCTGTATTTCAGATTTTATTTAAAATTAGTTTTACACTAATATTATCTATGTTTAGGATGATCTAAGACGCACCTATTGTATTTCTTACCTCAGTGCCAAAGACTTCTACATCTTGGTATGTATGAGCACACATCCAATATATGTTATAGGATTATTGGTCACACGTGACCATTTTTTGGATGTTAAAACTACACTGCATTGAAAACAATTGACGGTTTAGTAATAAAATAGCATGCTTTATTTTAAAGGTCAGCCGGCGTGTGTGAAGCCAGAAACAAAAAGAGGCATGTGGAAACCCTACATAGTTGCTAAGTCATTCTTGGCATCCCTAATTATGACCTTAACAGAGCCAGCCAGAAGACAAGGGTAACAGACAAGGCATTGAAAAGCGAGTTCCCTGGTACTGAACTTAACTAGAGCCGGGAAAAACTGAATCAGTGCTTTAATAGTAACAGTCACGAGATATCCGCAGTAAGAGGGGCGCTTACAAAGACTACCTGTACGTTTACACATGTACAGCAAAGCGTATTGCTTGCTTACCTTACTCAGCGCCTAGAATAGCTCCGTGAGTTGGTAGCCCGACAGCATATAGCTAGACCGATCACTCCAAGACTGATGATTCCCACAATCGTTTGCATTTGTGATGTAATTAATAAACTCACGACTACTCGGCAGTTTTGTTGTACATATTTTTCATCAATCATGATGGTTTCTCTCTCTGGGATTTCAAATTCTTTGAGATTTAGTCCCTGACTGATCTAGGTGATTTGGTGTGCTAAGATTGTCAAAGCCGTTGACCATAAAAGGCTGCAGAACCTGTACGTTACATGTTCACCAGCCTTTCAATTACATTCTGAGGTATGATAACAGTTTAGCTGTTAGATAGTCACAGCTAGTAGTCTGCAATAAAAAAGGATCTCTTCAGTTTTTGACTTGAATTTTACCATTGAGGACTGTTAAAGCCACCTTCAGGTGAAAAGCCTGAATCACAACTATGGAGGTGCGTAGTCTGGCGGTGTCACAGTGATATATGTTTCCCCGGGTAACGTGTTTCCCGCACACATATCCCTAGGGATCCGTGTTTCCCCGCACACATATCACTAACTCGCTAGCGACCTACAAGTCACAGTGATATGTGTTTCCCCGGGTAATAGGTTTCCCCTTTATAAAGTCATGTGCATGCAACGTACGTATAGTGTTAGCATAGGCGCGCATGCACTTTTAATAATCATAGCTAGCCATATTATTATTATGATTATGATTAAATACGGGTAAAGGCACAGCCTGCATATACCTATATACAACTAATACTATAATTATACATGTTGTTGGAGGAAATCAAGCCATGGCATTCAACTATAACTGCTAAACTGTGCTGTGATTTGGCTATGTAGCTATTCATCAGTTTAATAAAACAGTAGCTACAAGTACATGTATACAATAAAATACTATCTCTAGCTATATAGAGTAAATCATGTGATTGCAGCTATGTATAACTAACCAATGTAGCTATACAGCTTTGGTATGCAGTCAGTCATTATTTACCCCCTTGCCGGTTCTATCTGGGGTTCCCCAAGGGAGTATTTTGGGACCCCTACTCTTCATTATTTACATGAATGATTTACCATCTTGTGTTACCATCAGTAAAACTTTACTATTCATTGACGACACCAAGATTTATAATACTGTTTGTAGTCCTAGAGATATTTCACTGTTTCAAAATGATTTAGACTCAGCAACTTTGTGGAGTACGAGATATAATATGTTCTTTAATCCAAAAAAGAGTGTCCACCTATATTAATGCAAAAGTCATCACTAATTACAAAATAGCTCAGTGACACACAGGTTTTAACAAATAGTTCACATAAAAATCTCAGTATTATAATATCATCAGACCTATCTTGGGATCAACACTACAAAAACATAATCCCTAAGACCTACAGAATGCTAGGACTGCTCCATCTCAGTTTTAGCATGCAAGCATCAAACAGTGACAGCCAAGAGAACTTTGTATATTTCTTTAGTGAGATCGCAAGTTATGTCCTGTTCAGTGATTTGGAAACCTAACCATATCAAGCAGGGGCGGATGTAGGGGGGGCCTTCAGCCTTCATATTTAGGCTTTACTTAATCAACTTATATGATGCTGAGAATTATAATGAAATTTTGTCTTAGCATATTAGCTAAATTATATGATCACTAATAATACAAATACTCATAAAACCACCTTATAAACATCTTTCCAAGGTATTATCAGTGGATTTATGCTAAAGTTTATGCAACAAGGACCCGGATCAGCATTGGAGGTGTACAAGATCGAGATACTCTAATAGAGCAGTCAGCTAATTACTCTAATAGAACATTCATTGGAAACATGTAGTTGGTTCTGTTATGAAATTTTTCCAAATCTGCCTGCACCTATGAATACAATGAAGTGCATTGGTCTGTTTAAAGGGCTTCATTCATCCACTTGTGTAGTTAATATGTATAGCAATACTTAATTCAGGTACACAATTTCCATTGAAATTGCTCTCAGATTCAATCTTGTATTGTTCAAATTTCAAAATTTTCCACTTTCAACATTATTATTCTAACATGCACCTATTCAGTGTTGTGCAATTGTGAGAGGGGTGCATCATGTACTTGGTTGTCTGTACCTACCCAAACTTTTCCATTAGCAAAATGCTTCAGAGAGCCATACCTATAATCTAAAGGCAGTATATATAATCTACACGCAGAAAATATTATGAATTTTATGTGGGGATGTCTCCAAATTGCAGTATTTTAGCATCTATTTTTCAAAAATTTCTAGGGGGGGGGGGGGGGCATGCCCCCAGACCACCTAGTTCCAGCATGCTCTCTACCCAAGAGATTAGTACCTTAAGTTAGCCCCCCCCCCCCCCCCCCCCCCCTTTTATAAATCCTAGATCCGCCCCTGTCAAGGACATCACACTTATTGAGCAGGTCCAGAGAAGAGCAACAAAGTTTATTGTACTAGCTTATATAGTAGCTATATAGCTAGTTAGCTAACTATAGCTATATATATGCAATATGCATGGGTGTCTATTAGCTAGATAGCAATATATCTACTGAATGGCCGGTTGGATCGCGTACTGTTTGCAACTAGCCATAGGACCTTGGAGTTACTGCACAATGGCTATATCTTAGTGGGAAACACGGATCCCTGGTGATATATGTGCGGGGAAACACGAATCCCTAGGGATATGTGTGTGCGGTGAAATATTAAAAATCGCTACGGGAAACACATATCACTGACAGCTTTTGGGGGGAAACACGGATCCCTAGTGATATGTGTGCGGGGAAACACGGATCCCTAGGGATATGTGTGCGGGAAGCACGTTACCCGGGGAAACATATATCACTGTGACAGCGGCGCCCGCCCCTTCGCATGGAGTAAGGGTCTGGTATGCTTAGGATCACCGAGTTGTTCTGGAGGAATTTAATTTGAATGCAATGACGTAACGAAAAATGGTCTTAACGGAAGTGCCTCACCCAAAACTGTGGCAGTGATATTGAACTTTCTTCACCTTTACACAGGCGAAAGTAGATTGGTCTACTTTTATAGAATACACATGTCTCCCTACCTAGGAAATCAGAGCGTAACCCGGGTTTTTCGAGTATCAAGCAAGGCGAAAAGCCCTTCCCGAAATAACACTTTCTTCTCTTTGTTCTTTATTGCTAACTCCTTTTGTTTCTTTGTACTGCTAGGGCATTTGATTCATTCTCAGTTTTGACGTAACATAAACAAAAATGCGCTGATTAAACGTGGAACGTTCTGACTGGTTGCACCAGTTTTTGGTAATCCGGTACAACTCCACTATACTAAGCATACCAGACCCTTACTCTATGCGAAGGGGCGGGCGCCGCCAGACTAAGAGGTGCAGTGATTTACGGCTATATGTATGAAGGTGGTTTTGCAGCAAAAGTAGTTAAATAGCTAAATGGTAATTTTTGTCACTAAACACTGTATAAGTACTCTCTTAAGTGCCAAAATGATTTGGCTTCTTTAAATATAAGGCCACTCCAAATAAATTCTCTGTTTCCCGTCCACCGCCCGTATCTAGTTACTGCCAGCTCTAAATATTCCATTATTCCGTATTCTTCCATTATTTTCCGGTTATTCTTGCATACTGATAGGCTCAGTAAAAGCCATCTTGAAACAGTGTCAGCTCACGTGTCAACAGTGCTGTCAAGTCAGCACAAATTTCACGTTTGTGTTGTTTTTGCAACTTACAAAGAAGGAACAAGCTTAAGCATGCTTTTATGCAGCCTTTTTGGCTGTGCCAGGCAAATAATGGCTTGAAAAGCTAGCCAATCTTATAATGAAATAATGGAAATGGACCGCCCGCCCGCATGCAAATCAGGCTTGTTGTAATTACCCACCGAAAGTAATCAGTACAATTACGATTACTTTTTGAAGCCAATCTAATGATTACAATTACAATTACTTCAGTATGTGAAATAATGATTAATAATTACAATTACTTTTCAATCACTACTGTACATGTGGGGTTAGAGCTGGGTGATGTACTGGTATTGTTAATAATCTGTGATATTTAAGTCATACTGGTTTTGATACTGCCTGCTTTTTTTAATACCGCCTGCTTTTTTTAATACCGCCATACCATCTGGGCACTATGGCCTCCCTGTGGGCTAACGCTTGTTTCATCCCATATTTAGAAGGTAACCAGACATGTGACAATTAATGTTTGTAGGCAGGTGCTGATGTATTCAGCTAACCAAACTATGTAAACAAGTTTGTTAGTGGTAGTTTGTACCTGAGGCTTGCTGAGCTACCATGGGTATTTGGTGCTTTTGTTGTGGTAAATGGCAGTTACTTTAATACCAATCACTACCAGATACAGTGCATGAAAATAACCATGAAATACCCATGAAAACACCTATGGTTTATCCCATGAATTTTAACATTTCATGGGTACTGCACCTATGAAATCTCTACAATGCCATGAAATTACCATGATAATCTGATCTGGAGACACATTTCATGGCCCATGCAACAACCCATGGCATACCATGAATTGACTTTCACGGTACATTTCATAGGGGAGATTTAACATTTCATGAAAAAACCATAGACATTTCATGGCATACTTCTCTGGAATAGCTTTTACATTAATACTGTGATACTTTTTATGGAAGGTATACCATTTGCTATTTTTCAATACTGCCCAGCACTAATTGGGGTACAACAATAACTTACTTACAGTTCTCCAGCATTAATCTTAAGGTACATCTATTGACTCTTCAAACTTTTTTGGTAATAGTCTACATATATTTTGGTCTGAGAACAATGCCACTATGGTTGAATACACACTCAACTGGTGCAAATGTTGCTGCTATTCTTTGCTACTGTACTTAAAATGGGGTATTTATTTGCTTTTATCTTCCAAAATTTTAAAGGGCTTTCATCCTTTGTAAACTCTGTGTCATCCAGATACATTTAAATGTTTCTCTACTACTGAACATTATGTACCCCATGGGTATCCCATACTGTACATAAAATGTTTAACTATATGGTCAACAAATACATGACATATAATTTCAATAATTTACTGTAGCTACATGGGCCACATGTTATACACATGGGATTGTGTACATAGTATAGTCAAGTTATGGAGTAGTACTTTTATATAGCATAACTTTGATTACTTAAATTTAATTACATAATGATTATTGACTGAACAGCTAATTACAATTACAATTACCATTACTTTTATGCTCAGTGAGCAATTACAATTATAATTACAATTACTTGAAAATTGCTAATGATTAGTAATTAATTACAATTACGATTACAATTACAACAAGCCTGATGCAAATATGCCCTAGTCCAGGACGGGAAACAGAGAATTTATTTGGAGTGGCCTAATAAAATAATACGTACAGTTAAGACTGGGTAGCTAGCTAGCAACAAGTATATCAGGAGGTACATGAAAGTCATTGAAACCCTCTCTTTTTGCAAATATTCAGGCAGTGGGTAGCTACATGTTATATTGTTACAGTGAATGTAGAATATGTAGTCGCATGTGACCACACAGTGTCACTTTCCACCACATACAAAAGAAACTGCATGGTCTGACCATGTAAGACTACACTAACAATTAATGGTCTTATCAAATATTCCCAGCTGCACTGAGCTCCCAATGACTAAATTGAATAACAAAACAGATTTCCTACTTGGATGCTCATAACTTGTGTTAGGATGCATTGCACTTCCCGGCCAGTATACTGCATAATATTTACTGCACAGTGTAACCTCATGGTAAGGTAGCACTCATCATGCCCTAGAACTTCACTGTTGATCATGCCAAGAAATTTGACTACAAATGGATAAATTTAATTTAGATGCAATGATGTGGCTAACAATTGCAAGTAACAAGTATTTTGTTTGCACATATAGTCCAAGACTGATTAGCAAACAATATAGCTATGTAGCTACCTGCTAAGCAAAAAAAAATATCTAAGCTGGCATTTGTGTGCAACCCTTAAAAACGAATCCTAAACCTAACCTATAAGGTCGACAGGTCCACTTGCATATTATACATTCTGTGTAGCAATAGCTATAACAAGTTGCCTATAAAAATATAAAAAACATGAGTCTAGTAGTCCAGTCTAGTTCAGTGAACTGATTTTATATAAAGCTCAAATGAGAGACTAAATTTAAATCTACATCAAAGAGAGCAAGGTGGTAGACTCTAAGTGCAGTTCGAGCCAGTGCAGTTGCTTCACTTTCCCATTATACATGGGTAGCTTCTCCATATCACGATTAGCGTGGGGTGCAGGGTTATACATCAAGATTACTAATAGCCTCTTATATATATAGAAATCCCTATAGCTTCAAAGTTGGATATTTGACTTCCGAGCCTCAGTTGATAGCTAAATGTACATCTCAGTTGTCATATTACGCACATCTTACTGAAATCAAACAATAACCATCATTAGACAGTGGTTATCAAGAAAAACCACAGTCACCTTGTGACAAAACAGATTCCGTCATGGCAGTGGTTGTATGATTTTTTTAGTGAATTACTCTTTTGTCCCTCATAACCTAGTGGGCCTTGGTAGATACCAACAAGAACCATTACTAGGCTGTTTCAAACTGTTCTGCTTGTGCTCAAATACTATCTATATAACAATCATGTCATTATTATACAAGTCAATATGATGTCTGAGATTTATTTTCTGTAGTATTTGAGTGCCACACACTAGTGAAAGTAATGAAGAGACAATTTATGTATTTTGGTGTAAGTATAGAACAGCTTTGTTTAGTGCACAGGGAAAACTTGAAAAGCACTTGAATGTGCCCAGACATTTGTTTTATATAAACTAAACTATGTACATTTTCAGTTGATATAAAATATGAACATTATAAGGTAAAATTTGTTACCACTGACAACGTAATGCTCCATTTCACTGCAAAATATCAATTATAAACACTGTGCTTTGCTTGAACAATATTTTATCACTATATCACACATCGCATACTAGACATGCATTACTTAATGTGCAACACCTGTATGTTCAGTTGTCAACAATATGCTGCATCAGATGAAGTCTATAGTTTTAAATTAATACCTACCATACAATTGTATCCTCGTGTGGCTGATCACTTGCAGTAGCTTTGGAGATAGTCAGTTTCTTTCATTATTTAATTTACTCATCCCACTAGGGACTTTGCTTCATGTATATGTCATTTGTTACATTTGTGTAGTTTTAAGCATAATTCATTTGAGCATTATGAAGATGACAAGACATATCCTACCACCAACAGTAGCAAATGTAAATATAATTTCCTTTGTTTTTAAATAATTTTTTTAATTAGCATTAACAGTCTACTGATAATGACCTTAACCATTGTCCATTATTAACTAGCTTTCCCTTTTGTGCATTCTTATGGGTTTTGTTAACCCAGCCTTGTGATGTCATGTGGTGTACATGTGTTTAAAGGTAGCAGTGATCTCTACAGTGTTTGGGTTAGTCACCTACAAATATTTAATATATCTATACATGTGGGCTTTGGGTGGAACAGGTTGAAAACTGTGATGGACAATACTTAAACATTTTAGACATTTGTTTGTGTGTAAACATAATTTATACCATTACATTTTGTGCAGTGGTAGTTAAGCAGGTGTAAATACTTGCTATGGTAACTACCAGGAACTGAAGTTGTATACACTACCTGTTAATTGTTGGATGGGTAATTATATAACAGCTGGATTCAGAGGCTAAAAGGGGCTAGTTGTGTCCAAAAGGTTATAAGTGACTTTTGGCTATTGTAAATTGTTATGAGACTAGTTGTAAAACTCAGCAAGGTGAACCACAGAACAGTTAAAGCTACACTGTATGTGTTCATTTAAATTTTTTTACTCGGATTTTATTAAAAGTATATCTAAAAAATAGCTACCTTTCTCCACCATAAAAATTGTTTACAATCCAATCTTATGACATTATAGCTAGTTAATTTTTAATTGTCTTATTACTGTCTATTTAAAAATTTAAATACACAGCTTATTCTGCTTTCAAAACATATAGCTACATAGCACTTTTTTTCATTTGTCTCCTTAGGTTCGTAAAATTACTTCGAGATCTCAACTAATTTCTCAAATTGCTTCAGATTGAATCTTGTCACAGCCATTTTTAAAAATGGAGTATGCATGCCCCTAGTCCCAGCTAGTTGGTGAGAATTCCCTTCACCCTTCCGTTCTACTGGCACTTTGCTACACAAACCCACTCTTCATTTTAACTGTTTGTACAATCATGACAATGTAGAATATAGCTATATATATATATAAAATACATACTTCAAACATAAATTCATACTTTCAATTTTAATAATTACAGTGTATATTCTGTGAGTGCTTTCCCACATATATGTGTCAAATACCCCCTGGTTTCAGGTTTGGTTATTTATAAAAGATTACGTAGTTTTTTAGCCACTGACTGGATGTAAAGTTTTATTGGTGATCTCACCCCAAGCTTTAGCTGTGTTGTGGTGTTTATAATCAAGAAGTCATGTTGTTATACTGCAAACATTTTTTTTTTCATTTTGATGAATTGGTTTCTATTCCTGCAAGGGAACACCTTCATTGTTCACTAAAATATGTGACTGCATTCCCCACATTGTGGCTTTTGCAATGATCTTGTTGAAAACAGTAATCTAATGGTTACTTGCTGTTGATATGGTCGAGCCAAGCCTTGTTTTGCTAATGTCTTCTGTTACAGTCATTTGTCATCTCTGTCTTAGTATGGTACAAATGGGACAATTCATGACACTCCTGGTGTGTAAATGATTAGCACATTGTCACATCAAGGCGATAGCAGTAACAACACTATACATGTAGCTAGTGATATAAAACAGACACTTGCATATCTTCTTCTTGTCATTATGAAGATAAATGTATGTAGCTCATGACTTCTTCTGCCTTTTCATTTATAGATGTTCTATGCATTCCATACCTGCTAATTTATATACCTAACATCTCAAAGATGGTAAAGCCAAAGATGATATATTATGTACAACCAAAAATGATTATACGTATGTAGTTTATAAATAACTTTTTATCTGAAATATTTTGTGTTATGTTTGTATTACATTATGCTGTGCAACTTGGAATACTATTCCTTGCATGAAACTGCACAAAGGTAAATGTACATGCCTACAAGTAAACGTGATATCATATGATAATTATAAACTTGTTTCATCTGAAATTGGTATGCTCCAGCATTGTGTTGATAGGAAAATTGCCTCCTTCTGTAATTATTGCTACACTGTGGTCTTTTGGGGTGACGCAATGAGACGCAAACCTGTTGAAACATTTTGCAACATATGGTTGAATTGGTTTGTGGTTAGGAAATTGACAAAACAGTTTCTGTTTTTCCTACTATGCTGAACAAAGGCAAGCCACACAATTGCATTATCACTAAGTTAGGTACAATATTTTAGGGTGCCATCCTGTTAACATGTATGGTCTAGCTTACACAAGTGTTAATTGTTAATGAAATTGCAAACTCTGGTTGGTATAAAATGAGGTAGTCCTGGGACAAGGAGCATAACTCAGCTGGTTCTGGAAGATAATACAAGAGATGAAAGCAGCTTTGGTTCTACTGCTGGTTGGCACTGCTATCCTCTTTGTAGAAGCTACTGTGAGTTATCTGATAGTGAAGAACTTTACAGGCAATGAAACTGTTTCTCTTTGCAGAGTTATGAGTACTACCGTCCACCATCCTGTGGTCGATGTAACCTCAGAGACTTTAAAGGAAAGCAAGGACCTCCTGGCCCAAAGGTATGGAAAATTTTATAGACTAAAGTATCTTATTAGCTTCCAAGGATATGGTTTACTAAAAGTGTTATATGCTGTATGTAGGGACCTCCTGGCCCTGATGGCCCCAAAGGACCCTCTGGAGCTCCAGGAGATAAAGGAGAACCTGGTGATGATGGAGAACCTGGCGAACCTGGTGAACCAGGAGAGACAGGACCTAGGGGAGCCCCTGGAAGATGCTTGAACAAGATAGTACCTGGTCGACCAGGAATGAAGGGAAACAAAGGAGAGCCCGGTGAACCAGGAGAGTCTGGTGAAGATGGAGCCCCTGGACCACAAGGACCAAAGGGAAAATGTTGCCGATATGCACGACCTGGAAGCAAAGGAGAACCCGGTGAGCCAGGAGAACCAGGCGAACCTGGAGAACCTGGCGAACCAGGAGAGCCTGGTGATAAGGGACAAAAGGGAAAGACAATTGGACTAGAAAAGCTTGAGGATAAGATTGGTAATGGCATCAGGTTTCTTCGTGAGAAGTTACAAGACTGCTGCGACAAAAACCAGGGGAAAACCTACTATGCTGGTGATGATGATGATGAAGATGATGATGACAAGCGTAAAAGATCAACAGATTACTATAGTTCTTGCCCACCATATGGGAAGGTTAGTGTAGTAATATATTGGCAATACTGATTTTACACTTTTTCTGGTGCCATATAGTATGTGAAAGGACCACGTGGTGACCCCGGCCCCAAAGGACCACCAGTAAGTTATTATAATACATCTAATAATGTCCTATACTCATCTGTGATGAACTTTACAGGGAGACAAGGGTGAACCTGGCCCAGATGGTAAAGATGGAGCTCCTGGAGCCCCTGGAAAGTCTGGAAATGATGGAGCTCCTGGAAACCCTGGAGACAAAGGAGAAACTGGTGACAGGGGCCGTGATGCTACTGCAAGAGATTGTGCTCCATGTCCACCATCCAGTGCCCCTAAGGGATTCCAAGGCCGTCCTGGTGTTCCAGGAAACTCAGGCCGACCAGGAAGGCCTGGTCCCCAAGGACGACCTGGTGAAGCTGGTAAATGTATCCCTGGAGATCGTGGAGAGCCCGGTGAACCTGGCGAACCGGGTGAACCTGGACAAGATGGTGAACCTGGTGAACCAGGTCAACCCGGCAGACCTGGAGATGATGTTGGCATCCGAAGAGCTCAACGTGCTAGTATTATTTTCCAATTAATTGGAAAAGCAAAGGCTTTGCTTGCCAAGTGCTGCTATGGAGCTTACTACAAGCGTGACACTGAGGAAACAGCTGCAGTAGAAGTTTCAGACAGGGAGGCCAGACAATCAGGCTACAAATGTGTATACTATGCCCAGTATGCTGATGGAAAATACTGCAGACAGTACTACAGGTACTGTCCATTCATTAAGGGACCAACTGGTCCACCAGGACCTAAGGGACCTCGGGGACCAGCTGGAAATCCAGGAGCAGCCGGTGAACCAGGAGAGTCAGGTGTACCAGGTGAAGATGGAGAACCTGGTGAGCCAGGAGAACCAGGTGAACCTGGTGAGCAAGGACCAAGAGGAAACAACTTCATCCAGAAGTGTCCAGGCAGTGGACCACGAGGAGAGAAGGGTGACCAAGGAGACCAAGGTGAACCTGGTGAACCAGGAGTACCAGGACCCAAAGGACCTAAAGGAGAACCATGTGCAGACCTCAAGGGAGCTCCAGGCAGACCAGGAAGACCAGGTGCACCTGGAGAAGATGGAGATGATGGTGAACCAGGAGAACCAGGAGCCAAGGGACCAAAGGGTGATAAGGGAGAGGGAGATATTTCTAAGGATGACTTTGAGCGATACAAGAATATCGTGAAGGAAATCATTAATCGTATTCTCTCAAAGAAATGCTGCAGAAGACCTAATTACTACTAGATCATTGACCCAGATGGAACTATCCGTGTATGATATTCTTATTTTTATTATTGTATGTATTTAACATTGATTTATATTCATAAATACTTTAAATTTGATACTTGTTCCACATTTTAGTACCTTGGGGTTTACCCAAATCCTGAATGGGTGTTCCTTTATGCCTGTGAATGGCAATGTGATGTTAATGATCAATATGACATCCACTAGAATTAAGAATGCTTTTTCCCAAAACACTTGCTATCTACAATATACCTGACCAAATGTGCAGGAAACCATACAGACTGGGAATCAAAATTCTTTGCATTCAACTGCTCCTTATAAACATCACCACTTCATGAGCATTAACTTCTTGCTCTAGTGATATTTTACTTCTGAGTTGATAATGCATTTGGATTTTGAGTTCACCAGAGTGATTAAGAGGTTGGAAGGTACCAGGGTAGAACAGGTTGTTAGGTGAATGAGCCAATCACTACCGTGTACGTCAATCTTGATTGTCAATGAAATTCAAATTGAAGCAGTCATATGATAACACTATTTAACCATGTAAGCTGGTTAGCATTTTATACTGTTCTCTAGATGTGCCCTAACAATTGGCAAACCCCTCATTTGGCATACCATGATTCATACATTTCTTATACTACAGTATCCATGGAGCATGGTGACCTACTCTCTGTATTTTGCATGAGCCAGTGTATGCAGAGTTGTCACCAGCTGAATGAGTAGCATGGATTGGATGTCTGTGATGATGAATCAATTAAGGTATATGTGTGTACACTGGATTGTTTGCAAATCTGCTAAAATTTTGTTTCAAACATTAAAATTTAGGAAAATTCAGGTTATGTATATATAGTAACTCATTCTTTATTTCTATGGGTATGACCTTTGATGAACTTTTAACAAGAGCTAGCACTTTGAAACCTGTGTATTTTTAATCTGCTCCTTTATACAATATACATGCGTACACACATATTACACATATATGACCAGATTTGCAAAGAGGGGGTCTTCACAAACACATCCTATTTATCAATTTTTACGATTCATAACTTTAGATTGAAAAAGCTATTGACTTGAAATTTGGTCAGTAGTGAGTACCAACATGGCTTAACGGATGGAGAATATTCCAAGTTTATAAAATTATGCCACTTGAATACCAATTGTGGTCTACTGAGTTCATATAATAGGATGTGTGTGGAAGACCCCTTTTTGGAAATCCAGTCACATATACTGCACTGAGTGTATATAGCTAGTGAGTACATCTAATTGTAGTTTTCCTCATTTATTTCATTCATGCTTCATTTTTCTTGTATATCTTTCGACTGTGCATGTTGCAACCTTTTGTATATTGCCCATTGTGATATTAATCAGTACCGAATAGTAAAGTAAGGAGCACATAGCTATGTACAATTGTACCAGTCTGTCTGTGCCGGATTGCTTTTCTGTGTGTGGGAGGGAGAACACTAAAAGTAGTCAATGCTACCTACAACTGTACATAATTAGCAACAAGCTTATTTGTCATAAAAGTATATGTATGAATATATATCTATTTATTTTTATTTATAAGACTTTACAGCACAAGTACTGAACATCTGTAGGACAACTGGTCCTGCATCCTAAATAAAATACAACTATAGGCTTGAGCCAATTATGCTTTAAAACAGTACAGTTTTAACTACAAGACTTATGGTGATAAATTCACTACAGTTTTAAATTACCTGCATGTTGAACTCAACCTTTTGCTTGTTGTGCTGGAATTACTTTACCACCATAAGTCTTTTGCATAGTTGGACAAGATGTGGTGGAGTGGATAGGTACTGGTATTTCAATTGTATCTAGGTTTAATAATTACGCTAGCATTATGGCTATAATTATGTGTACCAGAATGTAGTGGGATGCGTAACAGACCATTTTTTTCCAAACTAATTCTACCAATCAACCAAAATTCACTTTAAAATTCATTACCAAGCTTTGTCAAATTTATACTTATAGTTTTAAACACCTTCTGTACTTTAACACACCACACAACTGGAATGATGTCTTGCCATGTACGTAATGCAAGTATGATGAATACTTCAACACTGTGATTGACCTAAGTTTAATTGGAAGGTTTATACTAGCAGGAAAAAAAAGATTTATACTAGCAGCAAATAATGATAAAGCAAAGTCACTGTTGAAGCAGTACAGCTAGCGAATTGTACAGTACTTAACCCAGCTGCAGTTTATGTATAATTTATTTCTGAGTAAATGTTTAATGTAAATCAGATAAATATAATAAACAAATATATACAATTTATAGTGTTCAATCCTCGGTCAGAATTACAACTCAGTAAGCCTTGCGGCAACATTTTCTGGACTGCAGAACTTCCTCGATTCTTCTTAGTAGAGCATATTGTTGATTGAAGAAATTCTTGGAGACATCTCCTTCACCTGGGGCACCTTTATCACCCGGTCTACCTGGCACTCCTGGTCGTCCATCTTTACCATCTTCTCCAGGCACACCAGGTTTTCCTGGCTCACCAGCACGACCATAAGAAGGTAAGCAAGAATCTCCCTTAGGTCCAGGAGCTCCAGGACGTCCTGGTCGTCCTGAAATACCAGGTTTTCCTGGTGCTCCTTTATCTCCCTTGCTTCCTGATGAAGGACAATAAGAGTAGACATTGTCTCCTGGGGATCCTGGTTTTCCTTTTGGTCCAGGAGATCCTCGTCTTCCTTTCTGTCCTGGTGGTCCTTTAGGTCCAGGCCTACCAGGTGGTCCATATACACCAGGGGGACCAGGATCACCATCAGGTCCCTTGGGTCCAGGGGGTCCACTACGACCTTTCTTGAATGGACAAACTCCATAATAATAGTCACAGGAGCTTCCTCCAGGATAGTTGACATAGTACTTGCATGGTTTGTAGTAGGATGCAGTTCTGGTGTCCCTCATCTCTCCTGTGATATCGCTGCCATCATCCAACTCAAGATCTTCCTCAAAGTTCTCCTCCATCTCTTTACTATCTCTCTTGTGGTAGCCACTGCAACACGAAGCCAAGCTGTTCTTGAGTCTGTATATGTAAGATTGGAGCTGTTTTAGACGGACAGCATTATTCAAGCTAACATCTTGACCAGGACTACCATCATAGCCAGGCTTTCCAGGTGCACCATCTTTTCCAGGTTGTCCATCTCTTCCTGGTTTTCCAGGTTGTCCATGTTTTCCTGGGTAACACTTGGCATCATCTCCAGGTGGTCCATTTGGTCCTCTAGGTCCAGGGGCTCCTCGTTCTCCAGGCTTCCCCGGATAACCAGCATCTCCTTTTTGTGAATAGTATGGACGACACTTGGGGCAATCATCCTTGTTTCCATCAGCACCATCTTTTCCTGGTGGTCCTTGTGGGCCAGGGTTTCCTGGTTTTCCAGGATATCCAGGATGTCCCTGTTCTCCTTGTTCACCCGGATAGCCAGGTGCTCCAGGTTCACCATCTTTTCCCTTGAAAAATATTATAGTTAATGTTTGTTTAAGCACCAACTAACAGTGATGAGTATTTTATATCACATTTATCTTACCTTGTCACCACGGTATCCTGGATGACCTGTACTTCCATATGTGTACTACAAAGAATTTTAGATTTAAACTTGACTAATATTTTAGAGTACATGTACAAGGTACCTTCCCATGTGGTGGGCACTGGCTGTTGTAACCACCTGTGGTACGCTTGTGTTTGCTGTCATAGCTATATCCATAATATCCAGCTGTGTATTTTTAAGGTTGTCACTTTTTAAAGTGTATACATTTCATTTGTCTAACCTCCTCTGCAACATGTACTCAACTACACATAATAGACAGGGGCAAGTGATTATTGCAAATTTATTGTTTTATGTATATCATTATATACCTTTGATCTTAGACTCCTAACAGCTTCTACAATCTCCTGTTCAGCCTAACAGGTGCATAAATGTTAATCATGCTTGTTTGTGTCATTGTATGGCATCTTTAGTCTTTGTGAATCTTACCTCTTCAAGTCCCCAGGTTTTTCCCTGTCTTCCTGGGCTTCCTGGGTATCCCTACAAGAGTTAATCAAGTATTGCAGGTTCTATGGTTTCGAGTTATCTTACTGGACGGCCTGGTTTTCCATCTCTTCCTGGGTAACCTGGTTTGCCTGGTTGTCCCTAAAATTAGAATATAATTTATAGTGAGCACAACATGTACACCAGTGTGTATGTAGATTACTAATTCATATAAGGTGAACATACCTTGTCACCATATGGTGCATATTTGCAGCATTTTCCCTATATAAATTAATTGTACATGTGAGAGCTTCTTATTGTATTGTGACTGACTTTCTCTCCCTTGTATCCAGGTGGGCCTGGGTATCCAGGAGGACCATAGTATCCCTGTAGGAGAAAGTAGTTGAATATACTTTGTCAATTGGTTTTGTAATTTTGATACATTTTTGCCAGGATCTCCATCTTCACCAGGTGCACCTGGCTTGCCTGGTCTGTTGAAACATCTTCCTGGTCTTCCTGGGGGACCATATGGTCCAGGGTAGCCATCATCTCCAGGTTCACCATTAGGACCTGGGTAGCCTTTCTGACCAGGGGCACCAGGGACTCCATTTCTTCCCGGTGGACCAGGACGACCCTACACACATACCATACCAGTATGGATTATGATATGTATTCACCAGTTGGTTAGCTAACAAGTATAGGCATGCAGAAATTCATACCGTTGGGCCTTTGGGTCCATTTGGTCCTTTGTAATCATCATAGTCACATTTCCCACAGATCTGATAATCATCATTATAGGAATCCTGAAATATTCACATCATCTGCTATCCATCAACTTCATTAAACTCACCGTAGCTTCTGCCAAGAGGACAGCAGAAGATAGTACTCCTATAATAACAAGAATTGTCTTCATTTTACAAACTAGTTTGAAGGATATGATATACTTGCTGAGCTGATCTGTCTTTAAATACTTAACAACTGTGTGCACGGATTTCCTTTTTGGTGCTGTTAATTTTGCAATCAGGTGATATTTACTTACTTATCTAATTTTCTATATATGCAGTGTTTGTTCCTTATCATGTTATAGCCTTCCTGATCATTACAATGTGTTACAATGTGTTTACACAAATACTTAATTCAATGTTTGCATTTATAGCTCCAACACATGCATGCAGGTGCAGAATTATAACACACATGAGACCAGATTTATGAAACAGTGCACAACCATTTTAGCATCTCATATTTACAATTAATTTGGTACTGACATTTGGTTTGAAGAGTGCTATATAGAAACAATACAATGGATTGCTCACTTAAAAATCCAGTCACACTGACACATGCATACATGTGCTATTGTAATTGAATAACTATATTTTTATATACCATTGATTGTGAACATCACTATTTAAGCCAGTATATACACATAGGTATTATAGTCTGAAGATAGTGCATGTGTTGTTGAATGCTACAAATTTTGTGTCATAAAATGCAAAGACGAGGGTGTATTTTCAAAATAAGTGGGTGTAAGGTTAGTATTTAAGAGAGTGTATATCTATAATAAGCTTCAGTGCAAGTTGTATACACTAGCTGCATGTCTATATCTTGACACGATTGCTGCCAAACTGTTACATTTTTGCATCCCTCTCTTTTTGTCTGACTACAGAGATCTGTACAGGTTGAGACTGAAGTCTTTATGATAAACAAGACTCATACACTATGTAAGTGTTTAAGATTTTAGTAGCACAGTTAGGTTGCTCTTCAGGCATGCAGAGTTAATTCTGCCTTGGTTCATATTTAATTTGCAGGAGAGTCCTTTATTTTTGCGAAGAGAAGTAATTTATAATATGCACGTAGGGCAGGTACCAACACTGTTAAAACGAGATGTTACAGGTACACCCATCGTAAAGGTGTTCATGTACACCCATGGTATTTACAACACCCTAGGGGAGTATTGTAGCACTTGGGGGTGTTGTTGAGCACCACAAATGTCACTTTACTACCCAATAATAGCTAAGCCACTGTAAGGGTGTTTGCCTACACCTAGGTATATTGACACCCACAATTGGATGCTTCTATTGAAAATTAGGTTATAAGTACAGTTTGCTAACTTCTATAAGAGTGACTTGGAAACAACTATGTGGTAAGTATAAGGTGTTGCAAATATATTATTGCGTACTGCTAATGTGCTTTGTTGTTGGTAGTCATTGAGAATAAATTGAAATCAACATGTAAGTTACTGGAATGCTATAGCAAGCCTACATTTCTTTTCAACAAAATGCCACCATGGAGAGCACTAGAACACCTTTATAGCTATTCCTAGAACACCCTTAGGGAGTGTTGCAATGCCCTTTTAGTTGCTCCTAGAGCACCCCTGGGGAGTACTACAACTCCCTTCAAAGGAGTTTAATTTAAACACCAGTTAGAACTCCCCCAAAGGTGATTGGATTACACCCTATTTTTAACAGTGAATGCTAGTAAATAAGGAGACAAAGTTGTACTTCTTCTATCATGGGCTTTTTTTCATATAAGTCATGTGATGATAGTAATGCTAAACAAACACGTACACACCCAACACACACTGTTTTATTTATTACTATAATTTACAGGTAAATTATAAGGCTGTACAGCCTATTGCACTTGATCAACAGGTTAAAAAGATACAACAAGATATACCAATTACATATGTACTATGTATATAAATAGTGTTAGGTGAATAATAATAAACCAATTTGATAACATCATGATCATCCATTAATGTCAAATATTAGTCTGACCAAACTGTCAGATTTGAATGCAAGGAGGAAAGCCATGAATGACATAATAGTTTTCTCTAATTCATCATACTATACACGTAGGTAACCAACAAATGTAGTACATTATTCAATCAATTTGTAGATATGGTGATAAATTTGAAATAGACAACAGCAGCTTGACAATACTATATTCAACCATGCAATCCTATGTGTTACACAAATGCTCTTGAGAAGTTCTTGTTTTACACATACAGCATGCAGTGCAAGAAGAACACTGAGATCTGGGTTATTTTAATGGTATCTGCTTGCCACACACTAGCGGTAATATTAAATAAGTAATTTGGTTTGGCAAAACAGAAATAAACTTTACTAGGAAAGCATTTGAATATTCCCAGACATTTGTTTTATATAAACTAAACTTTGTACATTTTCAGTTGATATAAATATGTATAGTGCTTTATAATCAAAGTTTGTTTACGTTACTACTGGCAACCTATGCTCCATTGCCTACAGTACATATCTATGGCTATTGAGTGATGCAACATACTAGCAACTTGTTCAAATTACTGTCCATGTACGCATGAAATTGTGGATGTTAAAATTTTACAAACAAATGCAACTGTTTTCACTGTGGAGTGCTAGTTAAGTCATTGAACAGTTTTGTGATTTTTCTACGTACAGTGGAGGAAATTCAAACATGAGGATAATTGGGACATACAGTTTAAGCAGCAAAAACTGACCTGAAAAGTTAGGACACTTTCTACATATGAGATGCCAAGGTGTCCATGTTAATATAACTATATATACAGGTTTCTCTGTATACCAACTTCTATAAAAGTTCATGCAATATTAACGTGTGAAGCTTAAGAGGTAAACCACTTACTCATTTTTATACATGTGTGTACGGTATATGTACTTTAGGGTAAGGCCATGAGAAGTGTGGTTCCCTGGAGAATGAATTGCACAATCACTCTACAATGAGTCAGTATAGCCCATATTTGCGACCGGATTTGCCTTTTTCACACACAAAATTTGACCCATATTTTGGACTTTGAAACTTCTTAACTTTTTATCACAGCACATAACCATCTGAAATTTTCCATGAGTGAAGCTGCAGTATCTGGTTACAGTTTGATACAAAAAGCAGCTTAACCAGTGAAGGGATAAACTGTTATAACAATTTGTTTGCTCACATGTGAAACATGTTGAAAAGTACTTTACGCAAACCTGGTCACATTTGTTTATGCTGTTGAAACATTTATTGGTTTTGCAAACATGTTTTTGCTTATGTTATAACAAAATTAATGCTGTATAAAATTAACATTATAGAGATCACTATAACCATTTCAGCATGTTAAATCATACAGTGAAACATGTCAAACCCTACTGAAACCTAGCACTTGAAAATGTTACACACAGATTTGTACTAGAGTCACACTCCGTATGATGGTGATATGAAGTAGCTTGTCATGTATATACTTGTAATAATACTAAATAGCGGGCACAGTAGGAAAGAGACATCAGTGGAGACACTTGATGAGCATGCAGAGATTACTGCTATATACATAATCCCATAGTTTTTAGGTTACAATAGTAGCTTATTTAGTCCAAACAGACATCTGTGGGTGACATTTTCAATTTTCAAGTATTAACTAGAAAACATAAAACAATAATATTGTACTAATAATAACAAGAACACACACGAAATGCTGCAACCACGTGCACAAATAAGAGCTTTGATCAGTGAGTAACTACAATAAGACAAGCAGGTAGTACATGGTAGGCAAAATTTGACAGTGTTTTGATGTAAATAGATTGGTCATGGAGGAGTTAGTAAGGACAGCTATAGCTATACTTGTTTTGTTTGTTTTTATCTGCTTTACCAGTTAGGCACTGGAGGGCGCAAAGCCTGTATGAGGTGTTTACCACGAGCCAAGGAACCTAAGCGAAAATCGTTGACTAAAGTGAAACAGGATAAAGACCTAGAAGGGGTTTGAAAAAATCCATACCTAACCTGATACAGCATTATTGATCTGCAAAAGGGCAGATTGCCTTGTATATACATGTATAGTTAGGGTGCTAACACCTTTTTTTGTGCACTTTCGGATAAAAGCATGAAACTTGCCACATAGTTTGTATGTATCATAAAGGTTATTTTTGATAGGGAGCCACCTCAGATTTTACCTTTGGTGACCTTTACACCCAATTTAATGCTTTAAAATGGTCAGTTTTTCATCTGTCTCACTTATACATGGTTCAAAATTTGCTAACTTGGTGTCAAATTAATACTCTTGCTCTAAAGAGTACAGTAACCATAGCTTTCACTATTCAATAGTTATAGACATTTATATATAAGAGTAAAATGTAGCCCTATTTAGGCTATTTTCACCCGCCCATGCACAGCATACAAAAATAGTACTTATATAGTACAGATTGTATTTCCAACGTATTTATTAGATGCTAAGTTAGATATGTGATATCATTACAATTGTACAGTGGAACCTGTCTTATAGTGGCCACCTGTGTTAAGAGACCACCTCTTTATACAAGTTAACTTCAGGAGATAATGCATTATACAGTAAACAAATTGCTCACCTAAAATGAGGTAGAACACATATGACTAAAACGGTGCTAATGCCTATGGAATACAAAATAACCAGCACACTCAAGCATGCAATAGTTTAGTCATTGCCCTTCGACTTATTAAACTCCAATGTTGCAACAATACAATTAATGCCATTCTAGTTATATGCACATGTAGTATATCAAGGATTATGTGTCATGATTTGGTATTGCCAGGAACTGGTGTTAACTTACTGGTGATCTATATGTGTAGATATTATAAGGCAGTTCGGCTAATGGTATATTTATACTATTTTTATACTATTCAAAATAAACTTCCAATTCCTTCACTACAGTATCCAGGGGCGGATCTAGGGGGTGGGCTTTGGGGGCTGAAGCCCCCCCCCCCCCCCCCCCCCCCTTCATTTTTAGACTTTACTTGATCAATATGCTGAGGATTATAATGAAATTTTGTCTTAGCATAATTATATGATCACTAATAATACAAATACTCATAAACCCACCTTATAAACATCTTTCCAAGGCATTATTAGTGGATTTATGCTAAAAGGTTATGCAACAAGGACCCAGATCAGCATTAGAGGTGTACAAGATCGAGCACAGCAAAATAGTGTTCCAATACTACATATTCTAACTCCATCTTTATTCAGTATTGGAACAACTATTTTAGAAAACTCCTTATAACGAGACAAAACAAACCTCAAATCTATAGATAATTCTAATGTTATTCACTATTGGGGCTGTGATCTGTTTTTGTTTGAGCCAAGGTAGAATATTTGGACTATTAGTTCCAACACCTAAACAAAGACGGAATAAATACAGTCAGTATTTGTGTATGAATTATGCTGTGGAGATACTCTAATAGAACAGTCACCTAACTACTCTAATAGAACATTCAGTGTAAGCATAAAAGTTGGTTCTGTTATGGAATTTTTCTAAATCTTCCTGTGCCTATTCATACAATGAAGTGTACTGGTCTGCTTATTCATCTACTTGTGTAGTTATTACTGGTATACTTAATTCAGGTACACAATTTCCATTGAAAATGCTCTCAGATTCAATCTCGTATCATTCAAATTTCAGGTTTCAACATTATCATTCTACCATGCATGCAATTGTGAGAGGATGCATCATGTGCTTGGTTGTCTGAACCTACCCAAACCTTTCCATTAGTAAATGCTGCAGAGAGCCATATATATCTAAATTCAGAATATAAAATACAGGCAGAAATTCTTCAGATTGCAGTATTTTAACATTTATTTTTCAAAAATTTCCTGGGGGAGGGGGGGGGGGCATGCATCCAGACCTCTCTAGTTCCGAACATGCTGGGAGGTGTACTTTGCACACCTCCACCCAAGAGATTAGTACCTTGAGTTAGCCCCCCCCTTTCATAAATCCTAGATCCACCCCTGGTATTTTATTGCAAGCTTTTTGACATTACACAGTAAACTACACTGTATACAACAGATACAAAAAAGAATTAAGAAAACTTTTACTAAGTTTCTACATTCCAGACAATTTAAAAACGTACAACACAATTATATACAGTAAGTCACACTACTTTTGGACAAATGTTTTGATTTTAAGCTGCACCATGACCAATACCTAGCTATAGGGTATATATGAGCAATGTGTCAATCTTACCTAGTTGGCTATCTAGAATGCACTGGGTTATAACTTACATAGTGACCACCCATTACAGCACTCCCATATATTATGAGACTATAATACAATACCTATAAACATGCACTATACTTTAAAAGAGATGCTATATATTGTAGAAGTGAGTTGCTTATGCTAAACATCTGCTACAGTGAAACCTCAGTACTAAATGGGGCAGAAAAACTGTGTGGGGATGTTGGGTTATCAAAACAATATCAAACAGACAAAGTCTTATTGGTGCAGCAAACAGCCGGTGTCAGATTACAGAAGTATCCTATAGGGTGTTGGATTAGAGAGGTTAATTAAAATATATAGGAGTTGATGTCTACGGTAGAAACTCCTGCAATCACAAACTACAGAACACAAGAAACCGTCGTGGTTATGATGATTTACTAAAAAAATATAGAATCCAGAAGGCATATGTATTCACTGATACGAAAACAGTAAAATTTTGTGAATAAATTAAGTTTCAATTAGTAAAATTCACACAAATTGGACCTTGTACATAATTCTGTCACATAGAGTATAACCTGGGTTGGTAGTTCATTGACTTATCCCTAACTGTCACGCCTATTTAACATGGTAAATTTTCATACAGTGAAAAAAATAATATTCTTTTCTGTTATAATTTACCATTCAAATCACTGTAACTTGAGAACTGACTATGGATTTTCCAACTTATTCTTTAGGGAAAGAGCTTGAATTTGACACCAAGTTTGTGGATATTGGATCATACAAACATGAAATAGAGACAAAACTGACAGTTTTTGAACATTAAATTGCCCGCGTCACCAAAAAGTCAAATCTGAGGTGGCTCTCTATTGAATCTTTGTTATACACACAAACTTTTAACTAAGTTTCATGCTTTTATCCAAAAGTGCACAAAAGGCCTTTTTTAAAAGGCTTACAACCCTGACTAATAGATCAGTGGAAAAGAAAGTTGATGCACTTCTTCTAAATACCAAGTACATACGTATCAGTCACTTGCTGTAAAATATTGAACAAATCACCTTGATCCATGAGTATAAAACAATCCAACAATGTATGTATGTAAGACCAGCTGCAGGGCATGCACCTAGTTAGAAATACATTGATGAACTTACACTTGCTGACATCTTTGACTGCATTCTCGCCATAGTAGACCTATATTTCTTGACGATAAAATCTCTCTTTAGGATTGAGAATGTTTTCTTAGTTTTGTGGTGAGTGCTTTATTGAATTTTGATCTTTACTATGAACCACAACTGCTTGTGGTTCACAATGAAAATGGGTTAACGTTCAAGTAACTCAGGATATTGATCAATATCTAGATACATAGCAGATGGTAGCTTCACAGAATCTTTGCTTAATTTATGTACGCCAGCAAGTGAGAGCTTTGACTATCTTGCTTATATAAGGTCTGGTATTAATTGAGAAGCATCATAATAGTCATTATTGTGAATTCATAAATATGCATGGAAGGTTGCATTTAAAAAATCTCAGTTATGCCTTCCTTTGAATTGACCAAGTACAGCAATGACTGCTCTATTACAAAATTGATGTTGCTGAACTGATCCATGCAGCAAAAACTGGACCAGCTGGACCAGCTCACCAATCTAAAGGAAAATCTGTCCACTTTTTGGGGATAAAAACTACATAGCTTTCCTTCCTATGCCTTTCTTCAGGTCCATGACCTATTTTTAAATACATCTTGCAATGATAGCATCCATTCTCAAGCAGATTTGCTTCTTGTAGGCTCACTTTTCCATTGATTTAACTTAGCCTCTACAAGGGAAACCAGTGTCAACAGCCGAGCTGTGAAAAAAATGGTGTGACCTTTATAAGCTTGGGTGGAAAAGTTGTGAAATCAAAGGTGGCAATGATGTTAGTGAATATAATCTTAGTAATGAATAGCTCTACAGCCATTATTAAAATTTATTTTCATTAACGTCATTGCAGTTGGCTGCCACCTTTCTTTTTTCACCCTAGTTTATAAAGGCCGCACCATTTTTTCATAGCTTAGCTTTTTTGCATGGATTTTCACTTCTTTTGTACCGACCTTATATGGCCCCAAAACCAGCCCATGGTGGACTTTGGTTTTTCTTCTTATTTATACAGACAATGATGATTAGAACGCTCATTGAATGTTCTAAAATTTTCATTAGTAGATGTGGTTAAGGATGTGGATGTTAGGTATGGAGGGTACTGGTTCGAACCTTTACATTTTTGTACTCTTTTTTACCCAGCGGTGACTGCTCTATTAGAGTATCTCTATCCTGCAACTTTACTACACTTGTTTAGTTTTTGCTTTGTAACTCTATAGCTGTAACTCCGTTGTTTTTCAAACCATCAAAAGGCACTGCTACAATGATCAGCCTATGTACACACTGATAATTCCCATGCTCGGTTATCCTGTGTATATAGGCGTGAGGAAAGTTTGATCTTTTTCACACGCATAACTTCGTGGATATTTATCAGATATGTCCAGATCTTGCAAATGGCTGGTGCAAATTTAATTAAATTTTCTGTGTGGCCTACTCTACCTAGTGGATGGCTTTAATGAAAAGTGGTGTACTTTGGAGAAGGGGCCATGGAACTATGCATGCATGAAAATGTGTCACAGTTTTCTTTCTTCCTGTCAATGTACCCAAGGTGTGGCATGCTGGCTTTCTTGGCCATACAACGCACTACTGTGTGTTTTGATCAATCTATTCTAGTTGACATGTTCATTTTTGGAAACCCTATATCATTATCCACATGTATATTAAGTTAATACCAGAGCAGCAATAGTTTGCTACCACCGTGTACTTGACTTATTGTAATCACAGAGCTGCACATGTGCACACATGTACCAGAAGCCATACCCAAATGTACATTGCTGACCACAGCATGCTACACCTAATGTTGGATATATTGAAGGTACAAGGTACACTCAGTTAACTCTCCACAGATAGATTTATAATAAGTAAACAAACTAGTGTAAAAAAATAAAACATGGGAAATAGAGATTGCTGAAACAAAACAAAAGAAACACTGAAGAGTCAAGCAAGCCAGCATGTTAAACACATACAGATATCTGTTTGGACTCAAACAAACAGAAACATTCCGGCTCAGAACTTATCTGCTCTTGATTTATGGAAACTAATGTTTTTTCCTTAGTCTCCCATATGGCCATATCCATTGAGTCTGAATATATAGAGATCTCTGTGTGCTTAACATGCTGGCTTGTTTCTTTTCAGCGATTTCCCTATTTTAATTTCTAAAATTAGTATATTATCTAAGTCTAGGATGATTCTTACCTCAGTAAAGACTTCTACATCTTGATATGTACAAACACATCCACTGGTTGGTCATGTTGGACGTTAAAATTACCAAAAAAAAAATAGACAGGATAATACAAATACCTAATATAAGCTTCTTTTGAGGGTGTGTGTAATAATAGCACTTATTTTATCTTACTGAACTTTAAAGGTCAGTCTGTGTGTGAAATTACCAGAACCTTGCCGGAGACAAAAAAGAGGCATGTGGAAACCCTACCGTCATAGGGGTGTCTGGATTCAGCGGAATGGACTGGAATGAAATGGTAATTTTACTTAGTGGTCACTTCTTTACAAAGACCACTTTCTAACAAAGACCACCTCTTTATAAAGACTGTTTTACTTTAATGTCTAAATTGTTGTTTTAGAGTGTATCTCTCCAGACAGTCTTATCGATGAATTGTGCCCCCACATGTTGTGCCTAGAAAAGCCAGAGTGATATCTGATTTAGGAATAATCCACCCATACAATAATAGCTTGGCTGTACAAAAAAAAGATGTGTCCACAAAACTAAAAGTAACTGGCAACTGAAACTAGGAGCTAATATCTGGTGAGGCCAGGAAATGAATGTTAGTACTGGCAACTAACCATAATTTGCAATAATCTATATACCATTGATCCTTTATCATTGACTCATGCAATCTGACAGCATTCCTGATTAATTCACTGTAAATCTAATTGGCTAGTAAATTGGTAAATTTTCCAATAGACATTGCAGACGAGAAAAAAGGCAGACAAATTACTAGCCAATTAGAGTTGCAAGGAATTAATTAGGAATGCAGCAAGACTGCACAAGTCAATGATAAAGGACCAAGCTTTTATGAATTATAGTTATTTGCCGGTATTATAATAAACATTCATTTCTTGGCCTCAACAGATATTAGCTCATTTAGTCGTCAGTTATTTTTAGTTTTCATTTTTGTACAGCTAAGCTTTTTTGCTGTATTAACTACCAATCATATACCGGTATCACTCTGACCATAGATATTATAATATCTATGGTCAGAGTGATACCAGTATGCTACGTACCTAGTATATAATATCTAATCAAAAACAGCCAAGCTGTAAAAAAAGGTGCGGCCCCTAAAAGGCCATGGCGAAAAAAGATGTGGAATCCAAGGTGGCGGCCAAGAAATGGCTGTGATGGTAGGTTAATGGTAAAAATCAGTTTTAATAACAACAATTCATGTGAATTTGTGTTTTGGCACCAAATTCACCTGAATTATTGTCATTAAAATTTTTACCATTAACCTACCATCACAGCCATTTCTTGGCCGCCACCTTGGATTCCACATCTTTTTTCGCCATGTCCTTTTATGGGGCTGCACCTTTTTTTACAGCTTGGCTGTTTTTGATTAGATATCACTTCTTTTTGTATTCGTATGCCCCAAAGCTGGCCATAGGCTGGCTTTGGGGCTTTCTTAACCTACCCATTTTCTTTACCACAGGAAGAATAAAAAGACGAAGCAGATTTTTAATACTTCAACTGTTTTTGATTTTATCAGCAATTATACAAATTATATACATAATATTATATTTATTACATGTCTATTATTCCCTACTGGATAACTTGTTCGCAGCTGATCTATCTACTAAGGGACTTGAAATGTAGCTGAACTCTCTACAGGGTGATTTGCTTGTAGCTGAACTCTACACAGGATTCTCTCTAGAGGGTGAATTGTTTCTAGTTGATCTCTTTACAGGGTGATTTGTTTGTAGTTGAACTCTCTACAGGGTGATTTGCTTGTAGCTGATCTCTATAGGGTAACTTGTCTGTATAGCTGAACTCTCTACAGGGTAGTTTCTTTGTAGCTGAACTCTCTCCACAGTGACTTGTTTGTAGCTGAATTCTCTAGAGAGTGTAGCCGAACTCTCTACAGAGTGCATGACTTGTTTATAGCTGAACTCTCTTCAGTGTGACTTGTAATGTTCTGAATCACTACAGCGATATATTTGTAGCCGAACTCTCTATAGGGTGACTTGCTTCTTGCTGAACTGTCTATAAGATTAACTGTTTGCAGCTATACTTCCTACAGAATAACTTACAATGTAATAGAATTCTGTAATGAAGTAAATAAATTAGCTGTATGCTCTATTAGGGTGACTGTTCTATTAGAGTATCTCGATCTCGCATTTGCTACACGGAGTTGGCTTTCGAATCATAACTCAGTGGTTTGTAATCCGATTCTTCTGTACTACTTCAAGGACTTTCTATGAAGATTATTCCAGCTATACACCGATTTTCAGCTCATTGCTCTAAGCGGTTTGCCTAGTAGGCGTAAAAACTAATACTTTTTAATTCATAAAAATCGATCGCGTAATTGTGACACAGGTTGGGGTTTGGGTCATATCTCGATTCCTTTCATATCACCAAAAGGCACTCCTACGATGGTTACTCCATCTACATAGCAATTTTCAACTCATTCCATGAAGCGGTTTACCCTGTAGGCGTGACAACAAATCGATCTTGTTTTACGCGAATAATCGGTCATAAATCCTGAATCATTGATCGGATCTGCACCAAATTTGATACTAGGATTCGCCTTTGGACTCCCTTTCTGTGTATCAAATGTCAAGGCGATCGGAGTACGCGTTTGCGTTTTACAGCAGATTGCACTTCCGTTTATAAATTCCGTGCCACATCACAAAATTTAAAATAAAATTTTTTTAGACGATAATAAAGGAAAAATACACATAACAACAAATGCTCAGAATCTACGAAACAAACTATATAACCACAACGAATAAAATACGACGAATAAAATACAACTACAGGGAAAGGGGAAAGTCATCATCACCACCTTGCAGAGCCCAATACCTTAAAATCATTTGAGCATTATTCACCCATAAACAAACAGAGAGTTGCTGAAGTAGATTTCTTCTGGCCACTTTAGGTGAAATGCTACTACGGGTGGTGCAATAGAATTAAGAACTGACAAAGCAAAAGGTGTCCATATCCCAAAACTTTCCACAGCTATAGTGGAATGAAATCACCTCCTACAATAGCAAGGTGCTTCGCTTCCTTAGCCACCTCTACAGCTGCAGCAGCCACCCCAGCACAGGAAGCGGAGGAAGAAATATGAGCAGGCTGGGTAGTGCTGCGGACAGAGACATCAAAATAGGCAGAACGACCAAGTTGATAATCAGGATGGAAAATGTCTCCTGGACGTGAACTGTCATCAAAAGAGGCACGTTGCTCTTTAAGAACTCCTGGATGGTCTTGTAATAAGGCATGATAATAAGGCATGATAATAAGGCATGATAATAAGGCACACAAAATTGAAAATGTTTTGTTTCACGGAACAAGTTTGTGATGTTAGGGACTATGATTTCCAGCTTATAAAAGTAGCTCCATGAAGGATTTTATTTGGGCCGTGTGCATTAAAGCAGCACATGCGCAACGCAATTTTTAAACGGAAATGCAATCTGCTGTATATCAATTTTTGCAAGTGTGCGAAAATACGAAGAAAAAAACCAAGGAAACTTTGGCAGCTCGTATCTTGGAAATGGCTGGAGCAATTTCCTTCAAATTTAGAATGTAGACACCCCTGGCTGGCGGTCAACTCTATAGCATATTTGGTTCCAATTGGATGAGGGATCACCGAGATACAAAGGTGTGAAAATGACATTTTCTTTCTTTCTGTCAATATACCCACGGTGTGGCTCGCCGGCTCCTCAGGCCGTACGACACACTATCGTGTGCCCTGATCTATGCTCTGACTTTTCTAGGCATGTTAAAGAGACCTAAAACAAGATAGCAGCAATTTAAACATTAAAGTAAAACGGTCTCATTATAAAGAGGTGGTCTTTGTTAGAAAGTGGTCTTATAAAGAGGCAGTGGCGTAACTAAACCCGGGGTGTCAGCATCGGTATAAGCGCCTCTATAAATAATTATCGTTTCGATAATTCGGCTACTTTAATAGTTTTACTTGTGAATACGACTTCAACTTACAGTATTACACTGGGCCCTGGTATTATTATTATTATTATTATCAATTTTTCCAAAGATGGGTAACACAAAAGGCAATACTGCCTGTACAAGGTGATCCCCAACACAGAACATACATTCACATGTACAATTACACACAAACAAATACAAAAGGAACATGAACTACTTAATAATTACAAAATCAATAAACCTAATTACAAAAAAAGATAATGTTTTAACCTAGTCTTAAAACTGCCAGCAGTCCTTTGAGATAAAATTTCAAAAGGAATTGAGTTCCAAAGAAAAGGTGTAGTCACAAAAAATGAGTGCCGAAATGCGTTGATAGTTGACGACGCAAGATTTAATGTCAAAGTATGTGACCTCGTAGCCAATGTGTTAAAATGAAAATACCTTGAGAAATTGATGGCAGTTCTTTTATGATAAATGGAGTAGAGGGTCCAGATAGATATATAGCTTCGACGTGTTTTAAGTGAAGGCCATCCCAGTTCACTGATGCAAACCGACGACGACTTAGACCATTTTTGAGCAGCTGCATCCCAAAAGCTTTTAATCCAGCGTGCAGCTCTATTTTGCACTGATTCCAGCAAACTAATATCCTGTGCTGTGTACGGCGCCCACACTACGCAAGCATATTCAAGGTAGGGTCTAACTAGTGCTTTGTAAGCACTAACTTTAGCTGCTTGGGTACAACCAAACATAGCACGGCGTATACGGTTCAGGCACTTAGTAGCTTTACTGACTACATATCGACAGTGATCATTCCACCTAAGTTTTGAGCTGATTACAATGCCAAGATATTTAACTTTCTGTGACCATGGAATTGGATGAGATCCAATAAAGTACTCAAAGTTGATTGGATGGCGTTTATTAGTGATGTTAACTGCTTCACACTTCTTTGGATTTAATTTAGGATGCCACTTCAAAGACCAATTATAGACACTTGACAAATCCTCCTGTAACTTTAAACAATCATCATAACACGACACCCGAGAATAGAGTGAAATATCATCAGCAAAAGATTTAATTGACGAATGCTTAACAACGTGTCTAATATCATCAATATATAAGATGAAGAACAGAGGACCCAAAATGGAGCCCTGAGGAACTCCGGACGCCACAGGGAGCCACTCTGAAAACTGACCATTTACAACAACCCTCTGAGAACGTGTGGTAAGAAAACAGTTAACCCAACCAAGCAATTCACCAGATATACCCAGGGCCTGCAGTTTTAACAAAAGCCGATGGTGAGGCACACTATCAAATGCCTTTGCAAAATCCAAGAATAAGCAGTGGCAACAATCACGGCATTCTAAGGCTCCAGCCCAATCATGTACAGCCTCAAGTAAGAGATGAGTGGTTGAATGATGGTTACGGAAGCCAAATTGTTGAGCACTAATCAAGTTATTAGATTCTAAAACTGCAGTTAATTCAGAATGGATTATACGTTCCATAGTCTTGATAACAATAGATGTTAAACTGATAGGTCGATAGTTGCTAGGAACATGTTTATCATCACGCTTAAAGACAGGCACAATATTGGCACATACCCAATCTCTAGGCAAGGTACCTGTACTCATTGATTTCTGAAACAAAAATGAAAGAGGTGAAGATATTTCTTCAGCACAACACTTAAGCAAATAGGCTGGAATAAGATCAGGGCCACAAGCCTTTGACACATCTAAAGTGTCGGTACAAGTCTAGTTACGCCACTGTAAAGAGGTGAGCACTGGATGAAATTATCCAATTACCATTCCATTCCACCATTGCATTCACTGAATCCAGACGCCCCCTTAATAGTTCCTTAGCGTCCTTGATTATGACCTCACTGCCCTCTTACGGTATCTCGTGACTGTAGAGTTAAATTTACCCCAGGGGGACTCGCCTTTCAATGCCTTGTCCTCTGGCTTTATTAAGCCCAAGATTAAGCCTTGCCAAGGGGCGCTTAAAAAGTGGCCAGTCATCATTATAGTTAAAGTACTTGGTAACGGTAGAGCCTGTATACCAGAAGGCCTTATAAAGGCCTAAGATGTTTAAATTAACTTCACTGATTGTCAAGTACGTTTTGTACAGCTTGCTTACAGGTGTGTACCTATTTATTTATTGCCCAATGCCTAGAATAGCTCCGTGAGTTGGCAGCCGGACAGTCACAGATAATATAGTCTGACAACTTCAAGGCACTGATGATTCCCACAATCGTTTGTATTTGTGATGTAATTGTTTGTACCTCTCCAAAATTTCATGCGATTACATTCATACATCCCAGCCTTTTTGTAGAAGCCTTTTTACTCTTAATTTTAGTTCATCAGGTTAGAACACAAGTGTTTTTTATTACTGAACCCGCTCCCAAAAACAACAAGGCTTTAAAACATGCGTGTGTTAACAAATGATATAATCTACTTGAAAAACAAAGACCCCCACTTGCCAATACCATCAAACCCAATTGACTACAAGTTGAATAAGCTATCACTTTCTTTAAATCTAACTTTTTCTCTGTAGTATCTTCCAAATGTTGCACAAAATTATTCATAGTGGTGGGGATGTCTCACTACCTTGCTATAACAAGCATACCAGGGGCAGTGACCTTAAATTTATTCAGCCAGACACAGCTATTGACGTATACAAGTACAGCTTTTTTCCTACTTCAATTCGATTATGGAACAATCTACCTAGAGATACTATAAGTTGTAACAATTTAGATACTTTTAAGAAACATTTAAATAACACTAGCTACATTGTAACTTAGCCTTAATTATTACACCTATTGTAACATACTCACTCATGTGAGTTCTACAATTATTACCTATAATACTTAAATCATGAATCATGACTGGCTGCTAAGATTGTCAAAGTTAAAGGCTGTACGTTACATGTTCACTGACCCTTGGATTCCATTCTGAAGCATGGTAACAGTTTAGCTACATAGACATAACTAGTACGTATGTATATAGCTAGTCTATGCAATAAAACGGCTTAAGCAATCGCAACTACAGGTGATTTAGGGGGCATCTCCAAACTGGTTTTGGAATGCGTAATGTCATAATGACGTCAAGTGGGGGGTTCAGCCTGTGACGTTATTAATTTAGTCGGCTGGCATGCAAGCGAAAATGTCACACCAATCCACACTATTTGGAAGAGTTTTACCACTGAAGAAGTATTATGTCTATTGTGTTGATGATGATAATTTTGCTTGCCCAGTGTGCCTCACTGGAGAGAAGTAGCTATTAACTATTCTATAGTGTGTAAAAACATTAATTTTGTATATACACATTGTTTTCACAGTGTGGCATTTAGAGTAGTGGGAGGTCAGAAGTTAGTGTCATCAAGACACACGGTAGTGTGTCGTGCGGCCCAAGAAGCCGGCGCGTAACACCCGTGAGTATATTGACAGGAAGAAAGAAATCAAGACACACGGTAGTGTGTCGTGCGGCCCAAGAAGCCGGCGCGTAACACCCGTGAGTATATTGACAGGAAGAAAGAAAACGCAATTTTCGCACCTCCGTAGCTTTGTGCTTCCTTGATGAAACAAGACGATTTTTGCTGTGGACATTCCCTCCAACTGCAGCACTCCACATTCCAAATTTGAGCGAAATCGCTTCGCGCGTTCCCGAGATATGCGACTTCAAAAATTGGCTCAGTTTCTTCGTTTTTTTCTTCTTATTTTTCTTTTTCTTGTCGCACACTTACAAAAACTGCTATAAAACGCGAACGCGTTATCCGATTGCCTTGAAATTTGGCACACAGAAGGGGGATATAAAGGCGCATCTCGGTACCAACTTTGGCTGGAATACGATAAACAGGCAAAGAGTTATGAGCGATTATTAACGAAAAATAACACCAATATGTTGTCACGCCTACAGGGTAAACCGCGTATGGGAAGAAGCTGAAAATCGGTGGGTGAATAGGTTAACTATTGAACCTCAAACCTTTTGTGGTTTGAAAGAAATCGAGCCAAAAACCAGGAAGATACAACGAAAAAACCAACAGTGTGTAACAATTACGCAATCGAGATCAGCTAATAAAAAAAACGACTGCTTGCCACGCCTACCAGATAAACCGCTTGGGGTAATGCTTTGAAAATCGTTGTACAGATGGAGTAATCATCTTAGAAAGGCTCATCAATGGTGTAGAAGAATCAGACTTAAAGCCACGGAGTTATAACACGAAATCCAACTTGGTGCAGCAAGTGCGAGATCGAGATACTCTAATAGAGCAGTCATCCTAATAGAGCAGTCACCCTGAAGAGAATTCAAGAGATCAGCTAGAAATAAGAAACCTGTATAGAGATCAGCTACACACAAGTCACCCTGTAGAGAGATCAGCTAGAAGAAGTTACCTTGTAGGGAGTTCATGCAACTATGGAAAGAGATAGCTCATCAGCTAGAAAAAATCACCTTGTAGAGTTCAGCTACAAAGAAACCACCATGTAGATAGTTCAGCTACAAACAAATCGCCCTGTGGAGAGATCAATAGAAGAAGTTACCTTGCAAAGAGTTCAGCTACAAAGAAACCATCATGTAGAGAGTTCAGCTACAAACAAATCTCCCTGTAGAGAGATTAGCTAGAAGAAGTTACCTTGTAGAGAGTTCAGCTACAAAGAAACCATCATGTAGAGAGTTCAGCTACAAACAAATCTCCCTGTAGAGAGATCAGCTAGAAGAAGTTACCTTGTAGAGAGTTCGGTTTCAAACAAATCACACTGTAGAAAGATCAGCTAGAAGAGGTCACCTTGTAGAGAGTTCAGTTACAAAAAAACCACCATGTAGAGAGCTCAGCTACAAACTAGTGACCTTGTAGAGACATCAGCTAGAAGAAGGTACCTTGTAGAGAGTTCAGCTACAAAGAAACCATTCTTTAAAGAGCTCAGCTGCATACAAATCACCTGTAAAGAATTCAGCTACAAATAAATCACCCTGTAGAAAGATGAGCTAGAAAAAGTTACCTTGTAGAGAGTTCAGTTACAAAGAAACCACCATGTAGAGAATTCAGCTACAAACTAGTGACCCTGTAAAGACATCAGCTAGAAGAAGTTACCTTGAGAGAGTTCAGCTACAAAGAAACCATTATTTAAAGAGCTCAGCTGCAAACAAATCACCTATACAGAATTCAGCTACAAACAAATCACCATGTAGAGAGATCAGCTAGAAGAAGTTAACTTGTAGAGAGTTCAGCTACAAAGAAACCATCATTTAGAGAGTTCAGCTTCAAACAAATCACCTGTAGAGAGTTCAGCTACAAACAAATCTCCCTGTAGAGAGATCAGCTAGAAGAAGTTACCTTGTAGATCGTTCAGCTACAAACAAATCACCCTGTAGAGAGATCAGCTAGAAGAAGTTACCTTGTAGAGAGTTCAGCTACAAAGAAACCACCATGTAGAGAGTTCAGCTGCAAAGAAATCACCCTGTATAAAATTCTGCCACGAACAAATTGCCCTGTAGAAAGATCAGTTAGAAGAAGTTACCTTGTAGAGAGTTCAGCTACAAAGAAACCATTCTGTAAAGAGCTCAGCTGCAAACAAATCACCTGTACAGAATTCAGCTACAAACAAATCACCCTGTAGAGAGATCAGCTAGAAGAAATTACTTTGTAGAGAGTTCAGCTACAAAGAAACCACCATGTAGAGAGTTCAGCTGCAAACAAATCACCCTGTAGAAAATACAGCCACAAACAAATTGCCCTGTAGAAAGATCAGTTAGAAGAAGTTACCTTTTAGAGAGTTCAGCTACAAAGAAACCACCCTGTAGAGAGATCAGCTAGAAGAAGTTACCTTGTAGATCATTCAGCTACAAACAAATCACCCTGTAGAGAGATCAGCTAGAAGAAGTTACCTTGTAGAGAGTTCAGCTACAAAGAAACCACCATGTAGAGAGTTCAGCTGCAAAGAAATCACCGTATAGAAAATTCTGCCAAAAACAAATTGCCCTGTAGAAAGATCAGTTAGAAGAAGTTACCTTTTAGAGAGTTCAGCTACAAAGAAACCATTCTGTAAAGAGCTCAGCTGCAAACAAATCACCTGTACAGAATTCATCTACAAACAAATCACCCTGTAGAGAGATCAGTTAGAAGAAGTTAACCTGTAGAGAGTTCAGCTACAAAGAAACCATCATTTAGAAAGTTCAGCTTCAAACAAATCACCTGTAGAGAGTTCAGTTACAAACAAATCTCCCTGTAGAGAGATCAGCTAGAAGAAGTTACCTTGTAGAGAGTGAAGCTACAAGCAAATTACCCTATTGAAAGATCAGCTAGAAGAAGTCAACTTGTAGAAAGTTCAGTTACACAGAAACCACCATGTAGAGAGTTCAGCTACAAACTAGCCACCTTGTAGAGACATCAGCTAGAAAAGTTACCTTGTAGAGAGTTCAGCTACAAAGAAACCATTCTGTAAAGAGCTCAGCTGCAAACAAATCACCTGTACAGAATTCAGCTACAAACAAATCACCCTGTAGAGAGATCAGCTAGAAGAAATTACCTTGTAGATAGTTCAGCTACAAACAAATCTCCCTGTAGAGAGATCAGCTAGAAAAAATTACCTTGTAGAGAGTTCAGCTACAAAGAAACCATTCTGTAAAGAGCTCAGCTGCAAACAAATCACCTGTACAGAATTCAGCTACAAACAAATCACCCTGTAGAGAGATCAGCTAGAAGAAATTACCTTGTAGATAGTTCAGCTACAAACAAATCACCCTGTAGAAAGATCAGTTAGAAGAAGTTACCTTTTAGAGAGTTCAGCTACAAAGAAACCATTTTGTAAAGAGCTCAGCTGCAAACAAATCACCTGTACAGAATCAGCTACAAACAAATCACCCTGTAGAGAGATCAGCTAGAAGAAATTACCTTGTAGATAGTTCAGCTACAAACAAATCACGCTGTAGAAAGATCAGTTAGAAGAAGTTACTTTGTAGAGAGTTCAGCTACAAAGAAACCATTTTGTAAAGAGCTCAGCTACAAACACATCGCCTGTACAGAATTCAGCTACGAACAAATCACCCTGTAGAGAGATCAGCTAGAAGAAGTTACCTTGTAGATAGTTCAGCTACAAACAAATCTCCCTGTAGAGAGATCAGCTAGAAGAAATTGCCTTGTAGAGAGTTCAGCTACAAAGAAACCATCATGTGGAGAGTTCAGTTGCAAAGAAATCACCACTGCCCAAATTTCAAGGCAATAGCTCTTTCCAATCTGAAGTTATCAATTGTCAAAGTTGGCAAATTGGATGTGTGTGGAAGGCCCCTTTTTGCAAATCCGGTCACATATGTATTATATATATAATTTGTACATTTACTGATAAAATATTTAAAGTATATCTACTTCATCTTTACTTCTTCCTGTAGTAAAGAAAAAAAACATAGGTTAAAAAAGTCCCAAAGCTGGCCATAGGCCGGCTTTGGGGTATACAAATACAAAAAGAAATGAAATCTAATCCAAAACAGCCAAGCTGTAAAAAAAGTGTGCGGCCCTCAGAAAGACTATGGTGAAAAAAGATGTGAAATCCAAGGTGGCGGCCAAGAAATGGCTGTGATGGTAGGTTAATGGTAAAAATTTTAATAACGACAATTCAGGTGAATTTTTGTGCCGCTTCACAAAATTTACCTGAATTGTCATTATTAAAATTTTTACCATTAACCTACCATCACAGCCATTTCTTGGCCGCCACCTTGGATTTCACATCTTTTTTCACCATAGCCTTTCTGAGGGCTGCACACTTTTTTTACAGCTTGGCTGTTTTGGATTAGATAATAATAACATTAAGGCCATCATTATTATATTGCTTGTTTCCCATCACCTAATGGAACAAAAACTGATGCGGGTGGGAGGTGATTGTAGATTATTAATTATACACGTGCCTCTTGTTATTCAGTCTCTGACTGCTCTATTAGAGCATCTAGATTTTGAAGACTGCCAGGACTGTACACCCATGAACAAGAGTGGAGGGACTTCCACCCTTCTGCTATGTTTATATATGCACAGCTAATGTATTTACCTTTAAACTTGGTCACTCTGTGCCTCCTTCTATCATGAAATAGTACTCTATAATCAAACAATTAAAATTTAGTGCGGCTACATAAAAATTGATGCAGGCGGTGACAGGAAACAAGGAATTTAATAATGTATGACCTAAGCATACCAAAATCAGTTTGGAGATGCCTCCTTAACTATATGTGCGAAAATTATTTTAAAGCAAGCTTACAGTACTATAATGGTAATTTTTTGTCACTAAGGTCACTTCAACTAAATCTTTTGTTTCTCAGGCCAAACTCAGCCAATTGGTAGGTCGGTAAAATTAAAATAAAGATATTAATTTTTGCTTGTAAAAGAGCGATTTTGTGAGTTGAACTGTAGCTAAGAATGATGAGTAAGATGCATTATAATATTTGAGTGTTCCTTACTTTTGGATGAGTTTAAAAGATAATTTGCAATCCCTTTGTGGTGTTATCTCTACTTGCAAGATGAACACATGTGAGCATAAATATTTTGCACTAGGGTCGGTCAGGCCTGAGAAACTAAAGATTTAGTTGAAGTGGCCTAAACACTGTATGATAATTGATAAGTACCTTCTTGAGTACCAAATTAATTTGGCTTCATTAAATTTTAAATACCTCAGTTAAGGTTGGAAACAAGTTTTCAAATATATCAAGAGGTACATGAAACCCTCTCTTTTTTACAAATATTCAGGCAGTGGGTAGCTACATGTTATACTGCTACACTGAATTTAGAATATGTAGGTGGAACTAGTCACGTGTGACCACATCACACACAAAGGAAACTGGTCTGGCCATATAAGACTACAATTAATGGTCTTATCACATTTGCCCAGCTGCAGCTGCTGGTATATTAGAGCCCTACCAATTAATGGATTGAATAACAAAACAGAATTCCTAGTTATACTTGTGTTAGGATGTATTGCACTTCCGGCCAGTATATTTACTGCAAGTATAAACCTCATGGTCAGACAAATGCTGGTAGCCATCATCATGTCCTAGAGCTTCACTGTTGATCATGTCAAAAAAATCTGACTGCAAATGGATAAATTAATAATTTATATGCAATGATGTGGCTAACAAGCAACTACTATTCTGTTTACACATATTCAAGACTGATCAGCTAACAATATAGCAGATACCTGCTAAACTAAGCTGGTATTTGTGTGTAACTCTTAAAAATGAAAGGTTGACCAGTCCACCTGAATATTATATGCATTTAGTGCTGATTAAAAGAAACAAAGAAGTCCAGTCCAGTTCACTATCCTATAGTCCAGTGATTGTATATGGGAGACTACATTTAAACCTACATTGAAGAGAGCAAGGTGGTATGTAGACTCTAAGTGAAGACTGCGTCACTTTCCCATTATACATGGGAGCTTCTCCATATCAAGGTTACGTCAGGATTACTAATAGTCTCTTATATAGAAATCCTTATAGCTTCAAAGTTGGACATCCCCAGGTATTTGACTTCCAAGCCTCAGTTGATAACTAAATGTACATCTCAGTTGTCCTATTACACACATCTTACTGAAATCAAACAATAACCATCATTAGACAGTGGTAAACAAGAAAAACCACAGTCACCTTGTGACAAAACAGATGCATGGTATGATTTTTTGGGCGAATTACTCTTTTGTCCCTCATAACCTAGTGGGCCTTGGTAGCTACTGACAAGAACCATTACTAGGCTGTTTCAAACTGTTCTGCTTGTGCTCAAATATTATATCTATATAACAACCTGTCATTATTATGCATGTCAATATGAAGTCTGAGGTTTATTTTCTGTGGTATCTGAGTGCCACACACTAGTGGAAGTAATGAAGAGACAATTTATGTATTTTGGTGTAAGTATAGAACAGCTTTGTTTAGTGCACAGGGGAAACTTGAAAAGCACTTGAATGTTCCCAGACATTTGTTTTATATAAACTAAACTATGTACATTTTCAGTTGATATAAAATTATGAACAGTATCAGGTAAAATTTGTAACCACTGACAACTTATGCTCAATTTTGCCAATCTATCACTGCAAAATATCGACTATAAACACTGTGTTTTGCTTGTACAATATTTTATCGCTATATCGTGCATTGCATACTAGACATGGATTACCGTATATAGCACATAATTATACACACAGTACTATCTGTTGCTCTAGGTAAGGCAAAACCATAGCAAATGTTCAGTTGTCAGCGATATGCTGAATCAGGTCTATAGTTTTAAATTAATACCTACCATACAATTGTGTCCTCGTGTGGCTGGTCACTTGCAGTAGCTTTGGGGATAGTCAGTTTCTTTCATTATTTAATTTCCTTGCTATCCCACTATGGACTTTGCTTCATGTATATGTCATTTGTTGCATTTGTGTAGTTTTAAGCATAATTCATTTGAGCATTATGAAGATGACAAGACATATCCTACCACCAACAGTAGCAAATGTAAATATAATTTCCTTTGTTTTAAATAAATTTTTTAATTAGCATTTAATAGTCTACTGATAATGACCTTAACCATTGTCCATTATTAACTAGCTTTCCCTTTTGTGCATTCTTATGGGTTTTGTTAACCCAGCCTTGTGATGTCATGTGGTGTACATGTGTTAAAAAGTAGCAGTGATCTCTACAGTGTTTGGGTTAGTCACCTACAAATATTTAATATATCTATACATGTGGGCTTTGGGTGGAACAGGTTGAAAACTGTGATGGACAATGCATAAACGTTTTAGACATTTGTTTGTGTAAACATAATATATACCATTACATTTTGTGCAGTGGTAGTTAAGCAGGTGTAAATACTTGCTATGGTAGCTACCAGGAACTGAAGTTGTATACACTACCTGTTGTTTGATGGGTTATATAACAGCTGGATTCAGGGGCTAAAAGGGGCCAAAAGGCTGTACTGGTAAGTGACTTTTGGCTAACTGTAAATTGTTATGAGGCTAGTTGTAAAACTCAGCAAGGTGAACCACAGAACAGTTAAGTATGTGTAATCTTTTTTACTGGGATATTATTGAAATACCTCAAGGTCTATCTAAAAAAAGCTACTTTTCTCCACCATAAAACATTGCTTACAATCCAATCTTATGACATTATAGCTAGTTAATTTTTATTTTTTATTACAGTCCACTTAAAAATTTTAAATACACAGATTATTCAGCTTTCAAAACATATAGCAACATAGCACTTTTTTTTCATTTGTCTCCTTAGGTTCGTAAAATTACTTCGAGACCTCAACTAATTTTCCCAAATTGCTTCAGATTGCTGTATCTTGTCACAGTTAATTTTAAAAATGGAGTATGCATACCCCCAGTCCCAGCTAGTTGGTGAGAATTCCCTTCACCCTTCTGTTCTACTGGCACTTTGCTACACAAACCCACTCTTCATTTTAATTGTTTGTACAATCATGACAATGTAGAATATAGCTATATATATATAACATACATACTTCAAACATAAATTCATACTTTCAATTTTAATAATTACAGTGTATATTCTGTGAGTGCTTTCCCACATATATGTGTCAAATACCCCCTGGTTTCAGGTTTGGTTAGTTATAAAAGATTACGTAGTTTTTTAGCCACTGACTGGATGTAAAGTTTTATTAGTGATCTCACCCCAAGCCTTAGCTGTGTTGTGGTGTTTATAATCAAGAAGTCATGTTGTTATACTGCAAACATTTTTTTTTCATTTTGATGAATTGGTTTCTATTCCTGCAAGGGAACACCTTCATTGTTCACTAAAATATGTACTGCATTCCCCACATTGTGGCTTTTGCAATGATCTTGTTGAAAACAGTAATCTAATGATTACTTGCTGTTGATATGGTTGAGCCAAGCCTTGTTTTGCTAATGTCTTCTGTTACAGTCATTTGTCATCTCTGTCTTAGTATGGTACAAATGGGACAATTCACACTCCTGGTGTGTAAATCATTAGCACATTGTCACATCAAAGCGATAATAGTAACAACACTATACATGTACTGTAGCTAGTGATATAAAACAGACACTTGCATATATTCTTCTTGTCAAATGTATGTAGCTCATGGCGTCTTTTGCCTTTTCATTTATTGTTAGTTGTTATATATGTTCTATGCATTCCATACCTGTGATATCTTTCATTGAATAGTCCCAAATTTAATTGCACCAGAATATCAATGCATAGCTACTTATAATCCTAAAGTCTAGCACATACTGTAATACAGTACTGATTTATATTGCCTATATATTGTTAATGGTTCTACTACCAGAAAACCAATACGTATGTCCAGAATGTTCACTGGCCAGCAGAAACTGTCTGTTATGTCTTCTCCACTTATAGTTTTTCAGACTTGAAATCGGTATACTCCAGCATTGTGTTTGATAAGAAAACTGCCTCCTTCTGTAATTTTTGCTGCACTGTGGTCTTCTGGCTTGATGCAATGAAACAATATAAACCTGTAGAATTGTTTTGCAACATATTGTTGAAGTAGTTTGTAGTTGGGAAATTGACAAAACCGTTTCTGTTTTTTCCTACTATGCTGAAAAAAGACAAGCCACAAAGTTGCATTATCACTTCTAGGATAGGTACAATATTTTAGGGTGCCATCCTGTTAACATGTATGGTCTAGCTTACACAAGTGTTAATTGATAATGAAATTGCAAACTCTGGTTGGTATAAAATGAGGTAGTCCTGGGACAAGGAGCATAACTCAGCTAGTTCTGGAAGATATTACAAGGTTGCAGCAAGATGAAAGCAGCTTTGGTTTTACTGCTGGTTGGCACTGCTATCCTCTTTGTAGAAGCTACTGTGAGTTATCTGATAGTGAAGAACTTTACATGGAATTAAACTGTTTCTCCTTGCAGAGTTATGAATACTACCGTCCACCATCCTGTGGTCGATGTAACCTCAGAGACTTTAAAGGAAAGCAAGGACCTCCTGGCCCAAAGGTATGGAAAATCTTGTAGACTAAAGTATCTTATAGCTTCCAAGGATATAGTTTACTAAAAGTGTATGTAGGGACCTCCTGGCCCTGATGGCCCCAAAGGACCCTCTGGAGCTCCAGGAGATAAAGGAGAACCTGGTGATGATGGAGAACCTGGTGAACCTGGTGAACCAGGAGAGACAGGACCTAGGGGAGCCCCTGGAAGATGCTTGAACAAGATAGTACCTGGTCGACCAGGAATGAAGGGAAACAAAGGAGAGCCCGGTGAACCAGGAGAGTCTGGTGAAGATGGAGCCCCTGGACCACAAGGACCAAAGGGAAAATGTTGCCGATATGCACGACCTGGAAGCAAAGGAGAACCCGGTGAGCCAGGAGAACCAGGCGAACCTGGAGAACCTGGCGAACCAGGAGAGCCTGGTGATAAGGGACAAAAGGGAAAGACAATTGGACTAGAAAAGCTTGAGGATAAGATTGGTAATGGCATCAGGTTTCTTCGTGAGAAGTTACAAGACTGCTGCGACAAAAACCAGGGGAAAACCTACTATGCTGGTGATGATGATGATGAAGATGATGATGACAAGCGTAAAAGATCAACAGATTACTATAGTTCTTGCCCACCATATGGGAAGGTTAGTGTAGTAATATATTGGCAATGCTGATTTTACACTTTTTCTGGTGCCATATAGTATGTGAAAGGACCACGTGGTGACCCCGGCCCCAAAGGACCACCAGTAAGTTATAATAATACATCTAATAATGCCCTATACTCATCTGTGATGAACTTTACAGGGAGACAAGGGTGAACCCGGCCCAGATGGTAAAGATGGAGCTCCTGGAGCCCCTGGAAAGCCTGGAAATGATGGAGCTCCTGGAAACCCTGGAGACAAAGGAGAAACTGGTGACAAGGGCCGTGATGCTACTGCAAGAGATTGTGCTCCATGTCCACCATCTGGTGCTCCTAAGGGATTCCAAGGCCGTCCTGGTGTTCCAGGAAACTCAGGCCGACCAGGAAGGCCCGGTCCCCAAGGACGACCTGGTGAAGCTGGTAAATGCATCCCTGGAGATCGTGGAGAGCCAGGTGAACCTGGTGAATCAGGTGAACCTGGACAAGATGGCGAACCTGGTGAACCAGGCCAACCCGGCAGACCTGGAGATGATGTTGGTATCCGAAGAGCTCAACGTGCTAGTATTATTTTCCAATTAATTGGAAAAGCAAAGGCTTTGCTTGCCAAGTGCTGCTATGGAGCTTACTACAAGCGTGACACTGAGGAAACAGCTGCAGTAGAAGTTTCAGACAGGGAGGCCAGGCAATCAGGCTACAAATGTGTATACTATGCCCAGTATGCTGATGGAAAATACTGCAGACAGTACTACAGGTACTGTCCATTCATTAAGGGACCAACTGGTCCACCAGGACCTAAGGGACCTCGGGGACCAGCTGGAAATCCAGGAGCAGCCGGTGAACCAGGAGAGTCAGGTGTACCAGGTGAAGATGGAGAACCTGGTGAGCCAGGAGAACCAGGTGAACCTGGTGAGCAAGGACCAAGAGGAAACAACTTCATCCAGAAGTGTTCAGGCAATGGACCACGAGGAGAGAAGGGTGACCAAGGAGACCAAGGTGAACCTGGTGAACCAGGAGCACCAGGACCCAAAGGACCTAAAGGAGAACCATGTGCAGACCTCAAGGGAGCTCCAGGAAGACAAGGAAGACCAGGTGCACCTGGAGAAGATGGAGATGATGGTGAACCAGGAGAACCAGGAGCCAAGGGACCAAAGGGTGACAAGGGAGAGGGAGATATTTCTAAGGATGACTTTGAGCAATACAAGAACATCCTGAAGGAAATCATTAATCGTATTCTCTCAAAGAAATGCTGCAGAAGACCTAATTACTACTAGATTATTGACCCAGATGGAACTATCCATGTATGATATTCTTATTTTTATTATTGTATGTATTTAACATTGATTTATATTCATAAATACTTTAAATTTCACTTATTCCACATTTTAGTACCTTGGGGTTTACCCAAATCCTGAATGGTTGTTCCTTTATGCCAGTGAATGGCAATGTGATGTTAATAATCAATATGACATCCACTAGACTTAAGAATGTATTTTCCCAAAACACTTGCTATCTACAGTACAGCTGACCAAATATTCAGGAAACCATACAGACTGGGAATCAAAATTCTTTGCAATTCAACTGCTCCTTATAAACATCACCACTTCATGATCATTAACTTCTTGCTCTAGTGATATTTCACTTCTGAGTTGATAATGAATTTGGATTTCGAGTTCACCGGAGTGTTTAAAAGGTTGGAAGGTACCAAGGTAGAACAGGTTGTTAGGTGAATGAGCCAATCACCACCATGTACGTCAATCTTGATTGTCAGTGAAATTCAAATTGAAGCAGTCGTATGATAACACTATTTAACCATGTAAGCTGGTTAGCATTTTATACTGTTCTCTAGATGTGCCCTAACAATTGGCAAACCCCTCATTTGGCATACCATGATTCATACATTTCTTATACTACAGTATCCACGGAGCATGGTGACCTACTCTCTGTATTTTGCATGGGTCAGCGCATTGAGAGCTGTCACCAGCTGAAATTCTGAATGAGTAGCATGGATTGGATGTTTGTGAATCGATGATGAATCAATTAAGGTATATGTGTGTACACTGGATTGTTTGCAAATCTGCTAAAATTTTGTTTCAAACTTCAAAAACATTTCCCTGGAAAATTTAAGTTATGTATATTTTATTTCTATGGGTAAGACCTTTGATGAACTTTTAACAGGAGCACTTTGAAACCTGTGTATTTTTGATCTGCTCCTGATACTACTTTCAGATTCATATGGTTTTTATACAATATACATGCGTACACACACATATTACATACATGTGACCAGATTTGCAAATAGGGGGTCTTCACACACACATCCTATTTATCAATTTTGACGATTCATAACTTTAGATTGGAAAAAGCTATTGACTCGAAATTTGGTCAGTAGTGAGTACCAACATTTAGCTTAATGGATGGAGAATATTTCAAGTTTATAAAATTATGCTACTTGAATATTAATTATGATCTACCGAGTTCATATAATTGGAAAATCCCTTTTCAAAAATCCAGCCGGTCACATATGCTGAGCATATATAGCTAGTGAGAATATCTATATTATTGTAATTTTCCTCATTTATTTCATTCACACTTCATTTTTCTTGTACCGGTATATTTTGTGACTATGCATGTTGTAACCTTTGTATATTCCCCATTATGCCAGTATTCAAAGTCTAATAATATTAATCAGTCCCGAATAGTAAAGTAAGGAGCAATTAGCTATGTGCAATTGTACCAGTCTGTCTGTGCCGAATTGCTTTTCTGGGAGGGAGAATACTTAAAGGAAAAAAGCAGTCAGTGCTACCTACAACTGTACATAATTAACAACAAGCTTATTTGTCATAAAAGTATATGCATCTATACGTTTTTATTTATTTTTTATTAAGGCTTTACAGCGCAAGTACTGAAGGTCTGTAGGACACTTGGTCCTACAGCCTGTTTACAGTAAATTAAAATAATATAACTATAGGCTTCAGCCAATTATGCTTTAAAATGATCATATAAATTCACTACAGTTTTAAATTACCTGCATAATGAACTCAACCTTTCGCTTGTTGTGCTGGAATTACTTTACCACTGTAAGTCTTTTGCATAGTAGGACAAGATGTGGTGGAGTGGATATATACTGGTATTTCAATTATATCTAGGCTTAATAATTATGCTAGCATTATGGCTATAATTATGTATACCAGAATGAAATGGGATGTGTAACAGACCACTTTTCCCAAAGTAATTCTACCAATCACCCAAAATTCAATTTACTAAGCTTTAAACATCACTACCAAGCTTTGTCAAATTTATACTTATAGTTTTAAACACCTTCTGTACTTTAACACACCACACAACTGGAATGATGTCTTGCCATGTACGTAATGCAAGTATGATGAATACTTCAACACTGTGATTGACCTAAGTTTAATTGGAAGGTTTATACTAGCAGCAAATAATGATAAAGCAAAGTCACTGTTGAAGCAGTACAGCTAGCGAATTGAAAAGTACTTGACCCAGCTGCAGTTTATGTATGATTTATTTCTGAGTAAATGTTTAATGTAAATCAGATAAATATAATAAACAAATATATACAATTTATAGTGTTCAATCCTCGGTCAGAATTACAACTCAGTAAGCCTTGCGGCAACATTTTCTGGACTGCAGAACTTCCTCGATTCTTCTTAGTAGAGCATATTGTTGATTGAAGAAATTCTTGGAGACATCACCTTCACCTGGGGCACCTTTATCACCCGGTCTACCTGGCACTCCTGGTCGTCCATCTTTACCATCTTCTCCAGGCACACCAGGTTTTCCTGGCTCACCAGCACGACCATAAGAAGGTAAGCAAGCATCTCCCTTAGGTCCAGGAGCTCCAGGACGTCCTGGTCGTCCTGGAATACCAGATTTTCCTGGTACTCCTTTATCTCCCTTGCTTCCTGATGAAGGACAATAAGAGTAGACATTGTCTCCTGGGGATCCTGGTTTTCCTTTTGGTCCAGGAGATCCTCGACTTCCTTTCTGTCCTGGTGGTCCTTTAGGCCCAGGCCTACCAGGTGGTCCATATACGCCAGGGGGACCAGGATCACCATCAGGTCCCTTGGGTCCAGGGGGTCCACTACGACCTTTCTTGAATGGACAAACTCCATAATAATAGTCACAGGAGCTTCCTCCAGGATAGTTGACATAGTACTTGCATGGTTTGTAGTAGGATGCAGTTCTGGTGTCCCTCGTCTCTCCTGTGATATCGCTGCCATCATCCAACTCAAGATCTTCCTCAGAGTTCTCCTCCATCTCTTCACTATCTCTCTTGTGGTAGCCACTGCAACACGAAGACAAGCTGTTCTTGAGTCTGTATATGTAAGATTGGAGCTGTTTTAGACGGACAGCATTCTTCAAGCTAACATCTTGACCAGGACTACCATCATAGCCAGGCTTTCCAGGTGCACCATCTTTTCCAGGTTGTCCACCTCTTCCTGGTTTTCCAGGTTGTCCATGTTTTCCTGGGTAACACTTGGCATCATCTCCAGGTGGTCCATTTGGTCCTCTAGGTCCAGGGGCTCCTCGTTCTCCAGGCTTTCCCGGATAACCAGCATCTCCTTTTTGTGAATAGTATGGACGACACTTGGGGCAATCATCCTTGCTTCCATCAGCACCATCTTTTCCTGGTGGTCCTTGTGGGCCAGGATATCCTGGTTTTCCAGGATATCCAGGACGTCCCTGTTCTCCTTGTTCACCCGGATAGCCAGGTACTCCAGGTTCACCATCTTTTCCCTTGAAAAAATATTATAGTTATTTTTACTGTTTGTTTAAGCACCAACTAACGGCAATGAGTATTAATTTTTCACATCACATTTATCTTACCTTGTCACCACGGTATCCAGGGTGACCTGTACTTCCATATGTGTACTACAAAGAATATTAGATTCAAACTTGATTAATATTTTAGAGTACAAGGTACCTTCCCATGTGGTGGGCACTGGCTGTTGTAACCACCTGTGGTACGCTTGTGTTTGCTATCATAGTTATATCCATAGTATCCAGCTGTGTGTTTTTAAGGTCGTCACTTTTTAAAGCTTATACAGTACATTCTATTTGTCTAACCTCCTCTGCAGCATGTGCTCAACTACACATAATAAACAGGAGCAAGTGATTATTGTAAACTTATTGTTTTATGCATGTTATTACCTTAGATCTTAGACTCCTAACAGCTTCTACAATCTTCTTTTCAGCCTAACAGATGCATGTGGTGTTAGTCATGTACATATTTATTATTGTACGACATCTTTGTTTTAGTGAATCTTACCTCTTCAAGTCCCCAGGTTTTTCCCTGTCTTCCAGGACTTCCCGGGTATCCCTACAAGAGTTAATTGTGTGTCACTAGTTATATGGTTTTGAGTTATCTTACTGGACGGCCTGGTTTTCCATCTCTTCCTGGGTAACCTGGTTTGCCTGGTTGTCCCTAAAATTAGAATATAATTTATGGTGAGCACAACATGGACACCAGTGTGTATGTAGATTACTAGTTCATATAAGGTGAACATACCTTATCACCATATGGTATATATTTGCAGCATTTTCCCTATATAAATTAATAGTACACACATACATGTGAGAGCCTCTTATTGTATTGTAACTAACTTTCTCTCCCTTGTATCCAGGTGGGCCTGGGTATCCAGGAGCACCATAGTATCCCTGTAGGAAAATAATAATTGAGTATGTTTTGATAATTGGTTTTGTGAATTAGTTACATTTTTCCCAGGGTCTCCATCTTCACCAGGTGCACCTGGCTTGCCTGGTCTATTGAAACATCTTCCTGGTCTTCCTGGTGGACCATATGGTCCAGGGTAGCCATCGTCTCCAGGTTCACCATTAGGACCTGGGTAGCCTTTCTGACCAGGAGCACCAGGGGCTCCATTTTTTCCCGGTGGACCAGGACGACCCTACACACAAACCACACAGGCATGGATTATGATATTCATTCAGTTGACTATAATGGTTAGCTAACAAGTATAGGCATGCAGAATTTCATACCGTTGGGCCTTTGGGTCCATTTGGTCCTTTGTAATCATTATAGTCACATTTCCCACAGATCTGATAATCATCATTATAGGGATCCTGAAATAGTCACATCATCTACTATCCATCAACTTCATTAAACTCACCGTAGCTTCTGCCAAGAGGAGAGCAGAAGATAGTACTCCTATAATAACAAAAATTGTCTTCATTTTACAAACTAATGATGTTTGCTGAGCTGAGCTGTCTTTAAATAGTTAACAACTGTGTGCACGGATTTCCTTTTTGGTGTTGTTGATTTTGCAATCAGGTGGTATTTATACTTACTTATTTAATTTTCTATATATGCAGTGTTTGTTCCTTATCATGTTATAGCCTTCCTGATCATTACAATGTGTTACAATGTGTATACACAAATACTTAATTCAATGTTTGCATTTATAGCTCCAACACAAGCATGCAGGTGCAGAATTATAATACACATGAGACCAGATTTATGAAACAGTGCACAACCATTTTAGCATCTCATTATTTACAATTAATTTGGTACTGAAATTTGATTTGAAGTATTTAAATTTGCAGGATAGTCCTTTATTTTTGCGAAGAGAAGTAATTTATAATATGCACATAGGGCAGGTACCAACACTAGTAAAAAAGGAGACAAAGTTGTACTTCTTCTATCATGGGCTTTTTCAACATAAGTCATGTGATGATAGTAATGCTAAACAAACACGCACACACCCAACACACTGTTTATTTATTACTATAATTTACAGGTAAATTATAAGGCTGTCCAGCCTATTGCACTTGATCAACAGGTTAAAAAGATACAACAAGATATACCAATTACATATGTACTATGTATATAAATAGTGTTAGGTGAATAATAATAAACCAATTTGATAACATCATGATCATCCATTAATGTCAGATATTAGCCTGACCAAACTGTCAGATTTGTATGCAAGGAAGAAAGCCATGAATGACGTAATAGTTTTCTCTAATTCATCATACTATACACGTAGGTAACCAACAAATGTAGTACATTATTCAATCAATTTATAGATACAGTATGGTGATAAATTTGAAATAGACAACAGTATATTCAACCATGCAGTCCTATGTGTTACACAAATGCTATTGAGAAGTTCTTGTTTTACACATACAGCATGCAGTGCAAGAAGAACACTGAGATCTGAGTTATTTTAATGGTATCTGCTTGCCACACAATAGCGGTAATATTAAATAAGTAATTTGGCTTGGCAAAACAGAAATAAACTTTACTGGGGAACATTTGAATATTCCCAGACATTTGTTTTATATAAACTAAACTTTGTACATTTTCAGTTGATATAAATATGTATAGTGCTTTATAATCAAAGTTTGTTTACGTTACTACTGGCAACTTATGCTCCATTGCCTACAGTACATATCTATAGCTATTGAGTGATGCAACATACTAGCAACTTGTTCAAATTACTGTCCATGTATGCATGAAATTGTAGATGTTAAAATTTTGCAAACAAAGGCAACTGTTTTCGCTGTGGAGTGCTAGTAGAGTCATTGAACAGTTTGGTGATTTTTCTATGTACAGCGGAGGAAATTCAAGCACGAGGATAATCGGGACATAAAATTTAAGCAGCAAAAACTGACCTGAAAAGTTAAGACACTTTGTACATACAAGATGCCAAGGTGTCCATGTAATGTTAATATAACTATATACAGGTTTCTCTGTATACCAACCTCTATCAAAGTTCATGCAATATTAACGTGTGAAGCTTAAGAGGTGAACCACTTACTCATTTTTATACATGAGTGTACCATATGTGTACTTTAGGGTATATAAGGCCATGAGAATTTTTATTGCCTGGAGAATGAATTGCAAAATCACTCTACAACAATAGTCAGTATAGCTCATATTTGCAACCAGATTTGCCTTTTTCACACACAAAATTTGACCCCTATTTTGAACTTTGAAAGTTCTTAACTTTTATCACTGCATATAACCATCTGAAATTTTCCATGAGTGAATCTGCAGTATCTGGCAAGTTTGATACAAAAAGCAGCTTAACCAGTGAAGGGATAAACTGTTATGACAATTTGTTTGCTTACATGTAAAACATGTTGAAAAGTACTTTACGCAAACCTGGTCACATTTATTTATGCTGTTGAAACATTTATTGGTTTTGCAAACATATTTTTGTTTATGTTAACACTATACAAAATTAATGTTATAGAGATCACTAAAAACATTTCAGCATGTTAAATCGTACAGTGAAGCACGTCAAACCCTACTGAAACCTAGCACTTGAAAATGTCACACACAGATTTCTATTCAAGTCACACTCCATAATAATGGTGATATGAAATAGCTTGTTACATACTTGTAATAACACTAAATAGCTGCCCAATAAGAAAGAGACGTCAGTGGAGACACTTGATGAGTGTTCAGAGATTATACAGTTATATACACTATCCCATAGTTTTTGGGTTATAGTAGCTATCTTATTTAGTACAAACAAACATTTGTGGGTGACTTTCAAGGATTAACTAGAAACATAGAACAATAATATTATGTTAATAATAACACAAGATGCTGCAACCATGTGCACAAATAGGAGCTTTGATCAGTGAGTAACTACAATAAGAAAAGCAGGTAGTGCATGATAGGAAAAATTTGACAGTGTTTTGTTGTAAATAATAAAACTCTAAAAAGCAGACTTATTTCAGGAACTATGCATCACTACCAACACAAATAATGTCTATGTAAGTACTACTAATGTTCAACTTTGTTCCAGGAGAGTATAGCTTCCCTTTCCTCAAGAGTTCTTCAAAAACAGGTTTCGATTGTGGGTTGCATCTCCAGTTACAAAAGTTTTAATTGTGGGTTTGTTTATTCAGTTGATTAGTAGTTGTTTCCATTATGGCTATATGATTGGTATGGATTTTTATATTTTAAAATTGTTAGTTGGTTTATTTGGTTAGAGTTATCAGCTTCAGTATAATCGATGATAATATTACGTAGCTGCCAACTCAGTCATTTAGCAAACTGGTAATTTACAGTTTCATAATGCAGCTATAGCATATTCACCCACTTTTGTCTATGAATGTAAAATTTGTATCAGCTACCTTCTGATTTGACCCCATACATGCTGTGGGTTATGGTGCTGGCATTTGTAGCTAGCTATAGTACGTTCACGTTGAGCTGAACCCTCAAAAACATTTAATAACTCATGGATGCAATTACACACGATCTTGAAATTTGGCTCATTTGTAGTACTGCTTGACCCGCTAAAAATATTTCAAAATCTTTTTGTTCAGATGTTAGACATAATATTTATGGCCAATCAAAGTTTTCACAATACATTTCCTATGGGGAAGCCATATAAGTACAGTGTCCATTACAGCCCTTTCCTGAACTTGTAATGGAGCCAAACCGTATGTGTCTGTTGTTGACACCTTTGCTGTTACCAATAATCATCTGGTTGGCTGAAATGTTAACTCTGTTGAGAAAAAATCCACTTTTAATTTTTATCTGTTTTTCAGGGTTCAGCTCAACGTGAACATACTATATATAGATCAGTCTTCATAACCCCGAGCGGCAGATCTAGAAATAAGTCGACTATCACAGATAGCCCATAAATGCAAATATATATAATTTTATAGTTGCACTTGCTAAGGATTGTCAGTGGACTAGCTAATAGCCACTAGTACCCTCCATTGCATTCTGCTTTTCTAGCTGGCCAAAATACTAAACTGAAATCTGTGAATTGTAACTGCAACTCCCATGCAGTGAAATGCATGCAATACATATTTCATGTCTCCAGCATTGGTAACAAAATATTAATATAGGCTAAGGAGCATGCATACTATGCTAATAAATGCTTGGTAGCTACTAATGAAAAGATTATCATGCATGCATGATAGCTACTCAATACATATTGCAATCAGTCTTGATTTAATGGAAAAGTAAAATTTAATGATATAAACTGAAATTCCACTAAAACACTCAGATTCACCTTTATAGGGCCTAATTTTCAAAAGTTTCCTGGGGGGGGGGGGGGCATACCCCCAGACCCCCTAGATTCGCATGGTAGCACACTAATGTAGTCATTATTCCAAATAGCTAATTTGACCATGGATACTACATAAATCTTACCACTAAGGCCTTGTGAGAAGGCTTGTTATCTTCTAATTTCTGGCTCAGTAGTTACCTATGTCTCTGTCCAGCTTAGCCTCCCATTTCAAAAATTCTAGATCCGCCCCTGATACAGTATTATTAATCCACGAAAAGAGCAGATTGCTTTGTATATAGATCAGTGGAAAGTTGATGCACTTCTTCTAAACACCAAGTATGTACGCATATACCAGTAACTTGCTGTAAACATTGAACAAAGTTATCACCTTGAACTGTGTATAAAACAACCCAACAATCTACATCTGTAAGACCAGCTGCAAGGCATGCACCTAGTTAGAAATACATTATTTAATATATTATAATAAAGTGTATAATTATTGACATTTTTGACTGCTCACTATAGTGGACCTACAATTCTTAGAGAATGTTTTCTAAGATGAGTGCTTTATTAGGATTTTGACAAAAAGCATTAGGTCATCTTTACCCGCTACTGTGTCACTGCATGTGGTTCGCAGTTAACATTCAAGTACCAAGATATTGATCAATTGCAATATCTAGATGCATAGCAGATGGTAGCTTCACAGAATCTTTGTTTAATTTATGCACACCAGCAAGTGAGAACTTTGAAGATAAACCTATCTCATCTGGTATTAAGAAACATAAAATAATTTTTATTGTGAATTCATAAAAAATCTGCATGGGGGTCGCATTAAAAAACATTCCATCTATGCCTTCTTATTGAATTGAGTAAGTATAGCAATGGCTGCTCTATATATTGCAAAATAATTGATGTTGCTGCAAGCCAAAACTGGACCAGCTGACTACTTGCTATGGCTCCAGTATTTAATGCATCTATAAATTACAGTAGGAAAATGCCAACAAAATATTTCGTCTTAGGCAGTATATTGATGAAAAACAGAATCAAGGAATAAATTTTAAAATAATTCACTAACAATTATTGCTGGCAACCACAAGTGAGGGAATAATAACAACTCTATTCTTGATTATTACAGGAGCCCTAGTATATTATGTATTTGTACCATAAATAACTTTTGGTCACTGTAACTTTATCATGCATCAAAAGATTGTGGAGGAAACATATCATGGGCAGCCATGAACACGAGTAGAAGTATCAAGTTAAAAGTATTAATGAAAATCAGTACATATAAAATCAAAACAAGAATCATAAGTGTAGATCTTGTTAGTTCATTTAGTAGTAATATGGGTTTCTGCAGCATTTCTTTGAGAGAATACGATCAATGATTTCCTTTAAGATACTTCTGTATCGCTCAAAGTCATCCTTAGAAATATCTCCCTCTCCCTTATCACCCTTTGGTCCCTTGGCTCCTGGTTCTCCTGGTTCACCATCATCTCCATCTTCTCCAGGTGCACCTGGTCTTCCTGGTCTGCCTGGAGCTCCCTTGAGGTCTGCACATGGTTCTCCTTTAGGTCCTTTGGGTCCTGGTGCTCCTGGTTCACCAGGTTCACCCTGGTCTCCTTGGTCACCCTTCTCTCCTCGTGGTCCATTGCCTGGACACTTCTGGATGAAGTTGTCTCCTTTTGGTCCTTGCTCACCAGGTTCTCCCGGTTCTCCTGGCTCACCAGGTTCTCCATCTTCACCTGGTACACCTGGCTCTCCTGGTTTACCAGGTGCTCCTTGATCTCCGGCTGGTCCCTGAGGTCCTTTAGGTCCTGGTGGACCAGTTGGTCCCTTAATGAATGGGCAGTACCTGTAGTACTGTCTGCAGTATTTTCCATCAGCATACTGGGCATAGTATACACATTTGTAGCCTGATTGCCTGGCCTCCCTGTCTGAAACTTCTACTGCAGCTGTTTCCTCAGTGTCACGCTTGTAGTAAGCTCCATAGCAACACTTGGCAAGCAAAGCCCTGGCCCTGGAAATCAACTGGAAAATAATGCCAGCACGTTGAGCTTTTCGGATGCCAACATCATCTCCAGGTCTGCCGGATTGACCTGGTTCACCAGGTTCACCATCTTGTCCAGGTTCACCTGGTTCACCAGGTTCACCTGGCTCTCCACGATCTCCAGGGATACATTTACCAGCTTCACCAGGTGGTCCTTGGGGGCCGGGCCTTCCTGGTCGGCCTGAGTTTCCTGGAACACCAGGACGGCCTTGGAAGCCCTTAGGGGCACTGGATGGTGGACATGGAGCACAATCTCTTGGAGTAGCATCACGACCCTTGTCACCAGTTTCTCCTTTGTCTCCAGGGTTTCCAGGTGCTCCATCATTTCCAGGTTTTCCAGGGGCTCCAGGAGCTCCATCTTTACCATCTGGGCCGGGTTCCCCCTTGTCTCCCTGTAAAGTTCATCACAGATGAGCATAGGGTATTATTAGATGTATTATAATAACTTACTGGTGGTCCTTTGGGGCCAGGGTCACCACGTGGTCCTTTCACATACTAAATTAATGGTAACAGAAGATCCTATTTCATCATTGTCAACATCAGTAGACTTACCTTTCCATATCGTGGGCAAAAGCTGGAGTAATCTGCTGTTCTCTTATGTTTTCCACTATCACTACCATAGGATTTGCCGTCATTTTTGTCACAGCAGTCTTGTAACTTCTCACGAAGGAACCTGATGCTATTACCGATCCTATTCTCAAGCTTTTCCAGTCCAATAGTCTTTCCCTTTTGTCCCTTATCACCAGGCTCTCCTGGTTCGCCAGGTTCTCCAGATTCGCCTGGTTCTCCTGGCTCACCAGGTTCTCCTTTGCTTCCAGGTCGTGCATATCGGCAACATTTTCCCTTTGGTCCTTGTGATCCAGGGGCTCCATCTTCACCAGGTTCTCCTGGTTCACCGGACTCTCCTTTGTTTCCCTTCATTCCTGGTCGACCAGGTATTATCCTGTTGAAGCATCTTCCAGGGGGTCCCTTAGGTCCTTTCTCTCCTGGTTCACCAGGTTCACCAGGTTCTCCATCATCACCAGGCTCTCCTTTATCTCCTCTATCTCCAGGGGGCCCTTTGGGGCCATCAGGGCCAGGAGGTCCCTACATGCATAATACTTTTAATAAAACTATATCCCTGAAGCTAATAAGATACTTTATTGGTCTATAAGGCTTTCCATACCTTTGGGCCAGGAGGTCCTTGCTTTCCTTTAAAGTCTCTGAGGTTACATCGGCCACAGGATGGTGGACGATAGTATTCATAACTCTGCAAGGAGAAACAGTTTCATTGCCTGTAAAGTTCTTTGCTACTGGATAACTCACAGTAGCCTCTACAAAGAGGATAGCAGTGCCAACCAGCAGTAGAACCAAAGCTGCTTTCATCTTGCTGCAACCTTGTATTATCTTCCAGAACCAGCTGAGGTATGCTGCTTGTCCCAGAACTACCTCATTTTATACCAACCAAAGTTTGGTGGTTTAATCATCAATTAACATTTGTGTAATCTAGACCATGCATACTAACAGAATAGCACCCTACAAATTGCACCTATCCTAAGACTACACAAGTGGTAATGTAATTGGATGGCTTGCCTTTGTTCATCATGCTAGGAAAGACAGTGAATTAATTTCCCCACCACAAATCAATTCACTACAGTCAACCATATGGTGCATTAATTTTCAACAGGTTTGTGTCTCTTTGTGTCAGCCCAGCATGATAGATTTAACACATTTCAACTAAGAATGAAATTTCATTAATTGATTACTCAGACAGGAGGCAACTTTCTTACTGTACACAATGGAACGCACTAATTATATAATATTGGGTGGAACATGGTCTGCGATGTCTATGGTCTATATAAATTTAACATATTGTGATTAACGACAAGCGTAAATTTGAAAGCACTTGTATGCACATATAGCATTGTACAGTAAACTTGCAACTGAATGCTCACAAGAAAATGAGCTGCATAAATATAAATCATATACAGTACTGGTATTATACAGATTAACATTAAAATAATCAAATCAATGCTTCAGAGCTGGCAGCTAGCCTCCACCTATACATACGTAAAGTAGAGTAATACTACTGTATGTTCAGGTATGTGTTACTGCAGCAAACAGTAAACAGTTTCTGTGTAAATAGAGTATAATTTATACTAGACACCTTTTAACTTGCAAACTCTAGTAGATCCTAAAGATAGATAAAATGTATTGATGGCATTATTAATAAGGACACCTAGGGGGTATTATTTGATCAAAGAGGTGGCTCTAGCAAAGAGGTTTCAGTGCAGAGCTCAATGAAGCAGAAGATGTGATAAAACCTGGCATGGATATCAGTTATGAAAGACTTACTATTAATGCTTTGAATTTACACTTGGAGGATTTAGTATAATACGATTACTGGTTTTTATAGCCTTTCCAAATGCATGTATTTAACAATCCATAACTTGTGAATGAAGAAATCTGGTTACCTTGTAGCCATCACATACCACTATTGCCTGATGTAGTCTGTGCTATCTACCTCAATGACAGAGGGAGAATGAGAATTATATATATGACAATCCATAAAAAGTCACAATGATGAAATCACAAATTGCAAAGGATGATGTGTCATCTCCCCGGAAAAGAATTTAAACCTTTCAACTAAAAAAATATGTATATAATATATAGTGACACCAACAGCAGGATTTCTTGAGTAACATAGCATTCAAGTAAGGTTACCAATAAAAATTACCGTAGACATCAAGTTACTATAAATGGTGATATTATATGTATATAGATAAAACAAATGTCTAGGTAGTTCAAGTATTGCCTATCAAACTGCTGTTCTCTACAATAGCTCACATTGATAGATATGTGGGCAACTAACCATAACAATAGCTCAGTAGCATTAACACTGCCACCAGTGATGGAACTTGGTTAACAAAACCCATAAAAATGCATGACAATTAGATTCAGTTGAGAGCCAGTAATGTACAATGGTTAACAGCAGACAGTTAATTTATTGAAAGATTTAATAAAGAACAAAGGAAATAAAGTACCATTACATTTGCAGTCAGTTCTTGTGGCTGTGCTGCTGTTGTTGGTGTAAAGAGTGTCATCTACATTGTACTCTAATGGATCATAAAGTACAGTAAAACTCATACATTACATTCTGAATATAAAACCCTGCTTGAAAATATGGCCAAGCACTCTTTTTGATCTTGTAATATTTCGCCCAGAATTCTTAGTTTAAGATACAATAAACTCTGGGGGGTTTCTTTGTTTCTTAGTTCAAGCCACCTGCAATTAGGTCTAAATTTTTATTGTTAATGAGCTCTCAACTTTTCTGTGCAGGACTGTGTCAGCAACGACAGTTGAATGACAGACAAATTATTATAGTACTGGTATGTTCATGTTTCATGTATTTTTTTTTCTGTGGTGAATACTTTGATGGCCTGTAAACAAAATGTTGAACATTTGAATGAAGACTTTTAATGGGTCAAGTAGCACTACAAATAAGCCATTAGTAATTCCATTTGCAAGTTATTTAATGTTTTTGAGAAATAAGTTCAACGTGAACTTACTATATAATAGTCCATTACATTAAACATTATTATTGGACACACTATGAAATATATACATGCATGTATGCAGGGAGGTAACTTTTATTGTGTCTGAAATTGGCACATCCTATAGGAGAGGCTTATAACAGTAAAATACCAGTAATCAGATTGTTTATCAATACTACATGACTCAGCAGAGTTTTGACTTAACTAGTGAATTATTAGCAGTAACAGGATGGGTGGGTGAGTAGTAATTGGTTGCACACCCACCTCTTCTCTTTGAAATATTATTTGATAAGAGTTAAGGAGAGATGTTTATGCAGTATATGCTAATTCATTTGTCAGTTACTGCCATGTTTATTAGATAATATGGTTGTCACGGTTGACATCATGTGCGGGTCTTGCTACAAACTATAGTCAAGACTAAATGTACTGTAAAATAATGGCCATGAAACTATTAGCAACAATTCACCTGTTTACTAGGAGCCTTACTGAAACATATGTAAAATTGTATAACAACTTTGAGGTCACTGTTATATGTAAACATTACATTGAACACATCAATGGAATAACACATCAATGGAATAACAATTACTTTGTGCAAGTAAGCCAGTTTGCTCCTTACTTCACCATCAATACTAAAAAATTTAATGAAGTTGCATTTATTTGGAGCAATCATGTTGTACAACAGGCTGTTGGTACCATGCACTCAATAGTGAAGCTGTGAACTTTGTCACTAGCAAAAATTTTACCCCTTGAAAATAATTCACTATTAAATACCTTCACGGCGCCTTGGCAGTATTGGTGAGGTATTACCAAGCCCAAAAGTGCCTTCAGTATGATCAAAAATGTTTCCAATAGGTTGGTACGAAATTTTAGTAACTTTTAATTCAGTGGAATTTTCTACTGATTGACTGACTGACTGACTAACTCATGTTGCAGTACGTACAATGCACACATCAAGGACATACCTTTGTCCTCCTTTGTGTCACATTTCTCTTTGCTAACAGCCTTAAGGTGTCAAGCAAATGATGGCTTCCCTACCATTGAAACTGAGTTGTAGTAATAGGATTGATGCATTAGTTACTAACACAAGTATGAGGCAAGCCAAGGACATATGCCAATGAATAATGTATTAACACCTGCCTTTGAGCACATATCGACACCTAACTGTACTGTACATTGTGTCCTTAACTACTATGCAGTTCCATGAACTCTGTACTGTATGACTTTACTGCTCAAGACCAGTAAGACATGCACACATCATAAATGTTTTCCAGTGTGTCAACACTGTAATGCTGTCTGCCATTGCATAGTAGTATCCTTGTAATGCTTACATACTATAAGACTTTCCACTTATTTACAAACACTCTATCCACAGATAGCTAACAGGCCAAAGGCATAATTGTGTTCGTGACTTGTACTAAGACAACAATATTGGTGCTAGATAAAGTCTTAAATTTCCTAGTTACATTGAACATACCTGCAAGCACATGCGTACATAAGCAATATGGTAAACAATGCAGATAAACTTGCAACTGAATTCCTGCAAGAAAATAAGCTGCATAAATATAAATCATATACAGTACTGGTATTGTACAGATAAACATTAAAAGTCGAATCAAAATTTGAATTGCTTCAGAGCTGGCAGCTACTATACATACAGTAGAGTTAATACTACTGTATGTTCAGGTATATATTACTGCAGCAAACAATAAACAATTTCTGTGTAAATAGAGTACAATTTATACTAGACACTTACAAACGCTAGTAGGTCCTAAAGATAGGTAAGATGTACTTGATGACATTATTATAATGTCACCTAGTTAATTGGGGGGTATTATTTGGTCCAAGAGGTGGCTCTAGCAGTGAGGTGGGGGTATTATTCGGTTCAAGAGGTGGCTCTAGCCAATACGAGCTCTGAAAGAAATCGTAATATTGGTAGCATTTGAGTCTGACAGCCATACTGAGTACATAACGAACACGCCTCATCATACACCACATTTTCAACTGACTTCAAGCCTCTTTACTTTCTGAGGAGGTAATCAACATCACTTCAGGGATGGAGTCCTTTTTTGGACTGACAACACAATTTCAAATCATTCACATTCCACGTAATAATGCCATAGATAATAAAGTAAGCATTGACAGCTTCTTCCCACTATACCGTGATCTCAAATAAACTGAAACATGTCTGATCCATTATCAGTTTTGGTGTGACATACCTCATGGAGGTATATGCTGACCAGCTGTAATGTACTCATAAATTATTCATTTGTAGAAATGATTCAATCACTCCTTAACTCTGCAACATAAACTCATCAAGATACTGTTATATTTTTGCCTGTAAATGTGCATAACTTGGATTAAAGGAAGGGAAGCAGAAAAAATTACTGTGCAGTGAGTTGATTAGGTTCCTTGATATAGGGAGTGGTCATAAGTATACTGGCATGTTAAAATGCTGTAATAAAAGATCACAATGGTGAAAAATTCTCGTTCTAGGCATTCAAGGTTCCCAATAGGAATTCTCAAGCGCTAAGGATGAATTATCAAACACACATGTTTGTCTAGACTCATGAGAAAGATATTCTCTGATGTTGATAGGCATCCTTTGATGTGCTGATGTACTCCATAGCAGCTTTTATGAGGTTTCAGCTAGCAATGGTACACTTGTGTTACTTCCTTGGGTGGCTTGTATCCTAGCAACTAAGTGGCCATTATTATTGGTAGAATAAACAGCAGACAACCACATTGGTCATGGATTAGTCAAACAATGTCTGGTCAGATGTCCAAGAGCACATATGGGCATTGTTCAGAAATGACCACATTCCCATCACCATACATATGTAAGCATAAGCTTTTATATAGCTACAACCATCGGCAACACCAAAATTGTACTCTTGGTATCATGATAATTGAAATACCACAATATATTGCAAATACTGATAGTGTTTGCAGCATCAACATTTGAGCCGTTCTAAAGATTCTGTGGTCTTTCAGTGAAATATACTCTTTATATACCTCTTTTAAAAAAAAATCCATAATCTCAAACTTCGTAATACTGTTCATCACTACTGTAGAATTCAGAGTTGCTTGTCACAGCCTGCCAAGCGGGTAACATTTTTCTATAGATCCTGTAATGCCTTTGTGAAACTACACACACTAACACGGCTCTGTATAAATGCTTTTAATTAACTCTTTAAGCTCTTTCAGGAAAATTATAGATCAACATGTTTGTTTTTTTCTTCCACATACTGCAACTAGACTCAACCACGGCACTTTTGGGAATTATTGAAAAGGTTTCAAATCTTTTTGCAAAGGCCTGGAATGGTAAGATTCAACTGTGAAATGATGTTGTGGGGTGATTTTACCCATTTCTAGCCAGCTGGGCCATGGGTACAAAGCAGCTCCTCGGCTTCTACTTTAGTGTTGGAAACCAGTAGCTGTAAGTACATACTACATCTCAGAGTGGAATCTTTGTTTAGTTTGGATATGCATAGTCTGAGTTACAGGAATTTGACCTATGAACATTGGAAGCTTCAAGTATTAGATTAGAAACAAGACAATTGAATACTCATGGAAGCCCTGACTTACACTGCATTGCATCAGAAGCACATTGAATCCTATGGACAACATGGAATCCTTGTCTAGAGGATTTGATAAGCTCCTGATTGTATTACAATAAAGCACTGATAATGTTCTGAGGGTATTTAGCCCACAATTCTAAAACTATGATCGATCACTAGATATAGTATAAAACAAACAGGGATAGTATATCTTGGGATTTGTTGATATGCAGTACATTGGTGAATAACAAGCTAAATTACATTTGATGAAATAAACTTTGGTGAATCCAAGCTCAGTATTTAGGTTATTCTGAGGCACTATGAGTAATTGGCGGGTTAAATAAACGATGGCGAATTTGTGGCAAATCTCCAAATTCGCTAACCCCTTCTATACGGTATACAGTTCCAGCCATCAGGCTTTGGTCAGCAAATCCCTTGCAGCCGTGGTATACTGGTAACTATTACATATATACAGTATAGAAGAAATATGCAGAAAATGTGATACACACATGAAATTATTGAAGCAAAAAAAATGATTGTGATGTGTTCAAGGATTACAGCAAAATCCAGACAAACCATTAGGTGGTTTAGATGTTTAGACCATGGATTTTGCAGGAGCAAAACTATATACCATGGATGCATGGTAAATGTAGCTACAAAACAGTTATATAGCACAGTGCACTATGCAGTAGATTTATTCGGTGAGCTTTTGTACTTACATAAATGCACAAAAATTCAACACCAACTTACATCTAAATGAGTTTCGATTCTTTTGATCACAGTACCTGTATGAAAGTAGTTAACAATAATTACAGTACATCCCATGCTGAATCACGATATCAACATCAGATATTTATGACTGGCTATCTACATAAAAATAGATGGATGAAAGCAGGTTATTGTATATGTATTAGAGCATACAAACGGTAGACCTGACAAAGGAGAGACCACCAATTCTATATATTATTAGTTTTTTACATTTGGAAGAAAAAAAAATCACATTCTAATAATAACTTGAAGGGGAATTCTTGTTGTATTTGCAAGTTTTATATATTAAATCAAATAATAGCATTGTTTGTGTGTTAAAGGAAAGACCCATTCTCCTCAAATATATGCAACACTGCAATATTCGGGGATATTCTAGAAAGTACGGAGTATTGTGATTAAAGTATTATTAATAAGTCAATAATAGTACATATAAAATCAAATCAGAATTTCATGCATGGATAGTTTCATTTTGATTGATTGTTTAGTAGTAAGATCTACCGCAGCATTTCTTTGAGAGAATACTATCAGTGATTTCCTTCAAGATACTCCTGTACTGCTCAGAGTCTTCCTCAGAAATATCTCCCTCTCCCTTGTCACCCTTTGGTCCCTTAGCTCCTGGTTCTCCTGGTTCACCATCATCTCCATCTTCTCCAGGTGCACCTGGCCTTCCTGGCTTGCCTGGAGCTCCCTTGAGGTCTGCACATGGTTCTCCTTTAGGTCCTTTGGGTCCTGGTGCTCCTGGTTCACCAGGTTCACCCTGGTCTCCTTGGTCACCCTTCTCTCCTCGTGGCCCATTTCCTGGACACTTCTGGATGAAGTTGTCTCCTCTTGGTCCTCGCTCACCGGGTTCACCGGGTTCTCCTGGCTCACCAGGTTCTCCATCTTCACCTGGTACACCTGGTTCTCCTGGTTTACCGGCTGCTCCTGGTTGTCCAGCTGGTCCCCGAGGTCCCTTAGGTCCTGGTGGACCAGTTGGTCCCTTAATGAATGGACAGTACCTGTAGTACTGGTTGCAGTGTTTTCCATCAGCCAATTGGACATAGTATACACATTTGTAGCCTGATTGCCTGACCTCCCTGTCTGAAACTTCTACCGCAGCTGTTTCTTCAGTGTCACGCTTGTAGTAAGCTCCGTAGCAGCACTTGGCAAGCAAAGCCCTGGCTCTGGAAATTAATCGGAAAATAGCACTAGCACGTTTAGGTTTTCGGATGTACACATTATCACCAGAACTCCCGGGTTGACCTGGTTCACCAGGTTCACCATCTTGTCCAGATTCACCTGATTCACCAGGTTCGCCAGGGTCACCAGGTTCTCCAGGAATACATTGGCCAGGTTCGCCGGGTGGGCCTGGGTAACCAGGCCTTCCTGGTTTTCCTGGGTTGCCAGGCATACCTGGACGGCCTTGGTATCCTTTAGGAGATTTAGATGGAGGACATGCAGCACAATCTTTGAGAGTAGCATCATGACCCTTGTCACCAGGTGGTCCTTGGACTCCAGGTTTTCCAGGTGCTCCATCACTTCCAGGCTTTCCGGGGGCCCCGGGAGCGCCATCATCTCCAGTTGGACCAGGTTCACCCTTGTCTCCCTGTAAAGTTCATCACAGATGAGTATAGAGCATTATTAGATTTATTATAATAACTTACTGGTGGTCCTTTGGGGCCAGGGTCACCACGTGGTCCCTTAACATACTACATAGTGGCAGATGTTATCAACATTACTTACACACTGTATGCTAACCTTTCCATATCGTGGGCAAGAACTGCTGTAACCAGTTGATCTTTTGTGCTTACCATCATCATGGACATATCCTTGGTTTTTGTCACAACAGTTTTGCAGCTGCTCACGAAGATAATTGATGCTATTACCAATTCTATCCTCAAGCTTTTCCAGTCCAATTGTCTTCCCCTTTTGTCCCTTGGTACCAGGCTCACCTGGTTCACCTGCCTCTCCAGGGTCGCCAGGTTCTCCTGGTTTACCAGGTTCGCCTGGTTTGCCAGGTGGTGCATATCGGCAACATTTTCCCTTTGGTCCTTGTGGACCAGGGGCTCCATCTTTGCCAGGTGCTCCTGGCCATCCGGGCTCTCCTTTGTTTCCCTTCATTCCTGGTGGACCCCGTACTATCCTGTTCCAGCACTTTCCAGAGTAGCCCTTAGGTCCTTGCTCTCCTGGTTCACCAGGATTTCCAGGTTCCCCATCATCACCAGGTTCTCCTTTATATCCCGGAGCTCCAGTGGGTCCTTTGGGGCCATCAGGGCCAGGGGGTCCCTAAATACATAAACCACTCATAGTAAATTACATGCTAACAGCACTCCTTAGTTTGTAAGTAGTTTTATACCTTTGGGCCAGGAGGTCCTTGCTTTCCTTTAAAATCTTTGAAGTTACATTTGCCACAGGATGGTGGGCGGTAGGCCTGCAAGTATATAAACCAGTTCACCTCCTGTTAAATTCTACTTTAATGAATTAACTCACAACAGCCTCTGTAAAGAGGATCGCAGTGCCAACCACCAGCAGAACCAAAGCTGCCTTCATCTTGTACTCTTCCAGAAATGGCTGAGCTATGCTTCAAGCTCCAGCACTGCCTCATTTTATACCAACCAGAGTTGGCAATTATATCAATTAAAATTTAGACTCATACATTATAATAGTATAGTTCTACACAACATTGCACCTTGCTCAAGACTACACAAGTGATATTGTTTGTCTTTGTTCAACATGACAGGAAAAACTGTTTCTTTGTCAATATTCCAACCACAAACAAATTACACATTAGCTATATAGTAAACAAATTTGTCAGCCAATAATTTTTCGCCAGTACTTGGTTGCATGCATTAACTACATCACATAAATTCAACGTATCATGATTAACAATAATTGTAAACTTTAAAAAAGCATGTGCACGCACATACCATTGTACAGTGAACTTGCAACTAGTGAACACCTGCAAGCAGGCCAAGTTGCATAACATAATACAAATATAAATAATATAGTATATGCGTATACTTGAAGATAAACATTATCACAATATAGTTTTCATATGATTTTAATGAATTCTAAATTCTGGATCACCTTCATCATCAGAGCTGTCGGTAGACACCTTAGATTAAGTGTTAAGTGAAACAAAATTTTGACAATGCATATCACAATTATATACTATTTGTGACTGGATCTGCAAGAACTCCACGTTTGTGCATTTTTCGAATTCTATTTTATTACATTTTCTTTTAGCCAAAAGAATAGTCAACTACTATAGTTTCAGCCCTAGAAGCTGAGAGCTTTAGAAATTACAGCACTACAAAGTGGTAACAACAGAAAGATCGATTTGCACAGTAATAATAAGGAAAATAAACTACAGGTGCTTAACAAAACAGTTATAGCAGTTTTGTACTGAATTTTGCCATCATGCTCCCCACGAACGAGCAAATCCACTGCTGGGAAAGTTATGTCTTACAATAATTTCCTAAAACCAGGGTGAAGGTGAAAATTTGAGAAAAATATGAGAGGGAACCACATGTTTACCACAATGTAAACTAATGCATCTTCCATCTCATTGGGAGTACTGACATTGTAGTTCATTACATAAAAACATTCAAAATACTTTTTATTTTTTGTATTATTTTACCCGAAACACATTCTACAGTAAAATTAGGCTTGTGTGGGTGTTTTTGCAGATCCAGTTGCATTTTTACACATACAAATATTATCAACTCTTAATTAATATGAAAAAAGGATACAATTCTCTTTTTCTTTTTTGAACTTGAGCTTTCACCACCTTTTTTGTGACTTCTCTTTTTAGATGTGTTTCCTCCAGTACTGCCAGTACTACTACCAGATGACATCCTTGATCTGCTGGATTTCCTTGTGATAGGACCATCAGCATTGGCAACCTCCACCTACACAGAGTTGTATAAATTTGCTACAGGTTTAGTTGTGCTATTTAACAGTAGGGGAAGATTGCAATTTCCAACCAATAAATACTTTAAAGATTTTTATTTATGTATCTTTTCATTATTAAGGGTTTACAGCACAAGTGCTGAAGATCTGTAGGACACCTGGTCCTACAGCCTGTTACAAAAAGTATGTTTGAAAAGGTGGATTTGTCAGGAGGCACTGGTTGAATATAATCAAGCTGAAACATGATTTTACAAACTGAATCATGTAATGAGTTTCTATGATTGACAGCTAACTATTGTGTGTAATAACACTGCATTCACACTAGCACGATAGCACGGTTCAGTTCAACTCGGTTCAGTATGGCACAGTATTGCCTCTGTTCCACACTACGCAGTCTCACTCACTCACCAAGTTATCCAGTTTCCATAAGCGCACAATTAAATATTAATTAAATATTAATTAAATTGCTTACTAAAATTGAATGCAGCTCTTGCCCTTCAAGCCTTTTGTGCTGGAATTCTTTCATTTCAACAAGACAGCAATAGATAGGCAGCCGTGCAGAACTGCAGAAATCACACCACGAATTGAAGTGAGTGAAACAGTAACTGTCACAACAACAAGTAGTTCATAACTGTCGCTAGGCTTTCTTTCGTGCTGAAACTTGTGTCAAACAGTGTTTCTGGGCCCTTCTTCATTGCATGTTGAGTTTATAAAACTATTTTGTGCACCTGGTGAATAATTATCGTACCGTACCATGCTGGCCTGATTCATTCGGGTGGGCTGGCTCGGTTCAGTTGGGCCCGGTACAGACGGTGTTCACATTGCACTTTTTATCAAGCCATACTGTTCCGAACTGTGCTACTGGGCTAGTGTGAACGGTGTGTTATAAGTGCACTGTAACTACAATAGGCACCCAACAACAAGACTGGTTTAGGTCTGAGATGTGCCACTTTGCACACCTAGACAGATCTCATAAAGGTGTTGATTCATAGGTAGTGCACAAATGGCTTCACAAAGTACACTCTAATTTTCCTTGTGGTTAACATTTTCACACATTATTTCCAATGTATACTAGGATTGGACATTATAACAATATATCATTGCTATTGTGATAAAAGCATGAGATGATAACTGTATCAAAGTTATTTTACACATTGTGATATATCAAGTTCATGATATACCATGTTACATTGCTTACAAATTGAAATACCATTAATGAAACTGTCTTACAAATGTAGCAAACCATATGTTGTATGTAATTTTTATAGATTAAGGGTTATTTTTGGGATGGATACAACAATACGAGTCAAGAGAAAAACATATTTTGCATGTAATATCAAATATCGTGATAAATACATCCATGACAAGTACAAGAAAAAAATTGGAATTTTCAACTAGAGTAGGGACCATAGCACATCGGGTATCTTGGGCACAGTAGGGATATAACACTTCTTATTGTTTTACTGTGATTTAATATCATGGACTACTGCAACTTGTTTCAGTAGTTTATATTGATGTGCTATGGTCCCTACTCTAGTTGAAAATTCCAAATTTTTTTGTGTACTTGTTTGTTAACTTTTTTTTGTAAATAATTTTATTATGACTGGCGAACCCATGTATACCACATCTGAAATGGCACCGTGCACCCCAGCTATATCAATTATTGTCCGAAAAGTGAAGTATCCATTACGCTTGGTTGTCAGCTATGTTCAACCCGTTATACAGCATTTCGAATCAAGAAGAACTTTTCCGGAAGCACCTCTACAATCTACGCATACCAAAAGAAATGGTGCCACGCCCCAATTTTATTAATTATCATCTGAAAAGTGAAGTATCCATTACGCTCCGCTGTTGGCTATGTTCAACCCATTACACAGCAATACGAATCAACAACTGTTTGAAAAGCACCTCTCAATCAAAATAGCCACTATGAAAGATACGGACGATTTCTGTTTAGAAGGGAAGCCATCACGTGCTCGCACCAAATCAACACCTTTCCCTGTCAGTAAAGATGAATGGGACACAAAGGAGGACACTGGTAAGTCCATGAAGAATGCATTGTACGTACTGCGGTATGCCAAAAGGCACCTGTCAGGCCAAAGCAACATTGAACAGTGAAAAAATCAAGCACGTAGCCTTAGCCGTTACTGAGTTACGCTTGTCTGAAGGCATCATTCAGTTACTTACTTACTCAGTCAGTAGAAAAATTCATCGAATAAAAATTTTTTTTAAATTCCATAGCAACTTGTTGAAAGCGTTTCGGATCAATCCGAAAGCTTGTTTGGGCTTAGTTTTACCTCACCAATACTGCCTCGTCGTCAGGGAAAATTGAGGCTGGTTTTTGGGTGAGTGTTATTTCATGAGCCACGCCTATTCCTTTGTGGTCCCTACTATACAGTTACTACTATCGTACTGTATGATATATTGTGGTGCACTTTTTTCAATATTGCCCAACCCTAATGTGTACTTGTGTCATTGTGAAAACATAGTCTAAAAGACATTAAACAGAAAAAGGTTAACACATAGTCGAGCAATGTACAGACAAAGAGTGCTGCTACTTTGGCACCATTCTCTTCCAATTGATACAGTGTGTATGTACATGGCACAATAGTAAACAATCATGTTACCAAAAAAGAGGAAAAATTAAGAGCATTAGGAATTAGAAACAAGAACCTTGCCTTTATTTCAGTCAACATTGTTTTAGTTTGGGATGGATATTGTACACAGTTTGTAGTAGTGTCTGCTTGATACAACGATTGTATAGAAGAAAGATAAATTAGAATAGATTGGTGTCCCCTTCTAGCAAAGTATTCACACAGTTCAAATACAAATTCTCTAAAAGTGATAACTTCACTATATTGACACGTCCAAGTGATGATGAAGTCATTAAGAAGGAGAAGTCTCATAGAGAAGCTTAATTGCTCCTATTGTTTAGTGCCATTAATACAATATTTTTTGAAACTCATCAATCAAGTGTGGTATAGATTCAAGTTTACAGTGAAATTATATGGACACTCTTACTCACTGGGACAATGGATGGGAGAGTATATATAGTTAACCAACTGAATTTCTACAAAGCAACTAAGGTGAAGTCCTTTTGTAAAACAAGTTACATTGCTGAGAGCATCTAGCATGTGTAATATTTGTGTGCAGTTCTTTACACTTGCTATGAAGCAGGAGAAGGTGTTCTGATTAGATATCGTAATTAGCCATTTTCAATTTAAAATTTTTCATGTAAACTAAGTCCACTGTTAATGCATGTAGACTTGAAAACAGAGACATAGCTATGCACGTACAGGCCACAATGTGGGAGAACAAAATGGTGTACGTAGATCACAAACAATTAAGATTTACGTGCCCTCTGTTCCAGTAAAGAACCACAACTTTTCAAAGTGACACTTTAACAAAAAGATGTTTTGCAATGGATTCCTCAGTTTCTACGTAATAGTTAGAGACCTACCATGAGGATCTTCATGATTTTAAAAACCCGAGGCAAAGCCGAGGTTTTTTTCAAGCCACAAATCTCCAGCATGAGGTGCAGCTAAACAAGACAAGAAATCCTAGAGGTTTGTTAACTGTGCTAGGCTCCAAATTTCACGTGGCACATGGCCAATAATAGAAAAAGTGGATTTCTTTATGTTTACCAAGTAAAAAAGTTTTCTTACGGCGTGGAAATCACACTTCATATAAAGGATTTGCACAGGAACCAAATTCCAAATATTGGTACAAGTGGTGACTGCGTTCCACGAGAGTTAATCCATGAACACTCAAGATCAGGTTTTCTTATTAGGTGCATGCACTTAACAAATACATGTTAATAATAAAAAATTGGAAAGTTTTATTAAGTGTATGCACCTAACAACAGCATTATATACATGTATACAAACAATTGTCTATAGGTAGTTAAAGTGTTGTCCATCAAGTTTTAAATTTGCTTTCAGTCACAACTCATGTAATAGCTATATTTGTACTGTTATGTGAATGACTAACCATAACAATAGAAACCATTACCACTACACCAGGTGGCATAAAGCAAAACCCATAAAAATGAGTTGAGTCCATGGGAATAATGCAAGCCAATAATGGACAATGGTTAAGGTCATTATTAGCAGACTATTAATATTAATTGAAAGAATACAAAAGAAATTAAGTACCTTTACATCTGTAGTAGTTTGTGCTACTGCTGGTACTGTTGGTGGTGGAATGTCTTTGTCATCACTGTCATCTTCATCGTGCTCAAATGGATCCAAAGAATTCAGCAAATTCTTAAACTACACAGAAGTATGAAATACATATATACTGTATTACATACAAAGATCCAATATACCTGGAAGTAGATAGTTAAGCACTCTTCTTTTGATCTTATAACCTTTTTCTTAGAATTTTCAGCCTTAAGCATATTAATTATAAACTCTGGGTTAAACACAACCCCTTGTTTCCGAGTTGGGGCTTTGTCATAAGCCTTAGTGTTGCTCTCAGTTGGAGAATATTGCTGGCATTTGCTACAGAAAGCGATAACCATGCTTATACAATAATAATATGTGTGACGTACCTGTCAGTTAGTCCATACAACTGTTTCAAATGTTGTTTAAGAACTAATAATAGCATACAGCCTTGACTATTCGAACAGCAAACATTCAGTGGAGAAAGGTTTTCAACCTTTTGACCTATAGACATTTAAGCACAAAAGATGTATTATATAGCATAACAGATTTCTCACCTAAGCTATCCATTGTTTCTGTGTCGTCATCGTGTGTGGCATTAATCCCAAGTGCCTTAAAACATCACATTACATAAATGGTACACAAGTAAATCAAAACATTACCTCTTTAAATTGTTGTAATATTGAAGAGCCTGTTACTGATAGAGTCATCTCCACATGATGTACCACAAAAAGTGGTTCCTCTAATGTTGAGTAGGGCAGGAAGGCCATAATGTCTGCCAAGTAAAGTAGCCAACCAGCAGGACTCTGTGAAGATACGTACAGCTAACCCTTGAATATTACTCATAAGTTTAATGGCTTTACTTTAATATCTTCAAAATGTCTTAACAAGGACTTTAGAAATGCTCTTCTATGCTGTTTATGTGATCGAATTAAAGAGTAAAGATGAGCTATCTTGCAGTGTGGATTAGTTGATTGCCCAGTACACCCACGAACAACATCCTATAAAGAGAGTACATCTTAATTCGACGATACTAGCCATACAGTTAAAACTTACTGATGCTATCAACTTTTGAAACTCATAAGATTTTTTCACTCCAGCTTGTAGTTGTGTCTATTGCATACAATTTATCATAATACTTCACTGATGTAAAGAAGGTAATAGACCTGCATGAAGGTTCCATATTTACTGTCAATTTCATTCATCAACTGTTCAGCCTTTAGCCTGACAGATGACTCACTATCTGTGCTCATTGTTATTAGGTATGGAATACACTGTAAGATCAGACACCAATATTTATTACCACAACAAACTAAACCTAGTAATTAACAAGTCTAGCAGGTAACTATTCGTAGCTATGAAACCTTGAAAATAAGAGCTACAAAATTCTGCAGACTTTGGATAGTACCACTCGTGACAGAGACAAAGTATCTATCAATACTTAGCAAATCACATAGAGAGGAACTATGCATGAAAAAGCATGATGGGATAATTTGTAAAATTTGGCCTGTCCATTACGAGAGGCCTTTGATAGCAGTATAAGTGCCTATCAACAATATGTGACTCAGCAGTGTTTTGACCTAAACTGTGAATTGTTAACAATAACAGGATGGGTGGATGAGTAGTAATTGGTTGGCCAACCACAACCATTACTTCACCTTAGACAGTCTATTAGATAAGAGGATAACAGGCCAAAACCTAGGAGAATCTCAAGTGCAGCCTGCGGCCAAGAACAATGGCAAATTCTATTTAATTGGATGTCACTTAAGCCCGAGACATGCCTTTAGTGTACCACAAGAATTCAGCATTACAGATTTGCCTATATCCTTCTTTTCTCTAGCAAGAAGCTTTAAATTCGTGGGCAATGTATCAATGGCTTTCTTGAAATGGTTAAGATTGCAAAAACTGGAACCATTCCTGAAATTTTTAACCCATGCTTGATACAGTTGAATTAAGTTGATTAATTGCAGACAACTTTGTTACTTGTTTCAGATTTTTAGAATTAAACTGTGTGGCTGAGGCTTTTGGTACAGATAAAATCCTTACTTCCCTTACTAAAACATCTCTAACTAAGACATTTAGTATACTGTGCAAGACCTTGTCCATGTTGTCGATGAGTATTACTAGCAAGACTATTTATTGACAAAAACAGTACACGCCATATTTAAGTAATGCTAAACTAGTGGCCATTTAGATATTTTGTTATCAGAGGAGATTGGAGACACCTTGTACTGCAAAAGCGTGTGAAATTAAGAGAACAATGTTGCACTGCACTATCTTATGTCCATGTTTTTACTTTCTTCAACAAAACAGGCTTTAGTGTACATTAAACACTGCTTAGTATGTCCAACCTTAAGAGAAGTGGTCATGAAACTACAAGAAATACTTCATATGTTTGTGAATTAAGCACATTGATTTAGTGATGCTACTGCCTAAAAACTCGATGCTAAGCATTAGAAAAGAACAATGCCCAGCTCCTGGTATGCTATACTTAGTGTATACAGTGAAAACTTTAAAACACTGTACTGTTCATAGTACATGACTCACATTATAGAACACAGCACATAGAGACTTTCTACATAGAAGTACAGACATACATAAGAACACAGAAATACACAAGCGCACAGAAACACAGAAACATGCACACACACAGAATTTCTACACAGAAGCATACAGAGACTTTCTACACAGACGTACAGACATAAGAACACAGAAACACACACACAAGCCCACAGAAACACAGAAGAATATACGTACAAAGAAACAGAAACACACACATACACAGCACAGAGAAACCAAATAAGATCTATTGAAATGGAATCACTTCTCATTTGACAGCTGTATAATAGTCATTACCTACTGGACTGTCAGTGAAAACATTCATTTAGTCTAGTAAAGTATTTCTTGTTTCTGACACCATAGCCAATATGGGATGTACATAACAATTACTAAACCAGTAGACACACAAGGGATGCCAAGCACATCATGTAACACTGATGTAATCAAACTTCAAAATGATACGTTGAGTATAACAGCAACAACAATATCTGTAGTAAGTAAAGACCTAAAGTATTTGTGAGAATGTCTGCACACCAGGTCTAATATTGCAAAAAGCAAATAAAATTAGCAGTAACCATTGGAGATATTACCATCACTATATGACAATAACCAATAAGAAATAACTATAGACAGCAACCATATAAAATGTTGACACTTCATTAGAGTTCAGTCAATACTTGAGATACCATAATTCCACAAGTTGCCAAAACCACAGCCATACAGGGTAGTGCTATATATCACAGTTGACAATTGAAGGGGGAATGCATTAAAAAGTTTGGTGTGTGATGACGAACACACCTTAGCAACAGTGATACATTCTCACCTGGGCAGGATGTACCAGTCCTTGTCTTAAAATTAGATTAAGGACTGTTAAACTTGTGAGCCTGACTTGCAAATGGACAGTGAAGAAAGACGCAAAGATGTCTTGTAAAAACAGTTGAGCTGCGGCACTGCTAATACTGAAGAGATTAATGTATAATTCTACATGAAAATATATGTAACAGTTGCTATATACCTTGCGTTTTTGTCGCCTATTGAAATTAGATCTTGTGCCTCTGCATACCCTGAATAAAATCAACAAACTGTAAAGTCTTAAGAGTGAAATACAAAGTGACAAAAAGAGCCACACATTTCATCTATGTAGCAAGTAGCAACTAACATTCATGATCAGCTTCTTGTAATCTGGTTTCTTCAGCATTGAAATGTGCTAACAAATTTTTTAATATCTGCAGAAAATGTTGAAATAGAGCACATGTAGGCAGAATTTCACAATTTGTATGTACGCATCGACATATTTTAAGCACGTGCATTATGCAATGTGTATGTGTGTGTGTGTGTGTGTGTGTGTGTGTGTGTGTGTGTGTGTGTGTGTGTGTGTGTGTGTGTGTGTGTGTGTGTGTGTGTGTGTGTGTGTGTGTGTGTGTGTGTGTGTGTGTGTGATTATGCGTGTGTGCGCATGCACATACTACATATCAAAGCATCTACATATGGTAACACACACATACCTGGCATTTCTTTGGAATAGTAGGGCTGGACAGCCAGGATTGATATAGCTTTTTAATATGCTCCTGTAACATCAGGTCAGGATATCGGATACACAGGAAACCTGTGCATGCAACACAAGACAAAAAAAAACACAGACACAATGAATTGACATTTTACACTTTAACAGTTAGCTAGCTATATATGGGATACATCATATGGTTAAAACACTTACCAATTCCAGTAACTGCTTTTAGTTGTGTTTCAGCATGATCATATGATGTGAAATACATCAGTAGAGGTAAAACTCTGGTCTTCACTAATGACGGTGACTATAAAAACACAATAAATATAAACTACATAAATATATACATGTTGCTGTAGTACATACCTTAGGTGAGGTCTTCTGAGAAATGGCATCAATGTCAAAGTGTTTACAGAATAATCCAACGGTAAATAGTGACCGCAGAATAGAAGGTCTCAGTGATACCAACTTGGGATTTCTCTTGTCCTTCAAGTGAATTGTTCGTACTGACTCTAACAAATCTGCAACAGTAAATATAATAAACTGTATATATACACACACACCAAATAATGTATACTAGTGGTTATCCAAAGACATGGCATGTGGTACAGCCTGGCATGCCACACCAGTGTGCTATTCAATTGGATTCAAGAAATAAGTCAAGAATTGGATCAGTAGATAGAGTAACCATTGTTTGGTGGTTTGAAAGAAAGCAGAATAATGCATGGCTATGGAGTCACAACACAAAACTTGAATGTGTATATAGCATGTGATTGTGTTTCATGAGTCATGTCTACCAGATAAACCAATTACTGAAATTTTAATCTATTTTTATATTAGGTATCGTGAAGGTTTGGGCTCTTCTGGCCAAAAATATCACCCTAAAACCAGCCTCACAATACCTTCATGGTGCCTTGGCAGTATTGGTTAGGTATAACCAAGCCCAAAAGTGCCTTCAGTACGACCTGAAACACTTCTAAAAAATTTAAAAATATATATTTAGTGGAATTTTCTACTGACTGACTGACTGACTGACTGATGCCTTCAGACAAGTGCAACTCAATAATGACTACGGGCTTGATTCTTTCACTGTTCGACGTTGCTTCGTCCAGAGACGTGCCTTTTGGCATACCGCAGTGTGTACAAGGCACGCATCATGGAATACCTAAGTTACCTTTATCCTCCTTTGTGTCCCATTTCTTTTTGCTGACAGCTCAAGGTGTCGATTCGTGGTAGTTAGCATGATGGCTTCCCTATGGGAATCGTCCATATTTTCCATGGTGACACTGTGAAATGGGCTGAACATAGCAGGAAAAGTGATGGCCATTCACTTTCAACTCAGTTGATAGCTGGGGCACACAAACTGTCCGTATTTTTCGTGGTGACTGGATTGATTGCAGAGGCGTTTCTCCTATTGTTCTTCATTTGTAGCACTGTGTAATGGGCTGAACATAGTTGAAAGTGAAGTGTAATGGCCATTCACTTTCGCGTCAGTAATTAATAGCTGGCGTGCGTTCAGACAAAATCATTAACTCTAATTTCTTTTGATGGGGTATGCACATGGGTTCACTCTTCATAATAATGTTACAAAAAAAAGTAAACAAACAAGTATAAGGAAAAATTAGGATTTTAAGTTCGATTAGGGATTATAGACAAAAAATCTGGGAAACAAGGGAGGTTGCCTACACCCACAGATATACTACTGGACTTTTAATCCCTACTTCAGTCATGGGTATACTGTTGTTGTTTTTTTTAAAGGCAAAATTTAACATGATAGTATTTATTTAATTTTTATTTATTTATTAAGGCTTTATATAGCACAAGTGCTGAAGGTCTGTAGGACACCTGGTCCTACAGCCTGTTTACAGTTGCTACATAAAGTGTGTTTGAAAATGTGGAGGAAGAAAAAAAATCCATGGGCAGCCTCAAACCTACAGCCATCCGATTAATGCTCGAACGCTTACAGGAGTCTGCCAGGCAGTCAGAATGCTTTCTCCTTGTCAATTTCATGTATATGTATCCATAGGAAAGCTAGAGAGTGACTTATTATCTAAAAGTATTCCATATGGAACCAAATGGGTATGATTGCATACTATTATTTCTAACAACTATCATGATAATTGATTAATCACCACTATCGCTCAGCTCTATACTGAAAACTGGTATGTAGATGGAATAATCATCTCAAAAGAGTGATTCAGAGCATTACAATAACCTGATTTACAAAACCAAGCACACAACAAGTGCATACTCTAATAGTACAGTCATGCTAATACAGTAGAGTCAATTCTCCGAACCCTGATTATCTGAATGTTTAATTATCCGAATAACAAAGTGACTGCTCAATTAGAGTATTGTGTCAAAACCCTCCTCAATATTAGTTTGAATAATCAACTCTCCACTGTATAGCATACAATCATGGCTGCAAAATTGTTATCAGATATAATAACACAACCATATAGAGGGTTCACATGCGAAAAGTATTGTGGCGCGAATTATAAAAATGCTTAACAACCGTTGCTAATCTGACATTTGTGAGGTTTACTTTTCAATGGTACGCAATGGGGCGAGTACACGTACTTGGTCACCACACTTTACCAAATAACAGAATCTCTGTCAAAAGCTAGGATAAGGTTAGAAACAAACATTAAATACTAGCAATAAGTTGGACAAGTGGAATATCAATTTTTCGTCGATTAGCTATGAACATTAACACTTTGTACAATTTTGACAACGGCTATATATATCCTAGTTTATACAAGTGACTAACCTAGCGAACATGTTCCATTCTACACTGAACCATTGAGAATGGCTGCAGCCTTCACTTGCGTACCTCACAAATGTCTGACAAGCAACGGTTGTTAAGCATTTTACGAAAATACATCATAACGCGTCACGCGTGCAATCCCCCTCTATAACCATCAGCCGATCTGTTATTCCTGAAGAAAACATAAGGCAGGTAAACCTCACCTACATGGAATGGCTTTGGCCTGAAGGGGGCATACTATTACAAAAGAAGTATCAAACAGCCAAGCTATGAGGTGTGGCATCCAAAAATGTCAATGTGAAATCAAAGATGGCAGCCAAGAAATGGCTGTGATGCTATAAGATCAATTCTGATTTGCTAAAGAAACAATCAACCCCTATACTTTTTGAATACTATATTTTTAGCAACAACTTTCGAAGATGTTACATATTAACAGGCAACAAGAAATGCAATTGGTAAATAGATGGTATTGTAACTCAGAGCTTGGTATGAATATGTATGTAGATACTACAACGGGTGTTATCCAAGTTAACAAGGATTTCATATTATTAAAAAAAACCTGCTACCTATGTATTGGCATGTATGTGCGAGCTAGAAAGACATATTTTCTCTATCTGCACTTGTGTGGGCACAGTTGGGTAGATTAGGTGAAACCAAGAGTACATAATATTTTTATTATGTGCTCTTGGTGAAACACTTACCATAAAATTTGTGAAAACTATCCTTGATGAGCTTGAAATTCTTTGTAACTCTATTGACTATTGCACTCAAACAGCTCAGACAACTTTGAACAACCTATACACATATGATTTACGCATGTACACATCAATCGGTTTAAAATAAAATAATATGTGACCGGCTGAGCAAATACCCGCCATTCTTCAAATTCGGATTTTTGCACTTAAGTTTCATTGCGTACCAAAGCAATCATAACGTGCGTAAGCTATTATGTGCCATGTGTATTTTTATTTCACTACATTATAACAAAAAAGAATTTTTGCAAAGATGGGTTTTCTCCCAGCCGGTCACATATGTATGTGTATGCATGTATACATGTACATACATAAGTATGTATAAATGTATGTTGCATGTATGAATGTATATATACATATACAAATGGCATAGCAGAGGTACTCAATCAGCAGATACTGTATAGAGGGAAACTTTGGCGGGAGAAAACTTTGGCGATTTGCTATAAATTTGCCAAAGTTTAGTCCGCCAATTACTCGTAGTGCCTCAGATTAGCATCTTTATAGCTAAACATTGAGATTGTATGAATTCGCCAAAGTTTATTTCGCCAAATGCGATTTAGCTTGCTACTCACCAAAATTTTCCTTCTATATATACGGTACTCAATTAACTGATTGCACAGTATCATTGGTATGGTTGCATAAGAGGTTTCTGTTATCAGAAACAAGACAATTAAATATCCTCATGGATAAGTAGTAATTACAAAAACACTAGCAATGTCATGCACTAAAAATTATACACAATCTAACATAACCAAAACTTTCAACATGTAGGTACGTAACACAACACAACGCAACATAACTCAATGGCTACTTTGCATAGCAGCCAGATGAATGGTGTAGGACACATACAACTATCATGTTAACTTATATACAGGTTATAACTACTTGCCATTTGCCCTTGTTTCATGGTAAGCTTGATAATATCTTCTTCAAGACTGGCTAAGAACATTTCACTGGGGTGGTCAATCAATGGAACTACCAGCTCCAGGATGGAAGCAACATAGTGAACAACCATCACATCTTCTTGATTCTAATAGTACACAAATTTAAAATGTACATCACTTATACTATGGAGCTTACAGTACACTGTGTGCTCAGGTAAGGTTGTAGTGTGGTGGCATGTTTCAACATTAGTCTTGGCTTTACTTTACAAAATATTGTCAGCGTGGACATGCAGTTAGCTAGATGAAACTTTTCACCATCAAAAATACCTACACAAAAGGAATGATATAATACAATTCACAAGTATATAAACTGACCCTTCTCATCAAGAGCAAGAACCACTTTCATTAAACAGTCAACAATCTTCTGGAAGGCTTTAAGGGTAGCATTGATGGTACCAGTATCCTCACTCTTCAGTAACTAAGAGAATATTTTGTGGTCAATATAGGCATGATATGATTACGTGATGTACCTGTTGGAGTAATAACTCAAACCAATCATTCCCTGTGTCTTTGCAAGAACCAACCTGTGTGGGAAAAATAGATTGAGATACACAAACTTTATATAAAAGTTTATAAGTAGAGTAAAATAATATCACAGTGGCAAAGTATGGGTATGTAAAATGGAAAAGGTAAGCAGAAATTTTATGGTATTGAAACTATTAAAAGGAAAATAATCAACCTAACAGGATGCCCAGCTGCATGTATGCATTTACAACTAAAGCCATAGAAGTTATCAATATTTACATTTTCAGTTTACTATGGAAATGTTTTGGTTTCTACAAAATTGTTTTCTTACTAGACACAATAATAGAAACATAGAGAGCTAGTACAGATGTTACTGTCTTACCACTGCTATGATGCTCTTAACTTTCTGGATGAGCTCATCATCAGTGCCAGTACTAGCATTAGTGAACCACAGCTGGTGGAAGGCTCCAGTGACAAGCAACTGGGAAATAACAAAGTGAATATGTTACATCCACAAAACATGTGTAGTATGATCTAATACAGTAATAAAGGCATGAAGTCTACTTACAACCTACTATAAACTGTTTTGAGCACACATGTGACTTTTTAAAGACAGTGGAAAGAAGGTTGTGTGTGTGTGTATGCGTGTATGTGCGTGTGTGTGTGTGTGCGTGTATTATACTTTGACGCCTTCTTCATCAGTAATCCGTCTCAACAACTTAACATGACAATCTGTCAGCTTAGGAAAGTCCGGCATGTGGATACAAATGTCTCTCAATATCTTGATGACTCGCTTCCTTACACTAACACCTGAATCCTACACAAAAACAACTGTAAACTTCAGCTGGTATGTACCATCGAGTGTTTGTTTACCAGTATTCTCTCACTCAACATATCATAGTATTGAAGAGAAATTTCTGGCTGTGTTAAAATGAAGCGCCCTAGTAAGTCAACAGTAGCTTCTCTGACTAAAGTGGACTGGTCACCCAAACGCTTTCGTACAGACACTTGCATCTCGTTCTGCAGTAAAATATGAGAAATTACTTACATATACAAATAAAACAACACAGGAAGAAAAAGCCAACAATGGCTACATAAAACCAACTCGATTAGCAATTACTATAGACTTACCCTTGATAAAATAGTCGGATCAGCTGCTACTATAACTGATAATGCCTTCATAGCTTTAGTCCTAACATGGACGGCTGGTTCATTCAATACTTTCAACAACTACAAATAATCAGCACAAAAAGTTATAAATACAAAATTAATGGTACGTTAAGTATCTAACCTGTAGTAAGTAGAAATCAAAACTCTTACTGAGTGCTCTAAATGATGACAAGTATCTTGTGACTATCATAGCCCCTGCATCATCAATGGATTCCTCCAATATTCTACCATTGTAAAATTCAGCTAATTTTATGATCATGGTACAAGTGTACAACATAGATAGATAGCTACTGGGGTAAAAAAAATTGTATCAATCAGTTGTTTGAGTAATATTCGATTAAATAGTTCTGCTCGTAATATAATGCCTATGAAATTGTATTGTTTGCTACTAAAAATGATCAAATAAAAACAATACATAAACTGTTTGATATTCATATAAGTACGAGACGGAGATATCCTATAAAGTAGTCACACTAATACAGTCAGTGTGTACTGATTGAATATCACACTTCTTTATGATCAATAGAGTGAGTTACAACCTGAAGAACACAGGTAAAAATAAGAAAGCTATGGTGTATTTGTTAGTTATGTTAATTGTTGCTAGTAATATTGCTTTGCAGCTGGAAGAAACAAGGCCATTAAACTAGAGGTACACCGGTACAGAAATTTTCCAATATACCGATAACCAACAAAAATTACCAAATTCTGATACCGATAACTGAACACAAAGGTTTTCAGTATGGACACTACAATAAAAGTTTTTTAAAAATGTGGCAAAAAACTTACTGTAAAAGGTGGTCACTAAAAGCTATGCAAAGAAAAAAAGAATTGTGAAAAAGGTAGTGATAAAAAGGTGTGTAAAAAAGAAAGAAAAAAAAGTGAACAACTCAGGATTTCAACCCTGGCCATCACAAAAACCTTTGCAACTTGAGAGACTCATGCTTTAACCACTGTGCTACCAAGGCAACCATATCATGTTTTGGACAATTATAGTACTTATGTGTAATATCTGCTCATGTCTGCTAAAGTCAGTTTTTCACCAATACCGATATCGATATCAGCACACTTCTACATTAAACTCCAGCTGCTAGTTGGCTTACACCAGAGTTAACCCAGTAAGATAGCATTATGGGACGAGCCTGCGTAGCTGTAATTATGCTTTATATGATCTTGTGACTATATGGCATTGTTTCTGTTATGTAGGTAGTGAAGCAATGGCAGTCATTACATATACTGGAACATGTTCATTCAGTAATGAATAACTACATCAATATTACAATAAAAAACAATGCATTTATATACACCACTGCATATATTATGGTTGGAAGTGTCAAAGCCAGACTGCACAGTCAGTTCACGTGGTGAATAATCTGGTAGCTCTTCATCACTGTCATTACTAGTACTATCAATGTCATCGGCCAGTTGTAAATAGTTGCATTATCACTGCCAGCGAAGGTGCGCATTAATATCTTGGAGTTGCGTTTTCGCTTCCGCTGCTATTGACAATTCCAAAAACGTGCAGACAGCCTCTTAGCTGGTGTTCATTCTGAAGGAAGTGTGAAATCAGGAAGTCACTGTGACATTGACCATAGATTTATGCATTGATGAGGATAAGGAAGTCCAATATTCAGGAAATCCAGTAATCTATGCCGTTCAACTTCGTGTAATGAACGATGATTGACAGTACAAATAAGGAAGTTCAGTAATGACAATGACAAGTACAAATAAGGAATTCCAGTACTCTATGTTGTTAATTTCATCCATGACATTGACGATGACTCACACTTCTTTGTATATATTATTGCGTCCTTGTAAACAATTTGTAAGGTTTGTTTTTCGTATTTAATCGTGAAGTTGCCTTGTAATGAGTGATGGCTAACATATTTGATCGTAAATTGCCATGTAATGGATGATGACTTACAGCTCTCTCGCTAGTATGGGGCTCGCTCAGGCTTGCCCCAATAAGTATTTTCTTTACTTGTGCGCAATTGCAAAAAGTTCCATTTTCTTGGATGGGTGCATTGCCTCAAAAAACATGACATCTACAGTGTTCCCTCCATTATCCGGCTATCAATTCTGTTATCCAAGCTGTAGAAGTGACTGTTCTATTAGAGTATTTCGCCTAAAGTGTATGTTCTATTAGAGTATATTATAAATTGGATGGGCTTTGATTATCCAATTTTTTCCATTACCTGAACACACTTAGGGCCCAATGAGTCAGGGACCACTATAGTAACTTACAATAACGTAAACATAGTTACTCTCTATAGCATACTGTATACACTTACTTGAAATTTTTCTGTGGCTTTCTTAATGATGACAAAAACGATCTCTTTTGTTGGGCCGTTTTGAATATCTCAGAAGTATCCTTTTTACTGTCTGACGGGTTCTTCATAGACTTCTCAACTTCTAATTGGATATCTTTTAGCCACTGAGCCAAGTGGAAATCTCTTGCAAACTAAAATACAAAAAAAATAGATACATTGTGAAGTAATATATACACACACTCACATTACAAGCAGGGTTAATGGTGCTCTTCCTGAAAAGATGGTAGACCAGAGCCTTCTGTAAATGTTGAGCATTTTCTGAAAATGCATCCTGCAAAATTTAAATACATAATAAAATGTGCTTCACACACATCACCAGCTTATATTACAACTACTAAAGTACTGTGTCTAACTACCTATACACACATACCAGTTGTCCAATTTCTGTTGGAGAAGGCGTTTTTGATTCCATTCTACATTGAAGCACCTGTATTTACAAATGTAAGTACACAGAAATAATATATTATATAAATACTTTAGAAAGTATTTCTATGATGGCATCATTGTCCTGTTTAGTACTGGTGACAGCATCCTTTCGTAACCTTGCAGCAATGACACCAAGGTGGTCTAGGGCAAGCACCCTCAGGCTTTGGTCATTAGAACGCATTCCAAATGTGTGTACCTATGAATGAACAACAAATAGCAACATAATTATGTGCATGATATGCTTGTGGTGAACTTGTGAATAGTGTGTGTGTGTGTGTGTGTGTGTGTGTGTGTGTGTGTGTGTGTGTGTGTGTGTGTGTGTGTGTGTGTGTGTGTGTGTATGTGTGTGTGTGTGTGTGTGTGCGTGCGTGAGCACAAAGGAAAGGCAGTCAGTATGTACCATGTGTAGTGGTACATGAGCGATACATATATCACAGTTGATCATTAATACAATTACAGGATCACATACCAGTAATATTCCCAGTTGGGTAACTACTAACTCAGCAGCCGGCCACTCTGGGTGATTAAGAGTAATCAGCAAGTCTTGAACAAAATTATCAAATATTGTTTTAAAATCTTCTTCTTTTGAACTGATACATCTACAAGTGATTGACAACAAGCGGTGATTACCATATACACAGGATAACATCCAATATTATTTACTTCTTCAAAAATTCTGATAGGAAGTTCTGAGCAGTCTTGCATGCCATCTCATAAGAGTTCAACATCACCTCTTCAACAAGCGACTATAAAAAGGTACAGCAGAATATCAGATTTACACAGATGTAAATACATATACTGTATGTGTCGTAGCCAATGTACTCATAACATATTGAGTATACAATTATTTATCATGAATCTATAAAGCAAAACACAATGTTGAATTAAATGCAAGCACAGCTCTTCGTGAAAATAAAATCCAGCCAAAACTTTTTCATGTAATAAGTGAAGGAAGAAGAGACAAAAGCATTTGTGAACACGGTAAACTGTCCGTTATAAGACAGCAACCACCATATAAGAGTTTAAGTTGTGTATTGTAGTGATTCAAAGGCGAATTCTGCTACATGTATTGGACAGGTGACCACTTAAAAACAGACTACAAATGCACACCAATCGATTCACTATTGTATAAAGGGTTTTATTCGCAATTTTCGTAGTTTGGCCACTATCCACGAAATTTCCCCCTTGAAATTTGCCAGCTTGCTCAAAATGGCATTATATTTGAGTATTGTGGAGAAATGAAGTTCCTCCTCAAAATTTTGGATGGCGCAATCCACAAATCTTCAAAAGTCCCGCTATATAGTATTTAATTGCAAATCATGAGCCATAAGTCAATGCATAAACAGTAGGGATATTGATCAATACCTCATGAAACCACAATTAACGATGTGAGTATGAAATAGGTATTAACAAAGCACCAGAGCTTATCCAGACTTCTATAGATAGCCAATTGAATAAACCTTCTGTTAATATATGGTTTAGACAGTTAGGCATGTCTGCTATATATACAGAGCCAATTCAGACACAGCAATTGGGGTTAACACACATCCCTTTAAAGTCCAATCTTTTACAAGGCTAAGACAACACAGATGATACAAAATGTCCTAGAACAGTTTCTATAACAAGCCTGGTGAGATGGTATTTGAATTACCTCATTCACTGGAGTTTCCTTCACACTATCAGCAGAGTTGGGAGTATTATCTGTAGACTGTTTCTGTTGATCTTCTTTAGGTTTGCAATTGATCACTGAGTGAATTAACTGCAACACAAGTGCCGTCATCATCTGAATACTGTACTCATTTGTTATCCTAACACAGAATAGTGTATCATATACAACTATAAGATGTATTTTAAGTACATTACTTGTAGTTGCGTAAGCTTCTTTTACTAGTGGGTAATCTTGTCAAGGAGTGCATTATATCCTCCAAAATCAGAGCTCGGTGTCGGTCATACTTTGAGAAAACCTAAATGAAAAAAATTGTACATCTCTTTGTCATAGTGTACATCACTATAAAAGCACATGAACCAGCACAAACAAACTCTAGGCTTACCGCTCTTATCAGTCTCAGAGCACTTAATTGTAAAGCACTGATATCTTCAACAAAAAATGGAGTAATCCCTAGACTGGATACCTAGTCAAACAAACAGATCACAACACAGCCACACTGTTTCAAATGGTTACCCTCAGTATAGTAGTATCTGGTAAAGTTTGTTTCTCAATTAGCTCCGCAAGGCCTTCAAATATTTCAACCATTTTGTTGTAGATTGGAAGAATTTCCCTTTTTCCACCAGTAGAGCCCATCCCTGTTTTTCTCTTAAGTTTTGGCAACAAGCCACTTTCTACAGCGCATTAAAAATTACAACATATACATATCTCATCCATCAATACATACAAAATGTAAAATTGTTGATATGTACAAAAAAACAAGTGTTGTAATAGCTAATAATTAAATTTAACTGAGAGATCATCACCTGTAATATAAATTTAATTACTATTTTAGATTAAATTTACAATTTAGGTGATGATACCCTTGACTAAGCACCTTTATTGTAATGATCCCTACATACATATAGTTTGTCATGGTGAACTTATATAACATTGTAATGAAAAAAATGGTGCAAGATGTATATATGAGGCTATAACCGTATGACGAACACGAAACACATGGCCATATACTATAATAAACAAAGTAGTTGTTTAGATACTTTTCGACTATATATGTTCTGCCCACTACACAGCCCTACACACGGAGAATGCAATGATAAGCTCACGATGTGTGTGTATTGTATATATTGCAGTGTGCTAAAAGGCACCTGTTGAGCTGCAATGATGTAGTTAAAAATAATAAAAAAAATAATTAATCAAAAAGTCAAGCCAGCAACCTTTGAGTTGCACTTGTCAATCACTAGAAAATTCCAACTAAACATATATTAAAAATTTACTGCAAGCATTTCAGAAGGCACTTTTGGAACCTAACCAATACTGCCAAGGGTCTATTCATGGAAAGTGTAAACCTTACTGTACAATAAGTGTAATAGCAAAATTAATTTGTGGTTGGGTATGTGAAAACACGGCATGTGGACACAAACTACATCCCATCACATATCAGATCATATCTCAGTACTGGAATGGAATATCTGCTTTCTGTAACTTACATTACAAAGCCAATTAAATATTTAATGTAGGCTGAAAATTCCATGGCCTTAACATAATGTCACAAAAAGTTATGAGTCATGAAAGTTTGAAAAAGTAGGCAAATTTAATGTGCCAACATGCCCTACTTTTGTAGGCCTGGTCACATTTACTGTAGTTGGCCATAAGACCCAATTATTACAAACACCAGATCACCTTTTCCAGACGGATCAACCCTATACACTGGATCAAACTCAGGATACACGTTGTTCTCCAGTTGAAACTTAGTCATGGTGATTATAGTTTCAAATGCTTCTTCCATTTGTACCTGTTTAGGTACTTGTGGTGATGTTGCAATAAATAGGATAACTAGAGTGGCTTCACATGATCTTAATATCCTCTCCTTTCCCAATTCTTTCCACATTCTAGGATCTTCATCACAATGTAACTGTATTGTAAAGGGAAGTACATTGTGTTAATGGAACTATACGCTAGCCTGTATAACTGTATGTTCTATTAGAATGTTTTGAATGGCAAATACATAATGTGTACGTACCGACTGCATCAAGAAGAGTTGTTTAGAATCTGTAACATGTTTTTCCATGATATCTATAATCTGAACTAAACTACTTGCTTGAACCTAAAAAAATGTGTTGTGCATACATGTAACAACACACATATATACCTGATGAATTATTCCATGGTGTCTCAACATACAAGTCTGTGTGGCAATATTGGACACAACTCGATGAGGTAATAGTAACTCAGATGATATCGTAACGTCTTCATCTATGTACAGACACACACTATTATAGCAGCAACAATAGGTATGCAACGAGTACCTGATTCCTTAATGTCAGATATCTCCCACTTCTCTGCATGTTGGAACACAGCTTCTAGTAAATGATTGTATGCCTTCAAAGCATTACTCTGAGCTGCATCTAATAGGATAAGGATTTACAGCATGTGTTCAAGAAAAGAAAACAATAAGTACTTGTGGATGCTAACGCTAGATGTACATACAATTCACTTTTATGAAGTACATGTAGATATAATTGTATACATACCTTGAACAGGTAGTAACATTCTTCTTTTCACTTTCTTCTCTTTATGCTTTTTGGATTTCTTTACAGGCTCATCTACAACAGGTGTTGGTACTACTTCTTGCCTTATCATAGGAACTGGGGGACTATGATCATCATCTTGAGGTGATGATAACCTGATATTATGATTGAGTAGGTCTCTTGAAATGCTAATTTTATAGTTATGTTCATTTAAGTCAGTTTTCTTTTTCTTCTTTTTTAACTTTGTACTTTTTTGTTCGATATTTAGTGAAGAAAGTTTTGATCTCTTAATAGACACTACCATTGATACTTCATCTGTTGACCTCTTTCGTTTTTTCTGATGTTTACCACCAGTAGGGACATTGTGCTGCACAACAGATTGGTCCATAACTAAACGTTCTTCTGAAGCTATTTGTCCATCTGTTTTGGCAGTTTCAGGTACACTGTCAACAGATTTACTGGCTGCCATAGCTACTTTCCCTGCACGAATCTGAGAATAAGTACAAGGAGATCCAGAAGCTGTGAATACACAATATTTAAAGCAAAATGTCTGATAACAGTACAAGGGTATACTTTGTACAGCAGCAGGAGGCTTGGCATTTTGATCTGCTGTTTGAGTACTTGGCATTGGTAGACCTAACACAAAATTTTACTTATGATATCAGCAAACATACAAATAAGTATACCAGCTATATCCATCTTATTTACATCCACGTGGCACCTAAAAGCATCAGGTGCAACCTGAAGTAGAGTCTTAACCAGTAATGGATGATTGCTGACTAGTGGAGGTGCCACATTCTTCTTGAACTTTCTGAAATCCAAATTTCCAAAATATTTTACCTAGTAAATACCCTCTTACAAAAATCCTGTATCCACTTCACATAGCACTGATGCCATTTGCTGTACAACCACTGGATCTTGTTGGCTGTTGAGTAGCTTGTTAATCTCATTCACGTCATGTAGAGGAGTGCCTGAGTATATTGCAGTCTCTAGTCTGGTTGGTAGATGTGATGGCAGCGGCAAGTCAGGAAGAACTAAAGGGTTAAAAATAGGAACTGTAGTTATCATGACTACTAAACAAGGGAAAAAACCCCCAAAAAAAACCCAAAAATGAGATGCAGTGCCTCCTGTGAGGATTGAACTCACAACCTTCAGATTATGAGACTGATGCACTACCTACTGTGCCAAAGAGGCAGTCATGTATAGTGTAAGCTTTTTACATAATAACAGCATTGTTTGATTAAAAAATGGACCACAAGCACACACACAATGGTACTGCCTTGAATGCAGGCCTATTGGTCAATAATATTTAATATCATGACAACCAATTTCCTTTCACTGTAACTTCCACATAACATCATCACAAACATGGTTGACTACCATTTAACCATTTTTCACAAACTCTCCAAAGCAGCTCACAATCGCCAGCATTCATTATGCCCCTAACCAAACATTCAGTAAAGCTTACTGAAACACAATATCAATGTTACAACTCTCAAGAGATAACTTGTAGCAACTCATGTGTAAACATTGCATTCAGGCAGGCGAATATGCATACTTACGGTCATTTAGAGGCTTAGTTCCCACGAGAGATGTAAGCAGACTACGGTTAAATCCCGTTGACTCCATCTTGGTGTTTTAAAGCGTGAAACAACACGCCAGGACCACTCTAATATACGGCTGCTCTTTCGACACTAGCAATTGCACACCTACTACATCAACCAGTGATAACAAGTAGGTAAGATAATGGACAAACTCACGTTAGCAACGGTGTAATTGGAGGGTAAGGATGGATATTGGCGCAACCAACTTCCCGCCCAGGTATATGGCGGGGCGTTATTTAGAATGAATACCACAATCATAAATACCAAGCTGCTGTTGTCCCCATGGTGGACAGCTCGGGTTTATTATTCTGCTGTTCGCCAAATGAAAGTGCCGTATGCATTACAGCATACAGGTTTTCGTCTGGGTATGCGATAAAGCATTATAAAAGCGAGCCAGATGCTGGAATCGAGCAAGCTACTCTGGTAGGCTCGGATTATCTCCTTGGCTGCCAACGAGACAAGCCTTTCATATACGTGTGGGCTTTGCAGAAGGTTAGTTAGTGATAATGGCAACCCCTTGCGTTCTGTTATCTGTGATAATGAGTTGTTATTGGCAGTGGCAAAATGATACTTTACAGACCTGGTCAGCAATAGTCAGGGCTACTACAGCAATAGTCATTACATACTACAGTGCGGCTACCTAGCTAACCTACATACGTAGTAGCTGCTTATATATTTTTGTTTAGCTGATTGAGTAGAGCTGTATTATCAATAGTTTAGTAAAAAAAAATTCTTATGCAAATGATATAGCTATATATGCTATGTAACTACATGTACCCATGGTACAGTAGTCCTGGGTGATACTGAAAATAATGCATTGACAAGCTTATATTCACGATATGATTAAATATTGAGTATAATTAAATTTGTCAAACAGTGAGACTAGTAACATTACATAGCATCATATTATATCATAGAATGTGAAATGGTGCCAGGAATTTGCCCATAATTGAATTGCCTTTCCTTGTAGGCAGTGTTGGGAGTAACGAACACGTTACGTAATATTATTACTTTTGTGGTACTGTAACTAAGTAATATAACAAAATACGCTATAAAAACAGGTAACATAACTCAAGTTATTTTACTTACAAATGTAACGCGTTACCTAAGTAATATAGTTGCTGTAACGACTCTAATATTACGTAACATTATTACTACAAGTAAGAAGTTACTAATCTCGTTAGTAATCCACTGAGTAACGCCTAGCCACAATGAAATAATGAAGCCTACTGAATGAAGCTTATTCACCAGCTTCTTACTTATAACCAAGCTTTGCACATTGTCCAACAACGTAATCATGTCACATGATAAGGTGGTAGTTTCACACGTGGGCTGCCATGTAGACTCAAAGTAATATAATATGTAATATTATAGTTATGGGTAATATGTTACTGTAACTAAATAGTTCAGTTGCAAGTAATATGTAATATGTAACTAGTTACTTGTAAAAAGTAACTGTCCCAACACTGTTCACTTGTTATCATGTACATAACTATATGATGTAATTACTTGATTTAATGAAAATTTAGTGGAAGTGATGATAAATGCAGTGTAGTCTAGGAAATTAACTTTGCCTTGCTTTAGGCACACTATAACAACCAGATACTATACAGTTGGTAAAACAAATTGTTGTTTTTCAATACTCTCCATATAACGTAGTCAGTCTGTGGTGAATTATATACTTTTTACCATTGTGTGTGTTATTCAGGAGCAAGTACACATGAGGATGTCATGTCCTGGTAAAGTGGTGTCCATGGCAGTCACTAACGATGGAGCATACTGTGCTGCTAGTATAGGAGACAAGATATATATCTGGCAGGTACCTGAGTATTGCATACATAGTACAGCTGCTTATGCATGTGATGCTTATAGATTTGTAGTGGACATTTGATGGCAATTGGTTCAAGACACTATCAACGTGTCACTGTGTTGAGGTTCACTGATGATGGAGCTTATCTGATTTCAGGTGGTGATGATAATCTGGTTGTAGTGTGGAGCATGTCAAGGTGTGTGTATACTTAATAATAATTTGAGTATATTATATCTGTGCTCAAGTGAATTTGTATCATCATTATGTATGGTACTTAAATACACACAGACACACAGACACACAGACACACACACACACACACACACACACACACACACACACACACACACACACACACACACACACACACACACACACACACACACACTACACAACACACTACACACACTACACACACAATATGACTGTGTTCCTTTATATCTATATCCAGCTTGCTATCAGAGGCATATCTCAGTAGCGGGCTTCAACTACCAGTGGATGCACAGAGTTTACTGAGCAAAGCATCTTCCACTATTACTCTTCACACCTGGTCAGATCATTCCTTACCCATCAGTGACATCTACTGCTCAGTTGGTGGGCTACGTGCAAGAGTGGCCACTGTGTCTATAGATCAAACATGTAAAGTGTGTAGCCTTTGTTGATGCAGTAGACCCTCTCGTATCACTTGCCTGTTTAATTAATTTTATCTTACGTAAGCGACTGCGCAATTAGAAAGTATTTTGTTAAATAGTGTTTTATCTATTTGTGTCATCAGTCAAACAAAAAATTTGTTGATTTACAGGGTAAGGGGTTCTACTACATGTGCGTGTATCTTCGTTTTGTGTAGTACATATATTTTGACTGTTTTTGACACAATGAACTGGGACATATGTTTGTTTTTTATGTTATATCCGTTGGTTTACAGAACCCCCACAATATATTATTGATGCAAACCGGCCCTGAAAAGCACGTGGGATGGGCTGTTTATTTGTTGTTGTTTTTTGACATCTACATCAGGAGCTCATTTTCGTTTATAAGAAATATTTCTGTCTATCATATTTCTTAAATGTGTGCACACATATTAAAGTATGGTGTGTTTCTTTGCAGTTATATGAGCTGGGCTCAGGTATTCTTCTGTGCACGTTCTTATTTGATAGTGGCCTGACTAAGGTCACTATGGACCATGGAACTAGTAGACTGTTTGTTGGGGGCAGTAGTGGTGCCATATGGCAAGTCAATCTTTTCCTACAGGTACACAACTACGTATTTCTGTATTGTGTGTGGTACATATTATGACCAGTACAGTACTATAGTATGTGTGTATAATGTATGGAACATGACATGTATGTGAGTACGTACAATGTACACGTGGATGTGTGTCCTCTGTCAGAGCTTTTCCTAGCAAAATAAAGTAGAACGACAAAACTGTCAATTTGCTGCCAACATCAAAGCCAATTATTTTGTTAATTATACATTCTTTTTACCACATCAAAATAATTTTGAATAAAGTAGAACAGTGCTGCACTGTTTTACTGCTCTTTAGGGAAGCTCCTGTTTGTGCAGGAATAATTCTACAGTGGGAACCTGTGTATAATGGCCACCTTTGGACTAGAAGTTTTGGCATTTAGATAGATACAGGTGGCTGTTATATATAAAGGCAGCATTTTAATGGCTATCACTTATGAATAGGTAATTACTATTAAGTGACTTGCACTAATCGGTTTTGTTAGCAATTATCAGTATGGTAATTTAAAGCAGTGAATAATTCACCACAAGACATAAAATTTACACATTACTCACAAAAACTGCACAAAATTCACAGTGTACAGTGTAGTTTGTTATCGACAATAATTTGCCTGCTGCTAGCGATGATACAAACACTGTGCACACTGTTAACACTGGTAATGAATCTGTCTGTTTTCCCCTAGTCTTCTTTTGTATAATAGCGCACATTGATATAAGTTTTACACCTTGCGTGCATTTACATTATCTAATGATATAGCATCGCCCTATAGCCTTTCAGTAGTTTGCTTGTTTACTCTAGCTTTGCTAGCTCTTTGGTTTATAATGCTTGTAAATAGCAACAAGTGCAGAGTTGCAGTTAACCAAGAGAAACACTTTCCAATGCACACACTTTCAAACAGAAAAGGTAAACTAGTAGCAAGAGTTCAAACGATTAATTATGCAGTCATGCCATTAAAAAGACCAAAGTTAGCTGATGTTCCTCTAATATGCAAGGTAAGACACATAGAGCCCTCCATGTGTGGTATACTAATTGTTTTAGTGGTTGAGAAGGTGTTTGAGCGAACTTTATTTGAGTCCAGTAGTCCAGTCCAGTGAATGGATACACCCGTAAATTCTTGGCTGGTCGCTATACAGGTTAGACAGGTGACCACTTAATACAGACCACAATGCATAAATTTGTATGGTGACAATGGTCTTTCAAAGGCAACCATAAACACAGGTTCCACTCACTGTATAATATACACAACTGCAGTTACATATTTGCACGGAGCTTTTCAATTTTTTTTGTGCCACTGTTAAGTGGTTACTCTATCAGAGCAGTACTAGTGTAGTTTTTAAAGAGTTACTTTTGTTGTTTTCTTGGAAAGCATTTGAAACATTCTCTCTGTTCGGATAGTTACATGTAGTAGTGACCACCAGGGAGTTTAACTGAGGTTCCAGTATGTGTACTGAATGTACATGCGATATATACCTACCATACAGGTGTCACCAGCTGGGGCTGGTACCAGTACTGCCAGTGACGCTGTCACTACTCCCTACCAGAGTGGACACAGGTTAGTATGTTATATCTTTACAATTGTGTATGTCCTAATAGGGTGTTTTATGGATATTTATTCCCATGTATGTATATACCTCCTTCTGAGGGAGTGTTTTCTTTCAATGTGTGTTACCATGTGTTGTATAAAGATCGCTTTAACAGCCCCATGCACGTGTGATGGAATATTCACATGCCTGCACATTGTTCTAAATGATCGCGTCTCGTGAAGATACGTTTTCATATCTTTATGGTTTTGTACATAGCAGTGTAATGTAGTTTACCAGTATGAAGCATAGATTTTGTATGTGTACATATCACTACATTTTACATGTCTTTAATAGTCTATGTTTTTGTATGTGTTATAGCAAGCCCATCACTGGTTTGTGTGTAACAGCATATGGGAACACACTGATATCAGGATCAGGTGATGCTACCATAAGAGTCTGGGATATCGGCAGTCACCAGACCATCAAAGTGATATCCTCAAAAGGTGGGATGTATGTACATACATGTATTATGTACACTCTATGGTGGGCCACTCTCTGTGTCTAGTTGTAACTTACAGACGCTGAAGTTTACTTACATATGCGATCATTGTTTACTGTAGTTCCACCAATCACACTATAGCTTCCCCAATATCTATAGTAAAAGAAGTTTTGGAATTAACAAAAACTCTCTGTAGTAAAGAGCAGAGCTGTGGTTTCATCTCTAACTTTGACTTTGTAGGACAGCATAGGTCTATAGTAGGTCCTGAAGTGTCTGTTATGAGAGTGCATAGTTTTTGCTCTAGGTTCCTCCATGAAATGTGGTATACATGTACCTTATATACCTGGTAAGATTTAGTTGCACAAACCTTGGTAGTGCTCAGGTAACTTGTCGCTGAAGGTTAGTTTGCTGCAAAGTCAAGAAAAGCAAAGACAAGTTGTGTTGTGTCTGTGTTGCCAACTAGTGTGACAACCAAATTTACAAATTTCTTTGAATCATTTGGCACGTTATCATTTACTCTTCTCTATTTCAGCTCCAATTACTGACATGTTGTTAACCATGACAACGCCATACAATGTAACATCTGTGGAGCCATTTAAGCCAGCTAAACTTGTACCACTGAATTATTTTGAGAAGAGACTACACTTTGCCACAGTGGCCACTGCTCCTGAGCAAGAGGCAAGTAGCTCACAACAACAATCTTATGATGGTGCCATTCCTCTTCGTATTAACAGGATAGACCCTGTAAGTTGGCAGTTTAATGTGTACATGTGGTGAAACTTTACTTGTGGTCACTGTGCTGATAAACTCATTAATAATACCACTTTTGGGATCAAACATGTGGCTTTAAGAATGCAATGGCCTTGTAGTATACTGACAGTGTGGGACCTCTGTAATGAGGTGGTCATATTGAAGAGGTAGCCACTTATAATAGTTTAAGATGTATGTATTTATCCACAGTGGAGAGCTGATTATCCTACTGTTAACATCAGCTAATGAATGACTGTTCTATTAGAGTATTTCAATAAAAGAGTGTGTTCTATCAGAATTAGTATGTGCTCTAGATGATAAGAGTAATTGAATAGAGCTCTGAAATGATTGAGTCAACCTTACCAGTCACTTTGTGAGATTAAGTGTGTATGCATACAAAGTGTTAACATAAAACTTATACAATAAATATGTTTTGCATGGATCAAATGTTTGATCAGCATGAGTGGTGTATATTACATTTTGTCTTGTTTGCTTTACTTCTATGTGACCACTTGTTCTCAAAGTTAGTGGATTTAGGTAAGTTTGATGATTATGAAATGCATTGAGTTACTGTTGTACATATACAGATCAGTTAGAAGAACTCAAAATGAACATTGACAGAGACTGCATGTCCGGGGTCTACTTCCACCAGGTATTAATTCCATAATTGATGATTTTAGTTAGCTAGTGTTATTTACAAATTATTACAGATCAGTATTAGTGTATTGTGTTGTTCTGAAGACCACTTCCTCTCTAAGGCTTGAAATGTTTGTACAGGGGGGGGGGGGGGGTATGATTTTATTCTCTCAGTGCTTGTTTGTTGTTATTTTGATGTGAAGTTTCAAATTGCTGAGAAACTATCTTCTTTAGTCTGTTGAACTGCTTCTCATAACCTCTTCATGAGGCCAGAATGCTTGAGTAAAGCGGATCCTTATCCAAAACACGATCATTAGCTAAGTATTTAATGGCTGAGTATTTGTGGCTAGTGTGTTCTATTAAAGTAGATGTTAGTGTGGGAATGCTGCTCATAAAATCGAGATCATTTAGTGATAGAATTACATCCTGTGCCACAATTCAACGCAATACAATGGTGTTCACTGTACAGCACTAGTGACCTAAGCAATTAGTTACGTAGTCAATACTAACTATAGCAGTTTCACTCTGCTGTACTCTACTGTATGCATGTATGTAGTGTCCCACTGTATAGTAATACATGTTTCTAATTTAAATCTGTTTCAGTCATGTTTTACCATGATGTTAGCCTAGAGAAGAAGGGGATGAGGATGTGGAGACCCTCAATCCAACACTACTGGCAGAACAGGTCTGTAAATTGAAAGACGTCCATCGAACACTGTACAACTTGAGCACCAAGAAGATACTAAACTCTGATAGAACGTACTCCAGTAATGGCAATAAGCAATAGTGTTATCATCCATGATAGTTATACGTAATAATGTGCAAACAATTGTTATAGGTGGGTCCATAACTATAATATTATATGCCTCTGAGAATTTATAAATATATACTACAGTGCATTATAGTGTAGCAGTCATTTAAACAGCTTGTGTGGTACAAGGGGTTAAAGCTGTATTACAGTGGAACCAGTTCTCTGGACCCCACTTATCCAGATTATCAGTTAATCTAACTACAGAAATGACTGCTCTAATAGAGTAGTGACTGTTCTATTAGGGTAGTTGTTAAGGTTATTTATAGTTTCAGAGAAATGGACTTTTCAGAGTTATGGACCACCCCTGGTCCAGATAACTGAGTTTCTACGGTATTTTTTGCAAAATACTTGTATAACCACATGGCTTAATAACAGTATAAGATACTATCTATCACCTTACAGGTACCTAAAACAGATCCTTACTATACAACAGACTGTTGTATACTACAAATGTCACACATTTAATTATTAATCTGTTGCCTCTTGAATTGCTGTATACACACTGATTCTATTGTAGAGTAACCAAGTCATGTACAACAAAAGCTTCACCGCATAATAATTGAACACGACATGTTGCACCCAACAATACACCCATCACACCTATACATTATTCAAAAATGCACTCACATAATATGAATGGATTAAAATTTATAATCTTTTTAACACAACAATTGATTTATACACAATAAAAACCATATGCAACATTTACATAAAACACTAGTCACTGTACATTGTGGTGTGGGTTGGCCTATTCATATGGTGCAATGACAAAGTGCAGTGTGCAATAGTTGGAATTATTATGAGGTTGATGTCAGTTCGCCGACTCACAAGCATCGATCCAGTCCCCGTAAACATCAACCGCTTCTGATAAATCTACAAAATAGAAAGTGAATAAACAGATTGCACAGCTAATTAAAAGTGAGTAAAAATTTTTTGTAGTTTGTATTATTTCCATATAAATCTCCTAACAAATTCACCACCACCAATCTGTCACTAAAATATTTTAATGGTACTGTAACTTGCTAAGGTTTCCTACTACACATGTGAGTTAATACCTTGTGTGTAGCCAAAAATAGCCACAAAGTAATGACACCCATGTATGACTTGTATATCAAACATCAATTTTTCTCTAAAAAATTGATACATGACATTGCATGTGTGTGCACAGGCAATTCTGAAGAATGAAAACTCATACAAATTGTTTTGTGGTCTAGAGAATATCACAACTCCTTCACTATTAAATTTTCAGACTGTCTTAGAATCTTTCCACATTACAATAAAAGTTCTCAGCTTAAGCGTTATCTGTCATCAATACGATATACCCCTTGTCCTTTTAGATCATTCACCAAAATAATATGTCATTGCAGGAAGCACACGCCCACCACTAAATTTAAAACTTTACAGAAGAAAGCAAATGGGGCAATTGGAAACGGAAAGTGGAAATGGAATGCGGAAATGGTCAAATCATCATATAAATGTACCCTAGAGTGAAACCCTTGTTTGGTGACCACCTCTTAAAGACCACCTGTGTACAAAGACCACATTGTAATTAGATCTCTAAGATGGCTAAGGACCACTTTGTGGTCACTTTTGATAAAGACCACCACTTTGCATGGTAATATTTGGTAAGCTTCAAACATGTGTTTCATGACTCATATCAATGTCATCTCCTCCACAAGTCATATACCATCATCACTTAGTTTGTACCAGTATATATAATACTATGGTACCAGAATGTGTCGTACAAAAATATATATTCCATGCAAGTGAAATGTAGCTAGTACACTACAACCTACTGTATCAACGAAAAATGAGGTTTGACGACCTTAAGAGCCTAGTCTTTTTCAAAGCGGTCATGACATAGGATGTTTGGAACCTAGCTATTATTGCAATGTGAAGAGGCGGTCTTTGCAAAGAGGTGCCATGAAGTGGTCAGTATGCCATTGAGATCTAATTATAAAGTGGTCTCTGTACAGAGGTGGTCTTTATAAGAAGGTGGTCTTTAAGAAGTGGCCACTAAACAAGGGTTTCACTCTAGGGTACATTTATATGATGATTTGACCATTTCTGTTTTCCATTTCCACTGTTTCCAATTGCCCAAGCAAATGTGCAGATACAAGCAGAATTACCATGGGAAACTGATACTTGTACAATTAACACCAAGCATAATTGTATGTTTGTAATACTGACCTACAGTAATGTAGAATGGAACCCTTTTATGTACCTAATGTAGGGAAATTGTATTCTTAGCTAATGGTGTAGCTGTTGATTTGGGACCTAGAGAGATGTTCTTTATAAAGAGGTTGTCTACTTCAAGGGTGTGTTTTAAGAGGAGTTCCACTGTATTCATACTGCAGAGGTTCCTTAATACAGTTCCCCAAGGAGGTATGTGACACATAAACAATACTATACACACAATACTTACAGTTGATAGCTGTTTGAAAGTCTTCAAGGCACACCCGACATGTTATAGTGGCTGTTTTACGCTCTCGATCCCTATCACAGAAATGTTATTATAAGAAAGGAACCATAACACTGTATGTAGATAAGTAAGCAATATCCATAGTATGCCTGAATGCTCAATATAATGTACTCAGTACCACCTGCAATGTCAAAAACTACAAGAACAATTCATTACAAAACAAAAAGCTAGTTTCAAAATATGAATGGCAACACAGTGTAGTGTCCTGTTAGTATAGTGGGTGTGCTTGTTTCAAGATTTATCCAAGGGTCTTGTGGTCAGTTTCAAAAGGTTCAAAGGTGTGTGGTCTATATAGTGTGGGTGGAGTAGTGGGTGTGTGGACTTCTGAGAAATGACACTCCAACAAATAAGGTTCTTCTTGTTTCTATAATAAGAAGTGGTCAACAACAGCAAAACTATACATGCTACATATGTTAACAAAAGCTGTGTGCACTATTAAAATTGCAGCCATTTCTTGGCCATCACTTTTATTTCATAACCTTTTCTCATTGGCTGTAAAGGCTGCTAGGAAATTTAAGTTTGATTAGGGATCAAAGTAGTGAAACAAGGGAGGTTGCCTAAACCTGCAGATATACTAGTGGACCATAATTTCTACTTCAGTCTAAGCTGCCCATGACCATGGTATTCAGTTGTATGGGATAGAGCACCAACAACATCTTCAAACTGACCTGATTATCATTGACTTCACCTACCATGTATGGAGCAAGTTCAGTCCAGTTCTGATACACCAATAGATGCAGAAGTCATTGCCACAGGAGATGTCCCTTCAGCTTTAAGCTTACTAGCAAACTAGTTATAAGTCATCATTGCTTTATTGGCTAGTGAAGGCTCGCAACTTATGGCAGAATGGAACAATGATTTCACCTACTCATCATCTCCCACTCCTAACAAAGACCACCTTTATAAAGACTGTTTTAGTTGTTGAGTGTCTTAGTACAAGGCAATTAATTTACCAAGTTTAATGTACCTAACATACGCATGCACGCACGCACGCACATCTGCTATACACAGAGAAGTTGGTAATTTTAAAGGGGATTGCCAAACAAACATATCACCTCATGTGATTAATAATATTGACCAGGTACCATACCAGAACAACTGCTTTGAAACTGAAGTCAACCACAATTGATTCACAATTGATTTTCCAAGAACTGATCACATTATCCATCAATGCAGATAATCCCATATGCATGACCACATGCAATGATGTAATTTTTCCTGTTTCAATTTTACTCTCAATGGGAAATAACATACTGCGCATGGGTGCATGTAGCTAGCTGAGTTTTGACGAAAATGGTATAATAATACTAGCTGTACTAGCATTTGAGAGGTTGGCCCCATGTATGGTGAACCTATATACCGAGGTTTATAACCATGGTAATATATATCTATAACACTTGGTCATTACATTACATGTGTATAGCTATAGGGATTTTGTTACTGAAAGTTTCATATGCATGCGATCCATGCATACCACGTTGGACTTTAACATAATGCAACATATAGCAAGCCATTGCACTCATAACTATAGTCAGGTGTGAAATACTTTCTAAACAAACCTGTGCATGGTGCTTACCCTGTCTGTTATTGGTGACTGCATGTAACACAGTAAGAACAAACTAAAGGTCACTACTAATGTCTGCCATGTTACTCACTATTTTTATGTAGTGACATTCACTACTTCTACTTTGTAGTGAACATCACCACCATGTAGTGATGTTCGCTACTTGACTGAATTAGGGATTAAATGTCCACTAGTATATCTACAGGTGTGGGCAACCTCCCTTGTTCCACTACTTTCTATGATCTCTAATCAAACTTAAAACTCCTAATTTTTCCTTATATTCGTTTGCTTACTACAGGACGCACATCAAAGAAAGAATGGAGTCAGACTTTAATGTTTTCATCTGAATGTGTGCTCCCAACTATTAATTAATTACTGAAAAGAGAAGTGGAGGTTTTCTGCAGTGTGAACAGTAAGAGAAGCATGTCTGCAAGTAATTCAGTTACCATGGGAAATACAGATAATTGGTATTACAAATATAGGGAATCCATCATGCGCTACTGCAAAACGACACCATAAGCTGTTAGCGAAGAGAAATGGGACACAAAGGTAACTTTATAAGTTTTGGCAGGAAATACGGAATGAAACCATAGATCTCCATATGATGGATGATTCTGAACCATGAACAAAGTAAACCAACAAGTGAGTTTCAAGGTTAAAGAAGGAATGAGTGTTTGTTTAATAATGCAGTTTTTTAATGCATGGAAGTACACCATCATACTGTACTATGCATAGAGAGAAAGCAGAGCCTTCAGTTGCTTGTTTCATAGACATGCCTACCCAGTTTAATTGGGACACCGAAGCATAACCAGGTTCTATTAGATCATGCTTTTGAAGTCATAGGAAACACAGTACAGTAGTACTGTAATTAGGGATCATGGAGGTTTTCTCAAAAAACAAAAACAAAAAAAAACCATTTACTAGAAAATACCTTCATGGTGCCTTTACTATATTGGTTAGTAGTGCTGCACCGATAATCGGTTGAATTATTGGTAACAGCTGATATTAGCTAATTTTACAAGTATCAGTATCGGCTACGAAGCGGAAATAATTTGCCGATTAACCGAAACCCACAATCAATCGTTAATGACGGCATTGGACAGGTGAAAGTAAAGAAGGTGGTGAATGTAGCAGTAAGTTGTTTGCTGTAACTGTTTTGGCTTGTTTGTTTGCACAAGTATGGTTGCAAGGCTATAGTAGGTTGTGTATATTTATCGGCCGCCCACGCAATTAGTTGATCACTCTTCACAAAGGGTCTGGAGTCCCACTAAAAACACTGTTTGATAAGCTGGCTTAGATGTTTTATAACTACTTGGCTTCCTTTTCCATGAAAGGAGTTAGTGGCAAAACGGTAGAAAACATTGTAAAAGTCGGCCTCCCACGCAATTAATTACATCATCATTACAAATACAGTTTATACACATAAACATTAGGTGATTTTCTGCTCCTCCTCTCCAGTTCTGAAGAATCAAAGAATATCGGTAAATATCGGCATATTGGTTGCAGGAATAGGAAAATAATCGGTATCGGTAAATGTGAAAAAATGCTTATCAGTGCAACACTAGTTAGAAGCCCAAAAGTTCTTTCAGTGCTGCTACAGAATTCTAATTTTCTTCTGTTTAATCGATTGATTTAATTACTAATGCCTTCAGACAAGCGTAACTGCTAAGGCTACACGCTTGATTTTTTCACTGCTAGATATAGCAACAAGTGCCTTTTTGAATACTGTAGTACGTACGCACAATGCACACATCATTAACAGCTTTACTCAGGCAATCTCACAATTTTTCGAAAAGTGTGCAACTTTTTGTGATTGTTTAGTGGTGTACAATAGTTTCAGTAGTGCTTGACAAGGTACATAGATCAATTGCTGGGTGACTGCTGTGCCAGTAATCTGCTACAGATTGGATTAGTAGGGCATTTGGGCTTTTACATGATACGTATGCCCTCATACCCGTGTTACAACTGTTATTAGTTGAAGTACCTTTATGAATTATGATCAAGGTCTTGTGATATTATCAAAAGACCTTCACAAAAATTCTTAACACCTATAAGAACCTTAAAATTTGCTTGATAAATACCGATTAGCTTTACCTTCCCTTTTATAACACTCCTTACAGGGATTAATTGTGGGTCTTAAATTAATTCACAAATTCCACTTATTCTACACAGACTTAGTAGAACATTAAAAATATAGTTTACCCCTTACAGGCCAGTCCTATTATGTAATGTTGGAGTCAACCAGTAACAAGTTATGAAAACATAGGTAGTAGTTGTAACATGGGCACAAGTGAATTGCCAGAAATATATGCATGAGCATGAGGGCCTGCATATGTAATAGTTATACCACTGGCTTCTAATACCATTTCATTTGCCATTTTTTGATATGTAGGCTTGAAAGTCTAACAGAAATCAACAAAAACACACTATAGTATGTTCACGTTGAACTGAATCCTGAAAAACAGCTAAAAGTTAAAAGTGGATTTTTTCTCAACAGAGTTAACATTTCAGCTAACCAGATGGTTATTGGTAACAGCAAAGGTGTCAACAACAGACATGTACGGTTTGGCTCCATTACAAGTTCGGGAAAGGGCTGTAATGGACACTGTACTTATATGGCTTCCCCATAGGAAATGTATTGTGAAAATTTTGATTGGCCGTAAATATTATGTCAAACATTTGAACAAAAAGATTTTGAAATATTTTTAGCGGATCAAGCAGTACTACAAATGAGCCAAATTTCAAGATCGTGTGTAATTGCATCTATGAGTTATTAAATGTTTTTGAGGATTCAGCTCAACGTGAACGTACCATAGTGCGTCAGTGGGATCCCGCGTTAAATGCACTGGTATGTTTGCAGCATCACAATTTATACCTTGTATTCATGTCAAGCCATTGGCCAATAACACTGTATACATGGGGTCCTATGCACATGATATACAATGACATTTTGTCATAAGTTCACTGATGTACCATATCCATCCCACACTTTAGTAACTGACCATAGTCTAGTGATAGGAGACCATAGAATAAATCCTGGAGCAAGCACACACACCACATACTAACGTGCACAAGACACTATTTACATGTACGTGCTTAAGTCAGTTTAGTGATAGCTTTAATTGCCTTTAAAGACCAAGCATGCATGTGCATGGAAACATAAAATTTGTATACTTTTTCAAATTGTCGTGTCTCATATTTTAATGCTACAGCCAAGACATCTTTATCCCCAATCAACCTGTTAATCGGCTTTGTGATACAAGTTACAATAGTTGGCAAATATCCAAACGCCTAAGAACAGTGCTAACAGATCCTGATGTCTGTAATTGTGATTACTTCCATTTGTTCATTACATGTACATCATTGCAGTTAAGCTTATAGCTAGTCCAGCTATAAAAAAATTTGACCAATAATGATGAAAGTTTATCCTATCACTGGACTGTGGTCAGTTTCTAATGGTTCAAAGGTGTGTGGTCTGTATAGTGTGGGTGGAGTAGTGGGTGTGTGGACTTCTGAGAAATGACACTCAACAAATAAATTCTGTTTGTTTCTATTATAACAAGAAATGGTCAACCACAGCAAACTATTTTATTCCTACATACTACAAACACTTCATTGAAGTATAGCACTGCAATCATGTGTAGTGACTATAGTTCCAATGACTCCCTATTGTTCCAGAGAATTTTGTTAGCATGACTAACAGAATTTGAGTATGGAAAGAGGCATGACTATGTAACAAGTAACTGAAGGCTTTCAATATGTTATTCACACATGCATGTGTAGCGTAGTATGATGTTGTCAATATGCAAATACCCACATCTGGATATCTACATTACTACATAACACAATTTATACTGTGCATGTCCATTGGCCAAGAACACTATACATTGCACCACAATGCAATGATGCCCTATGCACACATATGATCTGGTACACCTGTAATTTCACCATAATTCCTTGACGTTTCACCCAAATCCCCTTCCATTGCAACACAGTGGGAGTACGACTATTTATATTGTACAGAGAAGAGACATTATTATCAAAGACATTATTGTGGGATATAAGGTTCAAGTATTTTAAACACATTGCTTATTATTTTATACTGCATTCTAATTCTTCCTTGTTGGAGTGACACACACACACACACAAACTAAACATACATGCATATAATTATTAACAAAAAGCAAGACAAAAGCAAACATTTACACCACACGCACACAAACAACATAGCTAACAAGAAACACCTATTAAAGATTGCTGGGGCACTTTATTTAGACAAGATATAGTCTATAACGTAATTAACTGAGCACACAATATATAACCCCACGCCAAAACCAGTAAGGCCAGTCGTATAAACCTATACGTCAGAACGTAGGCGTTACTCATGGTTAAGCTTACATTTTCACTTCACACGATTTTTCATGATTGCAGAACGGACAGTTGAACTGAGTGTCCAATGATCCAGTGAGTTTCTTCTTGGGCGGAGGCTTTCTTTTCGATTTCCTTCTTCCCATCGCTGTATTCTAATATTTTAACCAATAAAAATATCACCTTGACCGCTCTCGCGCACGTGATAATGTCGTCTTTTTCGCGAGTATTTAAGTTGGAGTTCTAAAAAGCTATTTACCATTTCCTGTGAAGCTTTGCTCAAGCGAAGACTATCCTCAGACAAGTTTAGTACCTAGTCTACGTTGATCGACAGGTGCAAGAAAGTGTAGCTCTCCGCGGTGTAGACTACTCTCGGTGTAGCCATAGACTCCCTTGTACTGCAGGTAGCTACTGATTGTTGCAAGGATTTTTGTGAGTTTTACTACCTGGAGTTTATAGTACATCTATGATTTGCATGTTTATTGTTGGTTTAATTATTCATTGATACTGAGCCTAGTTATTTTTTTCCGGCGTACTTTTATTATTTCAGTTTAGCCTTAGTGGTTTATAGCTACCCCGATCACCTAGTCTGACTCACGAATTCGCCGGAAATGCTGATTATTAGAGCACCAACTGAAAAACGTGATCCATCAACATTGAGATGTGCTGTTGCATGCAGGGTGCGGCGTTCATCTGAAACACCATAGTCGGCCTTAGTCTCGCGTGGCCAGACCTCGAGACTATAGTCGGCCTGGCTATATCAGTATAGTGCAGCAAAAAAAGGCGGCCAAATTACCTGTCAATTAGTAGAACACAGCCGAATTCTATATTTTTTTACAATTGTGCGTGCCATTGATGTTTGCTGCTACTGGTGGCATGGGGCCCACTGCATGCTACAACAGTTTTAGGAAGCTTGCTTCTATGTTGGCTGAGAAATGTAGCATTATAATTACAGTAAATGCTTATTCTGGCTGCGATGTATAGGCTTTGTTTTTCGCTTTAAGATCTTCAGTGATGTGCTTGCCAGGATCATTGCTCTTCAAATTGCAACATTAAAATTATTGATCTGGCCTACTCCGAGGGTTGCTTGGAGTCTGCATGGTGGCCTTGTTTGATTGCTGGTATTTCCAGCTGCATGTCCAGCACTTAACACCTATAGTGCTTGGGGTGGTGGCAAGGGCAGTCCATCTATAGCCTGGGAAAATTAGTTGTGGGTCAACATTCATTCTTGGCCGTTTCAGATAGCTATCAGCTGTTTTGGTTGCCAGCTTTATAACATGGGTGCACCTGTTTTACAGTCAAGGCCGTGTTCTTGCATGCATACTATATTGCATAGATTAAAACTTTGGTAATTATCATTAAACTACTGGGCCACTCCAGATATCAGCTCTATGACTTTCTGGTTTTTATCAGCGCCTGCATGTATTTCCCCATTATTAAAGATTTAACTGTTATTTTATCTGATTAACTGAACAAATATTGCAGCTGTGCAGTTATAAGATTGCTGCACTCATACATGCTGCACATTGTAGCCAAGAGAATGTGAAAGATTAGTACAATGAAGTTACAAGTAAGAAGTTGATCCTTGAGTGGAATTGATCACGTGATGAAGGATGACTATAATTATGTAGCTACGTACGTCTAAAGAGGATAGGAGCTAGTTGACAAACTAGCTATGTTCAGTTAGCTAGCTAATTAGCAAATTGCATGTTATGCAGAGACCTGGAGAGTATAGAGGTATGAAAATAAGTATAGCTAGCTATATTGTGGCAAGTGCTAGGGATAATGGTAATGACCTGCCTGCTTGCATTCTACATTTGGGATTCTCTGATGAAAAACAGAAAATCACCAAATAGAGGCCTTACTTATACTTTCATGAGGTCTTTCTCCACAGCTGAGTGGGTTTTTACATTGGATTACAGGTACTTGTATTTTCTTGGGTATGTATTTTTTACAGTGAAGGTATTTTTGGGGGGATTGCAGCTACAAAAATGTAATGTTACATTGTTCTGCTATTCTGTCGGCCAAAGTTCTGCAGCATTGATAATTTCCTATTATCCAGTACTTATTAATATACTAGAATGGTACATGGTCTGCTTTCTGACTAAACAGTGAAAATATAGGACCATAAAGAGTCAAAATCAAATAGTAAAAAGTTACCTTCTAGCTACTTTATTTGCACATACATTTTAGAAACAGGCCCATCTGTGAGTTAGAATGGCAAATCAATGCTGCATGCATTCTTTACTCATACCTATAGGTCAAGAAAGCTCTTTAAATGCATTAAATAGGCATCTGGTTTTGTGAACGTGTCAGCAATAAACAGACTATCGTACTGTATCATGATTCGTAACATCAGAAACCAGACCAGCTACACTGCTCTCATCCAATATACCTTCAGATAAGTAAATGTAAAATGGTTAAGCTATCCATACATCCACTGTGGCAGTAGAATTGAAAACGCAATTTTTATGTACTATGGCAATGGATTCTTGCCACAAGCACAAATTGGTTAAGTGCACTTAACACAATTTGCTTAATGTGGTTAGCTACAGCAAGAACTCTATAACAGTGTTGCTATAGTTGAATGTTTATTACTTTATAATACCATGCATGCAGTGTATAGGGAAATCATGCACAGAGTGCAGAAAATAATGCAGTTAGCTATATGCATGGTGGTTGAGCTGGCTTGAGTGGATACCTGGGCAGTTATGGCACCGGTTTGCTGACATACTTCGCTACTATACTGTATCAAGACACACGGTAGTGTGTCGTGCGGCCCAAGAAGCCGGCGCGCAACACCCGTGAGTATATTGACAGGAAGAAAGAAAATGCAATTTTCGCACCTCTGTAGCTCTGTGCTGCCTTGATGAAACAAGACGATATTTGCTGTGGACACTCCCTCCAACCTCAGCACTCCATATTCCAAATCTGAGCGAAATTGCTTCAAGCATTCCCGAGATATGCGACTTCAAAAAGTGACTTAGTTTCTTCGGGGTTTTTTTTCTTCTTATTTTTATTCCTCTTTTCGCACACTTACAAAAACTGCTATAAAACGTGACCGCCATATCCGATTGCCTTGAAATTTGGCACACAGAAGGGGGGGGAGGGGGGGGGGGGGGGGGGTGCAAAGGCGCATCTCGGTACCAACTTTGGCAGGAATACGATAAACAGGCAAAGAGTTATGAGCGAATATTCACGAAAAATAACACCATTATGTTGTCACGTCTACAGGGTAAACTGCGTATGGGAAGAAACTGAAAATCGGTGGGTGAATAGGTTAACTATTGAACCTCAAACCTTTTGTGGTTTGAAAGAAATCGAGCTAAAAACCAGGAAGATACAACGAAAAAACCAACAGTGTGTAACAACTACGAAATCGAGATTAGCTAGTAAAAAACGACTGCTTGCCATGCCTACCAGATAAACCGCTTGGGGTAATGCTTTGAAAATCGCTGTATAGATGGAGTAATCATCTTAGAAAGGCTTTTCAATGGTGTAGAAGAATCAGACATAAAGCCACGGAGTTATAACACGATGGTGTAGCAAGTGCGAGATCAAGATACTCTAATAGAGCAGTCATCCTAATAGAGCAGTCACCCTGAAGAGAATTCAAGAGATCAGCTAGAAACAGGTAACCTGTATAGAGATCAGTTACAAAGAAACCACCATGTAGAGAGTTCAGCTACAAACATATCACCCTGTAGAGAGATCAGCTAGAAGAAGTTACCTTGCAGAGAGTTCAGCTATACAAAGAAACCATCATGTAGAGAGTTCAGCTACAAACAAATTGCCCTGTAGAGAGATCAGCTAGAAGAAGTTACCTTGTAGAGAGTTCAGCTACAAAGAAACCATCATGTAGAGAGTTCAGCTGCAAACAAACCATGTAGAGAGTTCAGCTACAAACAAATCTCCCTGTAGAGAGATCAGCTGGAAGAAGTTTCCTCTTAGAGAGTTCAGCTACAAACAAATCACCGTGTAGAAGGATCAGCTAGATGAAGTCACCTTGTAGAGAATTCAGTTACAAAGAAACCACCATGTAGAGAGTTCAGCTACAAACTAGTGACCTTGTAGAGACATCAGCTAGAAGAAGTTACCTTGTGGAGAGTTCAGCTACAAAGAAACCATTCTGTAAAAAGCTCAGCTGCAAACAAATCACCTGTACAGAATTCAGCTACAAACAAATCACCCTGTAGAAAGATCAGCTAGAAGGAGTTACCTTGTAGAGAGTTCAGTTACGAAGAAACCACCATGTAGAGAATTCAGCTACAAACTAGTGACCCTGTAGAGACATCAGCTAGAAGAAGTTACCTTGTAGAGAGTTCAACTACAACGAAACCATTCTGTAAAGATCTCAGCTGCAAACAAATCACCTGTAGAGAGTTCAGCTACAAACAAATCACCCTGTAGAGAGATCAGCTAGAAGAAGTTACCTTGTAGAGAGTTCAGCTACAAAGAAACCATCATGTAGAGAGTTCAGTTGCAAACAAATCACCTGTAGAGAGTTCAGCTACAAACAAATCTCCCTGTAGAGAGATCAGCTAGAAGAAGTTTCCTTGTAGAGAGTTCAGCTACAAGCTAGAAGAAGTCACCTTGTAGAGAGTTCAGTTACAAAGAAACCACCATGTAAAGAGTTCAGCTATAAACTAGTGACCTTGTAGAGACATCAGCTAGAAGAAGTTACCTTGTGGAGAGTTCAGCTACAAAGAAACCATTCTGTAAAGAACTCAGCTGCAAACTAATCACCTGTACAGAATTCAGCTACAAACAAATCACCTTGTAGAAAGATCAGCTAGAAGAAGTCACCTTGTAGAGAGTTCAGTTACAAAGAAACCACCATGTAGAGAGTTCAGCTATAAACTAGTGACCTTGTAGAGACATCAGCTAGAAGAAGTTACCTTGTGGAGAGTTCAGCTACAAAGAAACCATTCTGTAAAGAACTCAGCTGCAAAAAATCACCTGTACAGAATTCAGCTACAAGCAAATCACCCTGTAGAGAGATCAGCTAGAAGAAATTACCTTTTAGAGAGTTCAGCTACAAAGAAACCACCATATAGAGAGTTAATTCAGCTGCAAAGAAATCACCCTGTAGAAAATTCAGCCACAAACAAATTGCCCTGTAGAAAGACCAGTTAGAAGAAGTTACTTTGTAGAGAGTTCAACTACAAAGAAACTATTCTGTAAAGAGCTCAGCTGCAAACAAATCACCTGTACAGAATTCAGCTACAAACAAATCACCCTGTAGAGAGATCAGCTAGAAGAAGTTATCTTGTAGATAGTTCAGCTACAAACAAATCACCCTGTAGAGAGATCAGCTAGAAGATGTTACCTTGTAGATAGTTCAGCTACAAACAAATCACCCTGTAGAGAGATCAGCTAGAAGAAGTTACCTTGTAGATGGTTCAGCTACAAACAATTCACCCTGTAGAGAGAGAAGCTAGAAGAAGTCACCTTGTAGAGTGTTCAGTTACAAAGAACAGGGCCATCCAGAGAATTTAAGGTGCCCAGGGCAAAGAGTTAAAGTGGGGCCCCAGAGGCAAGGAGGTTTCCATTCTGAATCACAACTTCAACCAAGCTGTAAGTTTAAAGACCAAAAAAAAAAAAAAAAGTCATAACCTGCTCACAATGACAATAACTACCCCTCACTAACCATATCTTCTTATCTATAAGCTTGCTACACTGCTCCTCTGAAGAATACTGTGACTGCTCTATTAGAGTATTTAGATCTGACTGCTCTATTAGAGTATATCGATCTTTTAAACAGGTATTCAAGGGGCCCTTCATGGGGCCTCCTGGGGCCCCTTTCAGGCTTGGGCCCAGGGCAAAATTCCCCAGTTGCCTCCCCCCCTGTGGGCGGCCCTGACAAAGAAACCACCATGGAGAGTTCTGTAATAAATATGTATTATTGTACATTTACTGATAAAATCAGAAATATTTATAGTATATCTGCTTCATCTTTTCTTCTTCCTGTCGTTAAGAAAAAAAGATATGTTAAAAAAGTCCCAAAGCTGGCCTTGGGGTATGCAAATACAAAAAGAAGTGAAATCTAATCCAAAACAGCCAAGCTGTAAAAAAAAGTGCGGCCCTTAAAAAGGCTATGGTGAAAAAAGATGTGAAATCCAAGGTGGCGGCCAAGAAATGGCTGTGATGGTAGGTTAATGGTAAAAATTTTAATAACGACAATTCAGGTGAATGTTGTGCTAATTGACCAAGTGGCACCAAAATTCACCTGAATTGTCGTTATTAAAATTTTTACCATTAACCTACCATCACAGCCATTTCTTGGCCGCCGCCTTGGATTTCACATCTTTTTTCACCATAGCCCTTTTGAGGGCCGCACTCTTTTTTTTGTTTTGGATTAGATAAACTTTATCCCTCAGCAGAACTAATATATATAGAGGCTCCATGATACCATGCAGCGTGATTGTACAATAATAATATTATTATGCTATAAATAACATAGCATGCATGGTAACCCTAACCAGCACAATAGCTATAATAATATTGGTATTGCATGTCAGGCTGGAATCTCAATAAGAAACCTTACAAGAAACTTGTTCATGTTATAGTTACTTCCTGCATGCATAATAAAAGTGCATGCATTAACCACTGATCAAGATTGTGTAAATACATAAGCAGCTTGTGAGATCAGAAGCAACATGATGATTGATTGCTATATGTATCCAGTGCTAGTTATGATGTTACTACTACATCCCTTCACTGTAAAAGATTAGTAGTGAATTTCACTACTAATTTCTGCCACAATACTCACTATTTTAAGTAGACGCTTCAGTGGCGGATACAGGGGGGTTGCAATGGTTTCAGCTGAAACCCCCTCTGAAAATAGCGCGTGCCCCAACTTTATTGACGAGTCGTCGTGTGGGTGGTAAAATCACCATGAGTCATACATTGTGTGTTATAGAAGGACTTTCTACTGGTGAAACTCCATACTTTGCCTTTGAAATCACAATTATGGCATTCAATTGTGACCTTTTTTTTTTTTTTTTGGTCTTCAACTGAATCTGAAACCCCTTCTAAAAATTTATAGACCCACCACTGCGCCTTCTATGACTTTCACTGGATCATTTCTTGACTAACTTTGATGACAATAACAACTGCACATTGTGTCCTTGCTCAAGATGCCATCAGTCATGACCATGCACCCATTTCCAACTTGAATCATTAATAGAAACTGTATAATATATGTATGTATAGTGAGTATGTAAATAAGTTTTGTAGTGTAATGTACATAATGGGTGTTGTTACTTGTTACCTCGAGACCTTTGGTGTGTTTACACCATAAAGCAATAATAAATAGTAGCGAACATGTTCACTACAAAAGTAGAAGTAATGAGTGTCACTACATAAAAATAGTGAGTATTGTGGCAGGCATTAGTAGTAACCTTTAGTTTGTTCTTACTATGTTACATGCGGTCACCAATAACACACAAGGTAAGCACCATGCACAGGTTTGTTTAGTGAGTAGTTGTATTGCCTGCTTTCACACATGACTATAAATACATGAATGCAATGGCTTGCTATGCGTTGCGTTATATTAAATCAATTGTGGTTGACTTCAGTTTCAAAGCGGTGGTCAATATTATTGATCACATGAGGTGATATCATGCATGTTTGGTAATCCCCTTTAAATTTTAAAATTACCAGCTTCTCTGTGCATAGCAGTTGTGTGTGTATGCGTGCGTGTGTGTGTATGTACGTGCGTGTGCATTCGTGTGTTTGTGTGTATGCGTACTGCATGTGTGCGTGTGTATGTATGTGTGTGTGTGTATGTATGCATGTGTGTGCTTGTGTGTGTATATGCGTGCATGTGTGTGTGTGTGTGTGTGTGTGTGTGTGTGTGTGTGTGTGTGCGTGTGCGTGTGTGTGTGTGTGTGTGTGTGTGTGTGTGTGTGTATGTTAGGTACATTAAACTAGGTGATACACATGCACACGGTAGCTTTGTGTGCATAATAAAGATGAATTAATTGTTTTGTGCTAAAACACTCAACAACTAAAACAATCTTTATAAAGGTGGTCTTTGTTAGGAGTGGGAGATGATGAGTAGGTGAAATATTATTATCGAATTCATTGTTCCATTCTGCCATAAGTTGTAAGCCTTCACTAGCCCTTGATGACTAATAAATTGTTTGCTAGTAAGCTTAAAGCTGAAGGGACATCTCCTGTGGCAATGACTTCTGCATCCAGGGGCATATGCAGGAATTTTGAAAAGGAGTTTCCACTACAGCTAAGTGACTGCTATGTTAGAGTAGTTTATATTACCTGACTGCTTTATTAGAGTATCTCGATCTTTTCACCAAAATCATAATTCAGAACAATGTGAGAAACTATTATTTAACTAAGATAAAAGTTTAAAATGTGTCCTGTTTTGTGACAGATTCCAGATTCTGGAAACCTGAAGTATAGTGTGTAAAATCCAATGGGGTTTCCTGAAACCCCTGAAAACCCCCCTCGGTATGCCCCTGGCATCAATTGGTGTATCTGGACTGCTAGTTATCATTGACTTCACCTGCAGCAACCTCATAGCAACCTGGGGGGCAAGGGGGGCTCCACCCCCCTTGTGATTTAGATTTAGATACTGTAATAGAACAGTCAGTTACTATACTACAGCAGTGTAGCAAACTATGAACTTGTGAATAAGGATTTTTATGTGCTTTAGCAGTGATACAATCTATATTATTTAGTGGAGGGCAGCCATTCTTAGCAGGTGTTGACTTTTTATATATATATATATATTTTGCTACACCTATTGATTTTAGTGACTTTAGTTCTAAGTTTACACCAGAGCTGCGAGAAGAGGTTTGGTCCCCCACAAAAGCCATGATGAAAAGTTGTGATTAATTAAAGGTGGCAGCCAAGGCTGCAGATGTAAGGTGGCTTGTTTCTAGCTGATCTTTCCACAGGGTGACTTGTTTTTAGCTGACCTCTCTACAGGGTGACTTGTTTCAAGCTGATCTCTATGCAGAGTGATTTGTTTCAAGCTGATCTCTACACAGGGTTTCTTGTTTCTAGCTGATCTCTCTCTACAGGGTGATATGTTTCTAACTGAATACTGTACAGGGTGATTAATTTGTTTTTAGCTGAACTGTCTACTGAGAGATTTGTTTGTCGAAATACAACACCGCAGGAGCGCCACAGCAACAACTTCACTGTCAGAACTGATTTATCAAAAGTAAGAGTAAATTCTGTACAAGCACAGTTTATAGGTACAGATAAAGATTATTCTAGAAATTCCTAGATCTGATATACAATGTTATAACTACGTTTATTAATTAATTACACAATAAATAATACAATTACGTAATCGTTAATTACAACACTCCTCCTCGATTTAGTAATTGTTTAGTTCAGTCCCAATCTTCTTCTTAAATTCACAAACTGAGTTTTCGGTAACTGTTTGGTAAATACATCAGCAAGCATATTTGCTATTGGACAGTAAGACAAAGTAATTGTTCCAGTCTGTACTGCTTCTCTAATGAAATGATGTTTGATATCAATATGCTTTGTCCTCTTGTGTCCTGCTGAGTTATTGGCCATTGCAATTGCACTCTGATTATCTTCTAGTATCTCGATTTTCTTTGGAGCAGTGTTCAGATCAGCCAAAAGCTGTTTCAACCATATGGCTTCTTGAGTAGCAGAACCCAAGGCAATGTATTCTGCTTCAGCAGTAGATAAGGCGACCTTTGCTTGTTTTTGGCTTAACCAACTAACAGCTCCTCCTGACATTGTGAACACATTACCAGTTGTTGAGTGCCTGTCATTCAAATCATTTGCCCAATCAGCATCAGAGTATCCTAATAGTTTTTCATTAACTGGTTTGTATTGCAACTTCAGATCAATAGTACCTTTGATATACCGGAAGATTCTCTTGACTGCAGTTAGGTGGGCTTGTGTTGGTGCAGCACAAAACTTTGACACTTTTCCAACAGCATGTGCTATATCAGGACGTGTAGCTTTTGCTGCATGTAACAAACTGCCTACCATAGATTGATATTGAATTGGATCAACTTTCTTGCTATAGCCATCATCCTTTACTAGCTTTACACTAGGATCCATTGGTGTAGCCACGGTATTTGCTTATGAGAGCCTGTACTTTTCTAATAATTTTATTAGGTACTGCTTCTGACACAGAAATGACTTGTTCGGTAACTTTAAAATTGATGCCTAGGCAATAACGGAGTTGACCCATGTCCTTCATTTTAAAGGTTTCAGACAATCCCTCTTTCATCTGCTCAATTTCAGCTAGGGTTTTGCAATGAGAATCAAATCGTCAACATAGACAGCTGTTATCTTCATACCTTTTCCTCCACTTTGAATAAAAACACATGAATCTGCTCCACTCTCTTTGAACCCAAGAGATTTCAGGTGATTACAGAGCTTCTCATTCCAGCAGCGCGGAGATTGTTTCAAACCATAAATGGACTTCCTTAGTTTGCACACTAACTCCTCCTTTCCTTTAGCTCATATCCTGGGGGTTGCCTCATATAGATTTTCTCCTTTAGTTCACCATTTAAGAAGGCGCTAACAACATCCATCTGGTGAATCTGTAACTTATTCTCAGCTGCGAATGCTAGAAGGACACGGATTGAAGATAAATGTGTAACAGGAGAAAACACTTCTCTGTAATCGACTCCATGCCTTTGCGAAAACCCTTGAGCAACAAGTCTGCCTTTGAAACACTTCACATTACCATTACCATCATACTTCACTCGGAATACCCATTTACATCTGACAACATTACACTCTTTGGGTGGCTCAACTAAACTCCAAGTTTGGTTTTCCATCAAGGCACCATACTCAAGATCAGCTGCAGCTTTCCATTCTTTAGAATACTCACCGTTTAGGGCATTATCGATAGTAGTTGGCTCTTCAATTTGTACTGCCTGGTAAGCTACATGTTGACTAGTACAATTACGTAATCGTTCATTACAACATTGTTTGTATAGTGCCAATATATTTAATGGTTACTGTCATAATTAAAAATGATTTTATTAACATCATTCATCATTGCAGCCATTTCTTGGATGCCAAATTTAATTTTACAACTTTTTTCATCCTTTATTTTAGGAGGCTGCACCCATTTCTACCACCCCATCGTTTAGTAGTAAGTGCAGTGAGTAATAGCATGGCATGCAGTACAGCACAATTATAGTAGTATACATCATCCCATAGGGAAAGATTTAATATGATACTCTAATAGAGCAGTCAGGTATACTTTTATAGTCAGATATACTCTAATAGAGCATGAATATTCATGTATTAACAGATTATAAATGATTTTCTACCTGGGTTAATTCTCCTTGTTTCATTGTTATGATCATTACTCAAGTATAAAATTTCTAACCTTTTTTTATTCTACTTTTTTTGTAACATAGACCAAAAATCAAATTAATGCATGTCCAAATTGGAAAGCAATGTGGCCATGTTGCTTCGTTTTCAGCTTTGATTGCAGAAGTTCTTCTGGTGTTGGTTTAACTTTTGCTTGTGATGCTGTAGAACATACCTGAAAACAAAGTGGAATAGCTGCTTCACTACTCAGTGTTTGATAGTCAGCTAGGGCACACGTTTATTTGCATTGACTGGACTAATCACAGAGGTTTCTTGTACTTTTATTCATTTCCAATACATTGAATTAACAAGTCGCTATATGGAAATTATGGACAACTCTTGTGATAGCCAACTGCTCTGAAGCCACTGTGTTACCATGAATCAACATCTCTATGCAGGTAGTGGAGAAAGAAATGGGACACAAAGGAAGACAAAAGTACGTCTATGATATATTGGTGAAAAGATGCATCTCAGGATGAAGCAATGTCAAACCGTGAAGAAATCAAGCCTGTAGTATTTACCATACTCGGTCAAGTTATGCGTGGTTATGTGTTGGAGGCATCAGTCAGTCAGTCAGTCAGCAGAAAATCTAAATTTTTACAGAAACTTTTGAAGGGTTTTGGATCACTCTGTAGGCATTTTTGCGCTTGATTTACGTACCTAACAGATTTTGTACTGTGTGATGACTGCTGGATATTTCATGAATTACTGTAACCTGTACAAAGTGCGCTTGTGAGTCAAGGCTGATCTGGTCCCCTGTTGTCTACTACTGTCCTATCTCCTAAAATAAGAGTGCAACTTGGTAAAAAGGAGAAAATTTTAATGTTGTACTTATTATAAGTATTCATTTAAATACTACTTATTAAATACTTACATATTGACTACAGATTTGGGGCTTGTGAGCTACCCCTCAACAGTGACATATGAAGGCACTGGTGTATGAATTGCCAAGTTTGTCACTATTGTCTTTGCATGAATATGATTAATGACTGATCAATACCATCAATTTATGACTTATCTGTGCAAGGTGATCAGTTCTTGGAATTACTTGTGGTTGACTTAATTTTCAATGTATAGTTATCTGTTATAGTATCTGATCATTATCATGTTTAAAATAATTCCCATCCTATTCAGTACATTATTACTGCAGTGTATCTGAATTGATTACAAACAGTAAACACATGCTGCACACACAAGAAGTATCTATCTACAAGACCACACCATTATATTTATCCTTTATAAAGAGGTGTTCTTAATTAAGGGGTGCATGTACAAGCTACTAACATTGTTGATTTGGGAATCAGATGGATGTCCTTTATAAAGAGGCTGTTGAGTGTTCAGGGGCATTCTTTGAGAGGGGTACTATATTTGGAAAGACTATTAGTGCATTGCATATATGCAGTGATTATGGACCTGCCATATGTGTGCACTTAGGTCGACTATGGCTCAAAATTATGTCTACTTATATGAATCAGTTTGCTTGGCCTGCCATTTTAAATGTTTTTGACATGTGAACAGTTGTACAGTTTCATAGGCAATGAGTATGTTATGATAGGCAGTGTAGTGATGATCTGTACACTATGATGTGGCTTTGTTAGTGCTGTATTGTGGCAATTGCATTTTCTGTAAACCCACAACCTTATATGGCCATTGTTCATCATTGCATAGCACATCTCAGTTAACTACAGTATCATATAGTGCAATAAAATTCTTTAAATTGAAAAGTATACAGATGTTGTTGATCATAAGAGAGTGCATGAAGCCATAAATGACCATTTCTTGGAATCAGTTATTTACATGGCTTGACCTCCACTTATTTTAAATCTGGTTATCCTGGGATAGTACCTGGTCAAATGACTATTCAGTGTAATGTGATAATATCATATATAATTAGAACCAGCTATTGACTGGTGATTACCACTGACCGTGACCATATTTGGCAATCAAATTTATATGTGTGGTTTGTTGTTATGACTTGCTCATTGCGTTGTTTCTTTTTTTTTTCAGATTGAAATGGCTGTTTCTTTGCTGCAACTATTGGTAATATGGATGACCATTTCACTGGGGGCATCATATCTCCATCATGTGAGTGTTTCAGATAATCCAGGAGCACCAGAATGCAAGTGGTTTTATGTGGAGTACCATTGTGGATCACTAGACCACATGTTTGATGTATTGAGCAAGAAATCTAAATCAGTTGATGTTGCTATTAAACCTGGTAATTATAATTTAATGTCATCTTATTTTCTCTATGATTTGCACAATGTCAGGATAAGATCCAGCAATCAACCCAAACCTGTTAAAATATTTTGTAAACAAAACCCTAATGTGGATCAGGATGGTGATACCGGTGTTGCGTTTATGCGAGGTAGTGATTTGATCATTGAATACATAATGAATGGTGTGGAATGACGCATGTTAGCACCAGCCAAACCTCTATAGGAAAGTTTGTTTATTTTCGTAGCGCACTCTATTTTGCTAATTCTACTAATATAAAAGTAGCACATGTTAGCCTGCAACATAATAATGGGATTGGAATGGCAATCGTGAACTCCAATGGGAAAATTGAGATTAAGCATTCATTGTTTGTGAATAATTCACTAAATCCTAAGGAACAAAATGAAACATTTACAGGTGGTGGTGGATTGTACATTGAATTCACACGTTGTGTTCCAGGACTAGCAAACTGCTCCAAGGTGCATACACATAATCAATATTCACAATATATCATAGATCAGTGTTTGTTTGATGGTAATAATGCTACATACAATGTGATTGAAACTGATCAACCTGTTCATAATCGTTATGTCACTATTGGCCGTGGAGGTGGTATATCCATTTGGTGTTTTGGGATTGCAGCAAGCAATAAATTTTACATATCTTCTTCTAACTTCACTAGAAATGCTGCAGATCAAGGTGGAGGGATTAACATTGATTTTAGAGATGACAGCTACAACAACCATGTTGAAATCTCCCAGTGTTTATTCAGACAAAACAAAGCTGAAAAATACCAAGGTGGTGGTGGAGCAATAGTTGGCTATGTCATATATCAGTCTGGGGGTCATGTGACCAATAACAATGTTACATTTGTTGATTGTAATTTTACTGAAAACTATGCTCTGTTGGGTGGTGGAGGAGGCATAAATTGGTTTGGGAGTCGTGAACCTAATGTCCTCAAACCATCTAATCACTATGAAGTTACAAGGTGCAAGTTTGAAAGAAATGAAGCTCAAATTGGTTCAGCTATGGTCATTTCAAAAGAATTTTTTGAGTCTATTCCTGGTGGTATTTTATCAGCTCTGATTATCAACAACTGTTCATTTATCAATAATAATATCCAGCAATCAACAAAAACTATTCATACCCATAAATCTGCCTCTGGGATTGGTGCAGTTGTCTCTACAGGATTCGGCTTACAGTTCAAAGGATGTACAGTATTTATAGCAAACAATTCTACTGCAGTTGTGGGAGATGATGCTGTAATAGAATTTTACCACAATTCTACTGTGACATTTACTAAAAATAAAGGAGTAAAAGGTGGAGCAATATTACTTATTGAAGGTGCTTTTCTAAAATTATTTCCAAACAGTGCACTCATGTTTTTTGAAAACTTTGCTCTTCTCAATGGAGGAGCTATATTTGTGGAAATGGAGACACCGTATGAGTATTTTCAGTCACATATTTGTTTCATTCGATACCACAAAGAAAATATCAGTCCTAAACAATGGAATGTTACATTAAAATTCACCAATAACACAAGCATTACTAACAATACAATATTTTCTAGTACACTGCAGCCATGTTTTAAAGAATACTTCAATATTGCATTTCTCCAGGACAACTTTTTCACTTATGAGCCTTTATTTGCCAACAGCACAGTTGCAACATCTCCCAGCAAGTTTAAAGTCAGCATGTCAAACATTTCTGTTTCTCCTGGTAAGGTTTTTAAACTTCCTGTAGAAATGATAGACGAACTTGACCATGTTGTACCGGTCTTTGTACTAATTGCTACATGTAACAACCATGGACAAGGAGCATATGTTCTATCACCTTATCAATATGCTAATGGATCCATGAGAATAGCAGGCAATCCTAGTGAGACATGTTCTTTGAAGTTAACAACTGACAGTAATCATCAAATTAGTACTACTATTATGGTACATTTATCTCTGTGCTCTCCAGGATACTATTATAGCTAAACATCTAAACAGTGTGAATGTATTTCTACTCACTTGCATGGTAACTTGATTTTTAGGTGTGATATTTCTCAGTTCCAAGCTTATGTTAATCCTGCCTATTGGGTTGGGTATACACCAGTCAACACTGACAATGAGACTATTATTGGTTCATGTCCATTTGGATACTGCTACAGTACTCACTTATCCCTCAGAGATGCGCTGTTACCACAAGATGCTAACAGGACCCTATTGAATCAAACTGTATGTGGTGCTGCACATAGAACTGGCACGTTATGTGGATCATGTATTAAAGGATATAGTGTAGTGATGAACTCTCCCACGTTTTCATGTCATGACTGTAGAAATAAATATTATGGAGTCTTTTTCTTCTTACTGTCTTATATTATTCCAGTTACAGTGTTATTCTTCTTGTTTATGCACTGCGAGATCGCAATCACATCTGGGTGGTTTGTTGCATTTTTGTTTTTGCTCAAATTGTTGGTAGCGATATTAACTTTGCTTTTAATTATCGTATTAACTCTGCTTCTTCAGTAATATTCATCTTTTCTAATATCTTGTATTCTATTTATAGTGTTTTTAATTTAGAGCTATTCCAAAACAATGTATTTTCTTACTGTCTCTTTGAGAGTGCAGGAACAATTGATATTTTAGCTTTTAAGCTCTTATCATCATTATATCCATTAGGATTGATTATTGTATATTCCATTATTCGGCATTGCTATGACTACTGTGATAGAAAGAATTACTGTATGTGCTGCATATGTGAAAAGTGTAAAAGATGTTTGCAGATAAACAGATTAATTGATCATAAAGTAAAAGCATTTTTTGTACTATGCTTTGCCAAAGTAAATTATATAGCCCTTTCCATTTTGAATTCAGTGGAAGTTCAGCAATATGATATTCAAGGGTACTGGAAAGGATACAGAAGAGTTGTATACTTACAAGGAGACATGGAAATGTTTGAAGGGAGACATTTACTGTATGGTATCTTTGCCATAGTAATGACTATAATTATTGTGATCATACCTATAGTGATTTTGTTTTTTTATCCATTGATCCAGTATCTACTAGGAAAATTAGGGTGGGGAGAAAGTAGACTAACAAAGTGCATTGAACAAATACTTTGCATTCATAAATTGAAGCTTATGTTTGACACTTTTCAACAAGATTACAAGCTCGAGTACAAATTTTTTGCAGGGCTACACTATTTTCTTTACAGAACATTGATATATGTCATTGTGATGATAGCTCCAACCCAGAGTGTCAGTGATCTGCAGTTAATATTACTTGTAGTGCTCTTTGCTATTCTGGTTATCCATTTGATATCGATGCCCTTTAAAAGTCCAGCTGATAACAAAGTTCATTCCCTTGTCTATGTACTTCTCATCATCCTTATAGGAATCTTGTACTTGTTTGTAACAGATGATGACAATATCTTTACTATTTACCTTGGGACTGTGTTGTCATACATCCCCCTTCTATGTCTAATTGCTTACATTACATGGAAATTATGGCAGCAATACCTGAAAGTTTTCTTTTCACACCTGAAATTTTTCCTTTCAAAAACGCTGTATGGTGTGGAGTTAGAAGACTATACTACATATGAACAGATCACTACATGTGAACAGATCAATAATAGCTCTTATGAAGACACAACATAACTGCATGGTTGCACTCATTGAACTTTTGACTTGCATATATGGCAGTGTTGCTACAATATAATGTGTGTAGTGTGTGTGTGTATATTCATGTTATAAAGATGCTTTTGATGAGTCATGCTATAGATGTAACCCATTTAGTTAGCTAACATACAATAATGTAAGTGTAGTAGTAAACTTGTGATATCACTGTCTTTAGCTAGTTTAAAAATAGACCCCTTTTCCTCATATTTATATGTTTAGTGATTCATACACATAATAGATATGTGTGTATTGTCAGTATGGGGAGCTACGTACTTCTCATTATCCTTGTAGGAATCTTGTACTTGTTTGTAACAGATGATAACTATAATTCACTATTTACCTTGGGACTATGTTGTCATACATCCCCCTTCTATGTCTAATTGTTTACATTACATGGAAGCTTCCCTGGAAATGATGGGAGAGGCATCTAAAATTTTTAAAACTCTAGATCTGTGGTGTGAAGTTAGAAGGATATGGACAAAGTCATGAAGATCGAGGCATGTATCTCAGTGGTGTTATGATGTATTGTTGTTTAATCGCTTACGTACATGCACAGAGAGAGAATAGTAGAGTTTAAGAAGAGTGTGTGTTTGTGTGTGTGTGCTGAACTTGTTGGTTTTAATTTCACTTTATAGTTGCAAGTTTAACCATGCATGGTAATAGTCAGAGTTCTATGAGCTTTAAAAAGTTGTTTTGTGTGCTTCTGGATAAAAAAATGGAACTTGGCACATAGTTTGCCTGTATCATAAGGGAGCCACCTCAAATTTGACCTTTCTATCCAATTTTATGCTCACAGTTGCAGTTCTTTCTCTTTATACATAAACCACAGATTTGAGCAAATTAAGTGACTTTTTCTGTTCAATACATTTTATTCATAATACAAATACAGTGCATTTCAAATAAATTAAAGAAAGTCCTTGCCTTGCTCAAACTGTAAGCAGCAGGGGCGGAGGAAGTAGTTGATATGAGGGGGGGCTGGGCTAACCCAGACTTATGGTAATGAAGTACTACATTGTCTCTGGTTTGCCGGTGAGACCAAAAACCAACAAAGAAAGAAAGAAAAAAAAAAAAAGGTCACAACCATCTGACAATAGCTGTCCACCTCACCAGCTACGAATTTATAGCTGATAAACTACATAAAAATCCTTGCTAGAGACGGTTATCATGATTTTCAGCTTCACTCTAAGAAGGATAATTTTCGGGGCGATGTCATTCTGAGGGGGGAGGGGGGGGGGGGGGGCTATGGTGGGCAGAGAAGCAAACTCTGCCCAATTCCAGCTGTGTTGATGGAATCATTGCCATTAAATGATGCATCATTGCCACGTTGAACCCCACAAACATAGTGTGAAACCAATGCTTTTGCACTAAAAATATGTTGGTTAATAATTTACTATGTTCCAAAGTTACAGCAATTTTTGAAGCATACCACTATCTCCCATTCACGCATATGCTTAGGAAGGTGCTTAAATTTTATCAACTGTGTATCATGATTTATCAATGGGTGCATATGTATTCAGAAAGTATTGGAGTAAAATATACGAGGGTGGGGGCACTGGGGGAGGGGGTACACAGTATAGAGTATACACTTTATATTCTAACTAAGGTTGTAACAAGGAATCCACAGTTTTGCTAAACACATTGAGTGGAAAGAAAATCATTTGCATATATAGGATCCCTATTAACAACTTGCACATACTATGTTATGTTGTTGGTTTGGAACACATACGTACAAGGCACAACCCCAGGAAGAGTATAATTATGATTGATACACAACTCCTTCCGGGGTTGGCCTGGTAGTAGAGAAAGCAGCCCCTGTCTAAGAGGTCATGGAGGGACTTAGCCCTATAAAAATACTGTGAACAATTGTGCTGATAGTAATACACCAAATAGTCAACTATGCAATGCTTAGACAAATGCTTACACAACTAACTACCTACAGACAATTCCATTGAATATATCCTAATAAAGCAGTCACCCTAATAGCTGCAACAGTCAGCGAGTAATTATTATAATCATGATGTTGATCCATGACTGCTGAAATCAGTAGGATTTCCCTGATTCAGGAATTTGGGGCAGGTGAAAGTACGTATGATAAGTATAGCTACACTTTCAACTACGTAAAACAGTTGAAATATAGTTGCCATAATTAGATATAGTCATTTAACGCTAGCTGTGTCTCAAGTGTTGATTTTTAAGATTGGGTGAAGCCAGATCCTATAGTTATTAGAGCTTGATAAGTGTTGTAATGATGTAATATCTAGGACAACCACTGCATATGTACTTCATGTATGCAGCTAGTATAATGTATACTGTGTATGTCGAATCTGTTATATATAAACAGTTTGTATAAGGTATTGTATAGACCATAATTGTATGATAGCCAGCTAGCTACCACAAGGCACTACAGCAAATCAAAGATCTGGGTGGATGTCTCGCAAAAAATAACTTAAAACTTTTAAATTATTTATTTAGGCTTTACAGCACAAGAGCTGAAGGTCTGTAGGACACCTGGTCTTACAGCCTATTTAAACTTAACTTGAATATTCTTGAAGGTATTTTCATAGCAAAGCATTTTTTTAAAATCAGGCTTTCTGAAATTAAATCTGGAGATATTTTTACTGGCTGTGCATGCTATTTTGATGGGAAAACTGGCTTGCAAATTTTAAAAATTAAGTTAAACATGTTATAAGAAATTGGGTAAACTAATAGGCTCCCAAGTCAGATATTGACTTAATGTAGATGTCAGTTGTATGTGTAGCTAGCTACGTACCCTGAAGATGTTTAAATGGTCTAATAACCTGGGAAAATTTTGCATATTAAGCACTCTGAGATTGCATGAAATCTTAAGCAACTTTTGATACTGAAAGCTATTATAGTTTTGTGTGCTTTAAATAGCTTTAATATTAAACTACAGTGGAACCTCCCTTATCCGGACCTCTATTTTCTGGGCACCTCCATTGTCCGGACAGCCCAAATTGGTCATGTGGCTTGTAGTTTATTGACCATAATGAAGTTTGGTTTAGATGAAAGCACAAGGAGGGAGCCTAAAGGCTGCTGTTTACTTGTTTGGTGGCTTGTTTATTCTACTACTAATAACTACCACTTGGTTGCTAGGTGATAATGCATTTTTACAGCCCAGGGGAGTGACCATGACTGCTCAGTAGTGACTTCCCCCTCTGCCCACTAAACTGCATAGCACTAACTGATAGCAAATAACAACATTACTTGTATTTAAGTTAGTCACTTTAGCATAATGGCATGTTATTCTTAGTTACGGACATTTCTGAGATACGGACAGTAGTAGGTACCAGACCGCCCGGATAAGAGAGGTTCCACTGTATACACATTTCACTCACATTTTATTGAGATTTTATGGAGAAATCCCCCTAACAGCCCCAGAATAAACACTGGCTGAAATTCCGCTTACAGACGCGCCTTATACATTGGTATTTCACGTGAGTGAAGAAACGGAAACTGCACTGTAGATCGCTCTCGCGCACGTGATATATATGGTTCCGCGGCGCGGAGCACAGCACTCTGTTCATGTTCCGGCCTTTATTAAACGGTACTTATTCTCTATCAAACAAAGAAGAACCAATTGGAATATATACCAGACAAGTTACTATCTAGGTGACCTGAAGTGATACCGACGCTGATATAGTCAGGTGAGTAGAAGTCACAGCTAGCTACGGCTGTTCAGTATTGTGTATAGTTAGCTATTATTAATTGTGGTGCATAAGATAGATTGTACAACATCTATGATGCTACGACCTCGAGCATGTCGATGACTCTTTTCAGTGTATCTCGCCGACATTTGGGTAGGCCACCTACGTCTAGCACTAGTCGAAGTCCGGCCTCGCCGAATTCAGTTCTAATTTGAATACCGCTGTAATTAGCTAGCTAACTGCCCAAGTTCCATTGACTGATACACTTCCTTCAGAATCACCCCTGTACTGACCAACACCCATAATTTAAATTAGAGTAAATTATCTATTCTCGGACACCATGTATACTCGGACACTCGTTCTCGTAAACTGCTGGACAGAATCCTACGAAAATTGGTGTGGAAATACCTTACATATAGCCTAACCTATGTAAGGTATACCGTACATATACCTTACATATAGTCGTTCTGGAAGAAATCCCCACTGTTTGTTCCTAGAATCAGAACCAACTATGGCAAGAGATCTTTACGGTATCGGGGAACCTTGATATGGAACCGTCTATCTGCTATGTTGTACAATGCCACCTCTGTCAGACAGTTTAAATCATTATTTTGTTCTTTGTAAATTTATTCTTGTTTTGTGTGCTGTACTATTTTGTGTTGTTTGATTGCATGTAATTTCACAGGGCACAGCTGAAAAACAGCCTCTTCGGCTGATGCTGTTTTCCCTGTATAAATACTACTAATAAATAAATAACTATACCTCCAAGTTTAAGCCAAAACTCTTGTTATTATTATTATAATAATTGCAGGACTCTGAAAGAGTATACGTGCAATATAGTATGTAGTTAAGTTAAGTAGTTAATTAAATATAAAAAGAATTATAAATTATAATTTGTTTAAGAAATCAGTAGCAGATCTACGGAATGCCTCAAAGGAATCCAAATTAACAACTGAGTCAGGTGAACTATTCCACAATCTGACAGTAGCTGGGAAGAAACTGAATTTGTGTATATCAATTCTTGAAAAAGGTGTTTGATATCTTCTATTGTGCCCTCTAGTAACAGTGTTGATGAGAAATATCTCATAGGGTAGTTCTAGTGTGACAGAACCTTGCAATATCTTATAAAACATCATCAGTCTACTTACTTGTCTTCTAACCTCCAAGCTACACGATTTAAGCTCATTCAGGATACTGGTAACACTACTTGAAAAATCATAATCAGACACCACAAATCTGGCAGCACGTCGCTGAACACTTTCAAGCTTCTCAATGTTAGTCTTAGTATATGGTGCCCAAACTATTGATGCGTATTCTAGTATTGGTCTCACATACAAGAAATAGGCTTGGCTTCGTATTTGAGAATTACAATGATATAGATTACGCTTAAGAAGCGCCAATACACTATTAGCTTTTCTGCAAATAGTGGTAATATGTTTGTTAAAGTTCATCTTAGAGTCCAATATCACACCAAGGTATTTTGCGTGACTAACCAATCTTAGTTGATTATTGTACAGGAAATAGCTTGTGGGTTTTGGATTACTTAAAGTAACTTGTAATACTTCACATTTATCTGTGTTAAATGTCATCTTCCATTTATTAGCCCACTCTTCAATTCGTAACAAATCCTCCTGTAAGAAACGACTATCATCTGTAGTATGTATTGGTCTATAGAGCAGACAATCATTAGCAAACAAGCCACAAGAAGATGATACACAATCAGGTAAGTCATTAATGTAAACCAAGAATAATAAGGGTCCGAGGACAGTGCCCTGGGGCACTCCACTAATAACATCGATGGGTGATGATTGAGAACCATTACAAGTAACATATTGAGTGCGGCTGCTCAAAAAGGATGAAGTCCATTCTAAGATCTCATGACGTATTCCATAATGCTGCAACTTATGTAGGAGATAACGATGTAACACCTTATCAAATGCCTTAGATAGGTCAAGTAAGATGGCATCAGTTTGAGTTTTCTGGTTAAGGTTTGACACTAAGTCATGAACTGTGTGTAACAATTGTAGCTCAGTAGAGTGTTTGGCACGAAAACCGTATTGACACTTTGAGAGTATATTCAGACTATTCAGATGTTCCATAATATTAGTGTGTACTATTCGTTCCAGAGTTTTGCAACACACAGATGTTAATGAAACTGGCCTATAGTTTGTAGGGTTACTACGATTGCCCTTCTTAAATATAGGGGCCACAGAGGCTATTTTCCAGTCATGTGGAATCCCTCCTTGTTTCAATGATGAATTAAACAGCAATGTTAAACTAGGAGATAATTCAAATGCCATCTCTTTCAATATTTTGGGAGGGATACCATCTGGACCTGTAGCCTTGAAAGGATCGACTTGTGTCAATAGGGTATATACTTCTTCAATAGATGTTTCAAATAATGGAAGATCAGGGTATGGGCTAGGACCCAGGTGTGGAGCTGGTGAATCATTATCATGAGTAAACACTGAGGCAAAATGTTTATTTAATACTTCTGCTTTATCCAAATTATCAGTATATGTAACCCCTTCGTTCTGTAACATAGGCACACCACAATTATCTTTACGGAGAGATTTAATGTAACGGAAAAAATTCTTCTTTCTTCCACTTCTAAATGGGTTAAACAGTGATCGAGTCATGTAAGAATTACGTGCATTTCTGCATTCTCTCTGCATCTCCTTTTTAAATGATTTATAATGCAGCCAGTCTGATGGTGAATTACTTACTTTAGCTCTTTTGTAGCACTTTTTCTTCCGTCTACCAAGTTGCTTAATATGGCGATTAACCCAAGGCTGTCTGTTACTATTTGTCACCATTTTTGATGGGACGTACTTATCTAGCAGGTTTAAGAGCATAGATTTAATATGAAACCATAAGTGTTCAAATGGAGTATCAATACAAAAATGATCAGTGAACCATGCAGTGAACCTTGTCATCTCAATACTCATCTCTTGGAAATCGACCCTGTTCCATAAATAACGCTTACGCTCACTTCCTTTGTGGTAAACTACCTGTGTCGTAAAAGAGGTCAAGACAGCTTCATGGTCACTAATGCCAGGTATAACTTTACAATAGTTAATAAGAGATGGTCTATTAGTGAAAACGATATCAAGAATGTTTTCATTTCTAGTGGGAGTACTCACTAGTTGGGTAAAATAACAGTCTTCTACCATTTTGAGAGTTTGTTGATTAATATCCAATGGGTAACTGTGCGAAACGATAGAATGACTGGTCCACTCTATGTCTGGTACATTAAAGTCACCAGCACAGAAAATAAACGAGTTGGGTCGTGATGCTGTAATGTCACAAATACTTTTACATAGATTCTGCTGATATTCAACATCTTTGCTAGGGGGTCTATACGCACCAATTATAATAAGTTCCTGACCATGAGACAGCTGCAAACTGATAGCACATACTTCACAAGGTGTACCAATATCAACAGGTTTGCTGGATAAGGTAGTGCTAATGCCAATCAGCACTCCACCATACCCATCTTCACGATCTTTTCGGTACAGTTTATAGTTCTTGGGCATAATTTCGTTATCAAGGATTGATGAATTGAGCCAGGTCTCGCAACCAATCACAATGTCAGGGGTATAATCGTCTAGCGTCTCCCAAAAACTTTCTTTTTTACTCAAAATACTTTGTAAATTAATCAGAAAAAGATTCAAGGAATTGTTAGAGTTTAAGTTACTTTGATGGTCAGAATCCACTAGGTCAGACGAGTCAAGGTCACTGTTATCTTCTAAAGAAGTATTACTAAGTTCACTATACAATGTATCAGGATTACTAAACTGAGTATCCGAGTCACTAATAATAGTGTCATTATCTGAAAGTAGACAATTATCAGTTTGATTAAAAAAGTTGCTATCAAAAATTTGGCTTAAATTAGGGTTATCAAAAATATTCTCTCTAATTTGACCTCTGTCAGGTACACTCCTCATTAAGATCAAGCATGATTGGGGTTACTGATTGCTGTAGAACTGGTTGTAACATTGGCTGAGTTCCGTGTTTTGGGTTACGATCTCTTCTAAGCACAATTTCACCATTAAATATTATTAAATATTTCTCACCCCTTTCTCTCCTTTGCTTTAGCTCTTGTACTAGTTTCTTGTGCTTCTCACGCTGAAATTTGGTCATGTCAGTAGAGACATAGATATTCGTATACTGGGAGTGACGTCGGAGGTAGTAGGAGTGGGAAACTATAAATTCTTTGTGAGATAAATTATCCAAAACAATAAGTAGTGGTCTAGCCTTTTCTTCAGCAGGCTTGCCCAATCGCAGGATCTTGGTAACTTTTATGCCAATATCAAAGACAGTTTTGCAGAGGTCCACAAACCATTTCTCATCCTGTGATGGACTTGTTTTGGGTAGGTTGTAAATTATCACATTATTCCTTCTGCGTTCTCTGTCATCTAACTCTTTAGCAACCGTAAGGAACGTTGATGCTGGTGACTCAGTTTGTATGATACGTAGGTGGACTGACTAATTCTGAAGCTGTCTCGACTTCACTATATTTCTCGACTTCTCGAGCTTCTCGAGACTATACTTCTCGACTTCATCATTTCTAGACTTTAAGTTGTCAACTTTCGTGGACACTTTAGAAATTAACCGGTGTAAATTAGCTTGTTCAGCTTGTAATGTTCTTAAAGAAGGGAGGTCGACCTGCTGGTCAACGTTGGCGTAGTGGGTATGAACAAGTTGTTTAATACGGCTGTTGCAATGATTAGCCTCACAATAATATGACAAGCTACTAACATTTGCACACACATCATTGAACTTATCATATAATTCATTTGAAATACCCTCACATACAGCGTGAACCCATATTCCACACAAGTCACATTGGACAGCCTTACTTTCTGAGAGACAAGCCTCACCACAGTGTGGACATTGCGCGCCAGGAAGGGACGTAAAAGCATCACCGCCATTGATTGGGGGCGAACCTCCTTGGTGCTTCTTTGCTTGATTAGCCTCAGGAGACACTGAATCTGCGTTTAGCTTTCTTTTACTTCCACCATCAGCCATCGTTTCAATGCTAGTTCCAAATGTCGCGTACTGTCTATCATAAACGAAGCACACAAGAACAGATCAGCAACTAAGTGGTCAAACCTTCTCGGGTACCGTTTCGAGAATCACCACGGTACCACAGCTTGTAGATTTGTGTCCCAGGAATGAGAAGGTCGGAGAAGAGAAAAAGTGACGCCGCCACGGTCACGTGATACTTTGTTTGATTATTGTGCTAGACTAAATCAAAGTCGCTGCCCGAAATCATATATTCTCGGACAAAATTCAAGTATTGTCGGACGCCGGCCAGTAATCCTACATCAAATACTTTAAAGACTTACCACCAACACCATCTTTTTGGGCTATTCATTAGCTATCAGCAGAGCCATAGTTTATTTTTTTCTATCTCATTTGCAGGAAGCTGTGATCGGAAATATGCGAGCATGTCACCACCTCTATTCTCGGACACGAGCTATCAGCTGGTTCTCGTACACGGTTATACCAAATCGTATGAAAATCATTGTGGACATACGTTATACATAGTCTATGTGAACCTCCAAGTTTGAGTTAAAAAGCTTTTATGGTTAGCTAACTAGAGTGGATTAAAGTTTCCACGAGAAAATTAGTGTTCTCATTTTTCTCAGATAATAGCCAATGCTTCCTACCTCAAATAATTTAGCGACTTCGTACCACTACCATCCGATAGAGCTGTTCATTGGCTATCAGCAGAGCCATAGTTTATTTTTTCCATCATCGTTATGGATAGTTATGATCGGAAATATGCGAGTATGTAATTACATCTATTCTCGGACACATTGTTTCTGTGCTGTCTGATTGAATCTTGGCTCCAGCTATTTTTGGTGGTACAAAAAGGTACTTCACTGGTATTACATGCTATTTAAAGTAGTTCAAGTCAATGAAAAGTAAAAAATTTTCACCAGAAATAGCTGGAGCCAAGATTCAATCAGACAGCACAGAAACAATGTGTCCGGGAATAGTGGTAATTACACACTCGCATATTTCCGATCATAACCATCCATGACATTGATGGAATAAATAAACTATGGCTCTACTGATAGCCAATGAGCAACTCTATCAGATGGTGGTGGTACAAAGTGGCTAAATTATTTGGGGTAGGAAACATCGGCTATTATCCGAGAAAAATGAGAATGCTAATTTTCTCTTGGAAACTTTAATCCGCTCTAGTTAGCTAACCATTAAAGCTTCTTAACTCAAACTTGGAGGTTTGGATAGGCTACATGTACAGTATGTTCACAATAATTTTCATACAATTTGGTATAACCGTGTATGAGAACCAGCTGATAGCTCGTGTCCGAGAATAGAAGTGGTGACATGCTCGCACATTTCCGATCACAGCTTCCTACAAATGAGATAGAAAGAAATAAACTATGGCTCTGCTGATAGCTAATGAATAGTCCTAACAGATGGTGTTTGTGGTAAGTCTTTAAAGTATTTGATGTAGGATTACTGACCGGTGTCCGACAATACTTGAATTTTGTCCAAGAATATATGATTTTGAACAACAGCTTTGATGTGGTCTAGCACAACAATCAAACAAGAGTTTTGGCTCAAACTTGGAGGCATGGTTAAGCTATATGCAAGGTATCTCCACACCAATTTTTGTAGGATTCCGTCCAGCAGTTTACGAGAACAAGTGTCCAAGTATACATGGTGTCCGAGAATAGATAATTTACTCTATATGGACGATATTTATCCCAACGTACCACCGCCATAGGTGGGGCTGTCTGTTGGTGTCTGCATGATCATTGATAATCTACTCTAATTTGAAGGAGCTGCATGAATGTGGTGCGTGGCCAGTGTTGAGCTATGGTCAGTTGGTAGCCAACTAGGCTATGGATAAACACCTCGAACAGGCTCTGCCTTCTGTGTACACCCTCCAGTGCCTAACTGGTAAAGTGGATTAATAATAGCAACTAGCGACCATTAAATATGTGTAGTCTAAATGCTACTTGATCTGTAGTTGGTGACACCTACCATAGATCCATGTGCCTATACTCAGTTTGCTTTTGGTAAACACCTAATTGTTTCTTGCAGGCTCTACTTTCTCTGTTCAAATTCACCCTCCAGTAGTGTGCAACTGCGTGGCTATAAATATGTACGTAGCTAAAACTGAAACATACAGAGGTTGATACCATCAAGACTCTTGATACCATGCATGCCACATGACACGTTTTACAGTTGGGCGGTTGCCATGCAGTATAGCTATCATGCATGCATGATATGCAAGTATGTGGCATCTCGTGTTTTAGGAATAAAATTAGGTAGCTATCAACTTAGCTATGGCAAAAGCAGCATGTATCATTTATCATTCATGTTTGTCCTAGGAAACAGGCAGGGCCACCCATGGTTTGGAAATAGGGAGTGCACCAAGGTACGTATTAAATGAGTAGCTGGTATGCTTAAAGTTGTAGCCATTTTATAAATTTGTAAAGATGTTTACAAATATCCAATTGTATAGGAGTTATGCTTTCAAATTGTATAGAAGTTATGCTTTCCAAGTGGTCTTCAGTCATAAGGATAAGTGACAGTGGTGATTTCCATAAGTAGTTTACAGTATGACCCTAAAGTGCTCTGTGTTGTATGGTTATGGTAACAGACAATCCTCAGTATAAAAACTAGCATTTGCAGTGCAGCATCATGCTATGGGAACACTTAGATGTCTAGATAAATTTTGTAAATGGAATGCACTTGGAAAATTTTCTATGCATGCAATGACTGTTCTATTAGAGTATTTGACTGTTATATCAGTGTACCTCAATCTTGTATAAATATTTCTCTGGCTTGCATGAGGATGGAGACGGTGGAGAGTGGACACATTTCCCTTGCTCCCTCCTTCTTTGGGCCTACCATTGAATTTGCTTTTGTTGAACATCATCAAATAATATTTAGTATGTTCAAGTATTATGAATGACTCTGATGTGTATTGTAGGGGGTGCACTTGCTCCCTGTGCACCCCCTAGATCTACCCCTGGAAACAGGTATAGCAGTGATAATCAATTGCTGCATGGGTGCAATGTCTTGATGTCATCGACCATGCACATCCGATGGGTGTGTATAGTACCATTATGCAGGGAGAGCATACACATCTGTTTAGTGAGTACCTGCACATACATGTACTGACCGGAACTGCAAAAAGGGTCTTATAGTCTTTCCAAATATCTAAGTTTGACTGGTCATAACTCATCACATGTTTAACCCATTGTCTTATAATTACATCCAGGAACAGTGCTATGTTAGGAGTGTAAAAAACTTCGAGATGGTACCATACACACAAGTCTAGTTATGGATTGCAATTGGAAAGGCTATAAGACCCCTTTTCACAGATCCAGTCACGTATATAGACTATAGTAACACAGTAACATGCCGAGCCATTTCAGGTTGCGTAGACACTGACAGATATTATATGACTATACAAGTTTAGCTAAAGGATGCTGAGTTCAGCAATTCTGCTCCTTAGTAACTCACACTCAAATAAAAATCCTGGCAACAATATGCACTTTAAGCAGGTGGCAACTGACTGGTAGGCCTGATATTAAACATAAATCAAATGGACTATTATCACAATTGTCAGTAAAATATTGCTTAACCTCTAGTCATACTGAGACGGGGTTGTTCTCTTCAACTACCAGTAACCTGATCTGCTATTGTCCCCCAGTTCATGGCACATGCATTATAAACTTTTTGGAATCTTATAGTCAAAGCTGTTTGGGCTTGTTGGCAATCAGTAGTACTACATCAACATCTTTTATGGGGGATAGAGAAATTGGTAGACAAGTTCTATTCTGGATAGTATACACGTGGGGGTGCAGGTAGAGTACGCAAACAATATGAATGAGAAGTATGGAGCTACAATGCCATCCGAGCATGTATATTCCATTGTCTCTACACACATTGGAAACTTTGGAAAGAAGCCAGGCCTAACTCAAAGTACCCATTATGTAAAAGATAAACATTGAAAAGCAGACGATCTATCTGTGAGATGCAACCAAGTAGCTATCTTGTATGGTAAAAAACTCTAATTAATTTTATCATGACCTATAATCTTTTTTTGCAGACCTCATATAACGGGTACGTATGCTGCAATACAGTACTTGTATATATCCATATATGGGATTATGGGACATCATACATATAGAGAGCCTAGCTAATGAGTTCTTGCACTCAATCACTGCCTTCAGTTTCAAGTGGTTATCCTGGTGTAGTAGTATACCTGCTCAGTATAACTGATCACACAAGATGGTATTATGTTTACAGTAAATCCCCTTAAAATTACCAGCTATTCAGTGCAACAACTGTTGACTGTTTATTATCACAGTGTATCTGAATTTGATTTACAAACAGTAAACACTTACTGCACACAAAAGTATCTACCATATTTTGAAAGACTATTAGTGTATCACATGTGGTCTGCTATAACTATGTATATATATATATACGTATATGTGTGTGTGTGTGTAGCACAAAATTAAGTTACTATAGTAGTTTGATTCTACAACATGAACTGCTGTTACATTATTCCTACACACAATTTAACACCATGCTTGTAAGTTGATCAGTTTGTTTGACCTGCTATTTTTTGTTCTACATAGGTTTTTACTTTTAAAACATACTGATGTATGAGCAGTTATGCAATATACAGTGTATACAGCAATAATTTGGGACTGGTATTAATTGTGCATACATATATACTTGACATTATATTGTTGGAGTATGTGTGCATGTTGCAGTGTGGCTTTATCAATGCAATTTTCATAAGGTCACAATTAACCTGCTGCAATCGTGGCCATCAGCCATCATTCATCATTGCTCTATTTATTGAACTGCATACCTGTAGAAGCAGCAGATGTTATTAATAATGAGATCATGTACAATAATTTATGAAGCCAAATAAAAATTGAATTTTATTGAGCAGTTCTTGGAATCTGCTGACCTCCACATCTATAGGTATAGATTGGGACAGTACCTGGTCAAATCACTATACAGTATGTAGTGATATCATGTGTATGGTTTGGGGGCTAACATGCAGTTATTCAGTGTAGTTGTTGATTGTTGATTACCACTGACTATGAGTAAACAGATAGTGTGGTAGGCTATAAGCATATACTATAATTGGTAATGAAGTGTAGCCTGATACAGGGTTGACAATTATCAAGTAGTATTGTATATTAGGAATTATTGACTTACTCACAAAAAATATTTTATTTTTATTAAATGCTATCCCACTAGGGACCTGTGAGAAGGCTAAAGCCCGACCAGAAACCAGCCTCACAATGCCTTTATGGCTGTGTTGGTCAAGCCCAAAATTGTCTTAATATTTCTTCTGATAAGTTACTTTGGAATTCAAATATTATACTTCATAATTTTCTATCAACCGGCTGACTAGCTATCTGTTACCTGCCTGATGCCTTCAGACAAGCATAACTGCTAACTTAAATGCTGATATTTTGTTGCTTCAGCCCGACAGGTGCCATTTGGCATACCGCAATACATACAATGTATGCATCACGGTTGCCTTCTTTGTGTCCCATTAATTCTCACTGACAAACATAAGGTGTCGATTCGTAGTGATATGTGATGTAAGGTGTGATGGCTTCCTTACACTTGCAATGGAAATCGTCTGTATAATTATTCCATAATGACTGGATTGATCACAGAGGCAATGCTTGTAATGCTCTTCATGTGACTCTGTGTAATGGGCTGAACATAGTTGAAAACATAGTATAATGGCTGCTTCACTTTTTCAGTAACCAATAATTGAGGCATGTGTACAGATGAAAACATAAAACACAAGTCTGGCACCATTCTTTCCTTTGATGCGGTTTGTGCTGGTTTACTGTCATAATTATGTTACAAACAAAAATTCAAGTTGGGATTTTAAGTTTGATTGTGGACATAAAAAGTAGCAAAATCACTTATACCTGCAGATATTCCGCTAGCTAACCTAATAAGTGTCCACAAGTGTATCTCCAGGCATGGCCAGGTTATCTCCTTTGACTGAATTAGGCTGGGATTAAATGTCCACTAGTGTCTGTCGGTGTAGGTGTAAGTGACCTCCCTTGTTTCCCTACTTTTTATGTCTATGATCTCTAATTGAACTTTAAATTCCTAAATTATACTTGCATTGTATGGAAGTAAGTACTAGTGTATATGTGTTATGACTTGCTCATCGAGTTATTCCTTTTTCCAGATTGAAAAATGGCTGTTTCTTTGCTGCAACTATTGGTTATATGGATGAATATTTCACTGGGGTTATCATATCTACATCATGCGATTGTTTCAGACAATCCAGGAGCACCAGAATGTAAGTGGTTTGATCTGAAGTACCATTGTGGATCACTGGACCACATGTTTGATTTGTTGAGCAAAAAATCTAAATCAGTCGATGTTACTGTTGAACCTGGGAATTATAATTTAATGTCATCTTATCCTCTTTATGATTTACGCAATATTAGGATAAGGTCCAGCAACCAACCAATGACTGTTAATATATTTTGCAAACATAATCCTAATGTGGATCAGAATGGTGATACTGGTGTTGCATTTATGCGAGGTAGTGATTTGATCATTGAATACATAAGCATCAATTGGTGTGGGATGACACATGTTAGCACCAGCCAAACCTCTATAGGAAAGTTTGTTTATTTTCGTAGCGCACTCTATTTTGCTAATTCTACTAATATAAAAGTAGCACATGTTATCCTGCAACATAATAATGGGATTGGAATGGCAATTGTGAACTCGCATGGGAAGATTGAGATTAAGCATTCGCTGTTTGCAAATAATTCACTAAATCCTAAGGAACAAAATGAAACATTTACAGGTGGTGGTGGATTATACATTGAATTTACCCGTTGTGCTCCAGGACTAACAAACTGCTCCAAGGTGCATACACATAATCGATATTCACAATATATTATAGATCAGTGTTTGTTTGATGGTAATAATGCTACATACAATGTGATTGAAACTGATCAACCTGTTCATAACCATTATGTCACTATTGGCCGTGGAGGTGGTATATCCATTTGGTGTTTTGGGACTGCATCAAACAATAAATTTTACATATCTTCTTCTAACTTCACTAGAAATGCTGCAAATCAAGGTGGAGGGATTAACATTGATTTTAGAGATGACAGCTACAACAACCATGTCAAGATCTCCCAGTGTTTATTCAGACATAACAAAGGTAAAAAATACCAAGGTGGTGGTGGAGCATTGGTTGGCTATGTCATATATCAGTCTGGGAGTCATGTGACCTATAACAATGTTACATTTGTTGATTGCAATTTTACTGAAAACTATGCACTGTTGGGTGGAGGAGGAGGCATAAATTGGTTTGGGAGTCATGAACCTAATGTCACCAAGCCTACTAATCACTATGAAGTTACAAGGTGTAAGTTTGAAAGAAATGAAGCTCAAATTGGTTCAGCTATGGTCATCTCAAAAGAATTTTTTGACTCTATTCCTGGTGGTATTTTATCAGCTCTGATTATCAACAACTGTTCATTTATCAATAATAATATCCAGCAATCAACAAAAACTATTCGTACCCATAAATCTGCCTCTGAGATTGGTGCAGTTGTCTCTATAGGATTTGGCTTGCAGTTCAAAGGATGTACACTATTTACGGCAAACAATTCTACTGCAGTTGTGGGAGATGATGCTGTAATAGAATTTTGCCATGATTCTACGGTGACATTTTGTAAAAATGAAGGATTGAAGGGTGGTGCAATATTACTTATAGAAGGTGCATTTCTAAAATTACATCCAAACAGTACGGTTTTGTTTTTTGAGAACTCTGCTCTTCTCTATGGAGGAGCTATATTTGTGGAAATGGAGACCCCATATGAATATATTCAGTCACATATTTGTTTTATGCAATACCACAAAGAAAATACCAGTCCTAAACAATGGAATGTTACATTAAAATTCACCAATAACACAAGCTTTACTAACAATACAATATTTTCTAGTACACTGCAGCCATGTTTTAAAGAATACTCCAGTGTAGCATTTCTTCAGTACAAGTTCTTCATTTATGAGCCTTTATTTGCCAACAGTACAGTTGCAACATCTCCCAGCAATTTTAAAGTCAACATGTCAGTCATTTCTGTTTCACCTGGTAAGGTTTTTCCACTTCCTATACAACTGATAGACGAACTTGACCATGTTGTACCGGTCTTTGTGCTAATTGCTACATGCAAAAACCATGAACAAGGAGCATTTGTTCTATCACCTTATCAATATACTAATGGATTCATGCGAATAGCAGGAAATCCTACCGAGACATGTTCTTTGGAGTTAAAAACTGATAGTAATCATCAAATTAGTACTACTATTACGGTAGATTTAACTTTGTGCCCTCCAGGATACTATTATAGCGAAACATCTAAACAGTGTGAATGTATTTCTACTCACTTGCATGGTAACTTGATTTTTAGGTGTGATATTTCTCAGTTTCAAGCTTATGTTAATCCTGCCTATTGGGTTGGGTATACACCAGTCAACACTGACAATGCAAATGAGACTATAGTTGGTCCATGTCCATTTGGATACTGCTATGGTACTACTCACTTATCCCTCAGAGATGCACTGTTACCAAAAGACGCTGACAGGACTCTATTGAATCAAACTGTGTGTGGTGCTGCACAAAGAACTGGCACATTATGTGGATCGTGTATTAAAGGATACAGTGTAGTGATGAACTCTCCCACGTTTCCATGTCACGACTGTAGAAAGAAATATTTTGGAGTCTTTTTCTTCTTACTGTCTTATATTATTCCAATCACAGTGTTATTCTTCTTGTTTATGCACTGTAAGATTAGAATCACATCTGGGTGGTTTGTTGCATTTTTGTTTTTTGCTCAGATTGTTGGTAGTGACATTAACTTTGCTTTTAATTATCGTATTAACTCTGCTTCTCCAGTGGTGTTTTTGTTTTCTAATATCCTGTATTCTATTTATAGTGTTTCTAATTTAGAACTTTTCCAAAACAATGTATTTTCTTACTGTCTTTTTGAAAATGCAGGAACAATTGACATTTTAGCTTTCAAACTCTTAGCGGCATTATATCCATTAGGGTTGATCATTGTATATTCCCTTATTCGGCATTGCCACAGATGTCAGCGGTGTGAGCAATGCATGCAATTACATAGATCAATTACATTTGGAGTATCAGCATTTTTCGTACTATGTTTTGCCAAAGTAAATGCTATAGCCATTTCCATTTTGAATTCAGTGGAGGTTCAGCAATATGATATTCAAGGGCACTGGAGAGGGTACAAACGAGTTGTATACTTACAAGGAGATCTGAAAGTTTTTGAAGGGAGACATTTAGTGTATAGTGTCTTTGCCATAGTAGTGGTTGTGATGATTGTGATCATACCTACAGTGATTTTGTTTTTTCATCCATTGATCAAGTATCTTCTAGGAATGTTAGGATTGGGAGAAAGTGGACCAATAAAGTGCATTGAAAATAAACTTCGTATTCATAAATTGCAGCTTTTATTTGACACTTTTCAAGCTGACTACCGACGCAAGTACAAATTCTTTGCAGGACTACACTTTTTTCTTTACAGAACATTGATATATGTCATTGTGATGACAGCCCCAACACCGAGTGTCAGTGATCTGCAGTTAAAGTTACTTGTAGTGCTCTTTGCTATTTTGGTCATTCATTTGATGTTGAGACCTTTTAGAAGTCCAACTGATAACAAAGTTCATTCCCTTGTCTATGTACTTCTCATCATCCTTATAGGAATCTTGTACTTGTTCGTAACAGATGATGACTATACCTTTACTATTTACCTTGGGACTATGTTGTCATACATCCCCCTTCTATGTCTAGTTGCTTACATTATATGGAAATTATGGCAGCAACGCCTGAAATTTTTCCTTTCAAAAAAACTGTATGGTGTGGAGTTAGAAGATTCTTCTACATATGAACGAATCACTGATAGCTTTTATGAAGACACATTGTAACTGGTTAAGCTCATTAAACTGTTGACTTATATAAATGGTTGTATTGTTATGATGTAATGTTTGTCGTGTGTGTATATATTCGTACTAGACATCCTTTTGATGAGTCATGCTATAGATGTAACTTACTTTTAGTTAGCTAACATACAATAATGTACAGTGCAGCAAACGTGTGATATCACTGTCTTTAGTTAATATATATATTAACTAAAGACAGTGATACACACATACCTACATGTATATGTACATAATTTTAAACCAAATTACTAAACTTATATAAGTTTAGTAATTTGGTTTAAAATTATGTACATATACATGTAGGTATGTGTGTACCTGACCCATAATATTATGGTATTATGCAAGAAGTTATTATGTATTATCAAATAACATTATATACAGACAATAATGATGGACATTATAGTAATGATCGTTGCGTTATATGGATTAACAGTGCCAGAATGATCCTGAGGTATTGGGCACTTCAGTGTACTGATATCGATGTTGATGACAATCCCCTTTTCCCTTAGTTATAGGTTTGTAGTCTGTAGCTACCAGAGCTGGTTCCTGGTAGACCCTCAGAATTATATGTCTCTTGCAAGCCTAAGTTTTTCTGTATGTGTAGCTGTATCACAATTCTGTAAAGCAATATCATACAGTACGATAGTATCATACAGTACGTACGATAGTACTGTATAGTAGAGACCACAAAGGAGTAGGTGTGGCCCAAGAAATAATATCACCCAAAAACTAGCCTCAATTTTCCCAGATGACGATGAGGCAGTATTGGTTAGGTGAAACTAAGCCCAAACAAGCTTTCAGGTCGACCCGAAACACTTTCAATAAGTTACTACAGAATTTAAAAAAAAATTATTTAACGGAATTTTCTACCGACTAAGTAAGTAACTGACTGATGCCTTCAGACAAGTGTAACTCGATAACAGCTAAGGCTACGGGCTTGATTTTTTCACTGTTCGACATCGCTTTGGGCCGGGAGGTGCCTTTTGGCATACTGCAGTATGTACAATGCACTCTTCATGGATTTACCACTGTCCTCCTTTGTGTCCCATTCATCTTTGCTGACAGCGAAAAGCCTCAATTTGGCGGCAGCACATGATGGCTTTCCTTCGAAACGGAAGTCGTCTGTATTTTTCATAGTGGTTACTCTGATTACAGAGGTGCTTTTTCAAACAGTTCTTGATTCATACTGCTGTGTAACGGGTTGAACGTAGCCAACAACAAACCGTAATGGATACTTCACTTTTCAGATGATAATTGATATAACTGGGGCGCGTGGTACTATTTCTTTCTTTTGGTATGCATGGATTGCAGAGTGCTTTTTGAACAGTTCTTGATCTGAAATGCTGTGTAACGGGTTGGGAATAGCTGAGAATGAAGCGTAATGGATACTTCACTTTTCAGACGATAATTGGGGTTCGCGGCGCCATTATTATTTTTTATTAATTAGCAAAGCCCACCAGGGGCAACACGCTAATGTCCATTATAATTACATACAATACTAATCAGATTGTTTTTAAAAGTGTCAATGTCAATCTTGTTAATATCAGAGATAGGTAGTTGGTTCTATTGTTTGTGGTAAGAAAGAGTACTTGTAAACATCAATTCTTGTTGGTAAGTGAAATAGCTAGAGGGGGTGGTTGGAATGAGTGTATGATACTGGAACTGATGGAGGTATACAACGATCGGGTATGACTATTAACCTTCTCAAAATTTTGAACAGCAAAGTAAGTCGAGTCATTGTCCTTCTGTCTTGGAGACTTGGCCATTCAAGGTATGTCAGCATGTCTGTTACACTGTCGTGCTGTTGCTCACTAGATCCGAACCACGGTTTGTTTAGAACAAAATGAGCAGCCCGATGCTGGATCATTTCAAGTTTGTATATACTAGTGTTGTGGTAGGGATCCCAGATGGCTGAACAATACTCAATGGATGGTAGTAGTAGTTGTTTGTATAGATGGTCTTTAATTTCTATTGGTGCAGTGTGCAAGGCCCTTTTTAGGAAGCTGAGAAGTTGGTTAGCCTTGCTGCAAATATAGTTGATATGGGGGTCCCAGGATAATCTGTGATGAAGACGGATACCTAGATAGTTATGTTTCAACAGTGTTGGGCAAGTTACATTTTAAAAGTAACTAGTCACATATTACATATGTGACCGGGCCTGCGAAAATAGGGCATGTAACACATAAATATTGCCTACTTTTTTGAAATTTGATGTGTCATAACAGTGTATTCCATAACTCTGTAGCCATGACATTTTCAGCACGTATTAAACATTTTGTTGGCTTTACAATACAAGTTACAGAATGAAAATATTCTATACCAATACTAAGATATGACATGTTATGTGACGGGGTGTAGTTTGTGCCCACATGCCCTATTTTTGCAGGCCCGGTTACATATTACTTGCAACTGAACTATTTAGTTACAGTTACACATTACTCATAAAATAAAGTAACTGTAATAATATTACATATTATATTACTTCTGTGCCCACAGCCTTAAGTTGTCACATGTGCAACTACCACCTTATTACGTGACATAATAACGTTGCTGGACAATGCGTAAATCTTGGTTATAAGTAAAAAGCTGGTGAATAAGCTTCATTCAGTAGGCTTCGTGGCTAGTCATTACCCAGTGGATTACTAACGAGATTAGTAATTTTGTTACTTTTAGTAATAATAATACGTAATATTAGACTCGTTACAGTAACTTCATTACTTAGGTAACGCGTTACATTTGTAAGTAAAGTAATTTGAGTTATATTACCAGTTTTTATAGCGTATTGCATTATATTACTTAGTTACCACAAAAGTAATAATATTACTTAACGTGTTACTTATGTAACACGTTACCCCAAACACTGTGTTTCAATACTGTATTGAGTGGGATGTTGGACATTTTGTATGTAAAGCAGCTTTTGTTGTGATGTAATGTTATTTGTAAAATGTTACATTTAAGAATATTGAACTCCATCAGCCAGTCGCTTGCCCATTTGGTTAAAGAATTTATTCGACCATGGAGAAACGATTTCAGCTAATGCATCATGTTTCCTCTAATTCCATAATATTCTAATTTGTATAGGAGTCTTGAGTGTGCTACTTTATCAAATGCTTTGGAGAAGTCTAGTATTGCAGCATCAATTTGATGGTTGTTGTCCATGTGTTTAGCAATATCATTATTGGTAATGAATAGTTGAGACTCACAGGAGTGTTTGGATCTGAAACCAAACTGGCTTTCTGATAGGATGTTTTTTTTTATGTGTGGGTTCACCAAGTCATAATAATTATTTTACAAAAAGGTTAACAAACAAGTACACAGAAAATTTGGAATTTTCAACTAGAGTAGGGACCATAGCATATCGATAAAAAGTATTGAAACAAGCTGGAGTAATGCACGATATTAAATCACAGTAAAACAATAAGAAGTGTTATATCCCTACTGTGCTCAAAATACCATAATGCACAGTAGGGATATAACACTTCTTATTGTTTTACTGTGATTTAATATCGTGCACTACTGACTCCAACTTGTTTCAGTACTTTTTATCAATGTACTATGGTCCCTACTCTAGTTGAAAATTCCAAATTTTTCTGTGTACTTGTGTTATTATTATTATTATAGTTTTGTAGACTCTTTCTCTGTCTTGTCATCATGGCAGTTCCTGGTATTATAGCTATGTACCTCGTAGACATAGGCCACTCATTCTAGATAATGTACAGGGATGATTAACGTCTTAAGACAATAATATAGTATACAAACAGGGGCCTAGACTCAGGGTTACCATACACTGATAGCCAAAGAGTGATCAGTGCAGGAGCCCTGACAAGACTTAGTTACATTACTTAACTTACAGTACAAAATTAATTACACAGTAACAAAGTTCAGGTCAAGAGGTCCAATAGATCCCACTCCAGGGAAGCTCTAGAATTGAAAATTCCGTAAGAGCAGGAGATTGCAATACAAGCAGCCTGCTTAAACAGTGACCGGACAGTTTTCTTTGACACACAACAAGTAGTAGCCATTTGAGCAAGTGTTTCTTGCATAAAGTGACCTATCTCAATAGAAATGAGATCAACAACTAGTCCAGTGCTTTGAAGATCATCATACAATAAAGAGCCATATCTATTTTCCTTCCGAGCTCTTGCAGTCAATAAGTGTTGCTGGGTTTTAGTGGGAATGGTCAGCTCAAACAGGTAGATGGAATCCTCAGAAACCAAGACCAAGTCAGGTCTGCTAAGGGAGGTAGAAAGTTTAATGGGGATAGTGCTAGGAGGGCTGACACTGGCAAGATAACCTGGAAGGTCAGCATAAAGTTTAAAAAATTCTGGTAAATGCTTTTGAAGCCCGTGAACGAAAACCTGCAAGACTGAATCATGCCTCCAGGTATACCTACCCTGAACGAGAGCAACAGAACATCCGGTCAAGATATGATTCGTGGTAGGTTGGGGTTGTCGTGCTTTATTTTCTTTTCTATTTCAATCCCCCCTCCCACCCCAGGAAGCAAAAGAAATTCACTATTTTGAAGGGCTGCACTTCTCACTATTTTGATGTATCAGTTAGAAGCACACTCCATCCTGGTTTTCTAGTTCTACTCCTGGGTTTGCAGTCTTTCAGGGTGAAATGGAGAAGAATTCTAAACACAACAACCTAGTGGAGGCTGCAGGTGGTAAGTTTTTACCACTTGTGGTAGACAATTTTGGGTGTGGACACCATCTAGCATAGAAACATTATGATCTATTGCTCGTTCTTCTACTGTTAGAAATAGACTTTTGGTGGGAAAAGTTTTCGCTACTTTATTGAAAGACTAAGTGTTCAACTATATAAAAATGATTTTGTGCGTTTGGTATCTTCATCCTCATTTAGAGGATGATTGGTTTGAGGGTTACTCAAGTCAAGAGGACAATTCCTTTGATGATCATTGTTATGAGAGTTCCAGCAACCAGATTTGTGTTACTGATGGTGAGAAGGTCTTGCAGGATATTTGTAGTGAACTGGTAGTTAAAGAAGCCTCTCATTCCAAGTTAGAAGATAATGATTGTGACAGTAGTGATTCTCTTTCTACTGATTGTAGTGCTTCTTTTGCTGTTACTATTACAAACACGTTTTCTTGATTTTTCTTCACTTGTTATGGAGGAGGTTCCTAAGAATCCTCAATACTTAGAGCCTCTGGTCTCAGTTCATTTGGTGCCTTCTCCACAGCTTCAGGTAACTATTGGGAGGAAAAAGGGTGGACAAGCTGCTTCATCAGGGTTACCTAATGTGGCCATTTACCCTGCTTCTGAGGTGTTATATGAGGGGACTGCTCCTCTATCCTTGGCTACAGGATTTGCAGTGGAACCAGATCCTAGTTTATCTCAATAACACTTTCACCTAGCTCCCAAACCTCGTTCACCAAAAGCCCCTTTATTTCTTCCATTTGTCAGCCCTTTCCTACCCAACACTGCTGTCTTCCTAACTACCTTCAGCAACAAGCAGAGTCAATTTGGATGCCATCTTTCCTTCATTCTAGCAATGTGTTAATGTATCAAAATTCAAGCACAACTATCCCCACCACACCTCTCCCTGCTGCACCCTTCCCTTTCCCTACCGCTTCTGGTAAACTAATGTACTATATAATTATAATCAGTGCTATCGATGACATCATTAAAAGAGAAATCAATAATGCAACTACTGGAAATCTGAATATGTCAACGGCTGTGGGGTCCACACTCTGAAAAATCCTGTACGAGATTTGAAGTTTCAGAGCATTTAAAATCTTAGTAGCATTACGTGTTACGTAGCAAGGTAAGTGTCCCTAACATGAGACAGTACACATTATGGGACACTTCGATAATTTGAGCTATAATTACTCAAAAACTATTAGGCACTTACTTCAGTGTTGTAGCATGCTAATTCTCACAAGTGTGTAAAAATTTAGCTAAATAGTGCATAAATCATGAGAGCTGTTGAAGATGTCGATATAGCTTAAAACCATGTAGATCAAGCTTAATCTTGTTGTCTAAAGATGACCCTGTAAAAAGCTGGTAAATATGATGAAATTCAATTGTGTGTAGAATCTCATTTTCATAAAAAGTTGCTTGAAACATTATCTATTATCTAAAAGGTAGAAAAAGTAATCACTCAACTAAGGAGTTCAGTAGTTTTGGCATGTTCCAGTAACATCTGAAGTGAAGGAAACACATACAGTGGTTATATCTGCCTCTGCATTGGAATTGTACTGCACTGATTGTCGATATACTTTGAAGATGTATTAGTAAAGGTTTTAGTGTACCTTCACATAAATTAGAAGCTATTTGCAACTTTCAGTGTCTGAAAGTAGAACCGTCTCATAATATGATCGGCTGTCTCTCATAATTATGGGCATTTACATGTCAGGAAGCCATACAAAGAAATTATGGTCTCTTGCAAGCAATATCCATCAAATTTTAATATTCTATATGGAACATATTGGTGTGAACCTGGTCCAAATTTTATTGCTTTACGTGTTTTCTGCTTAAGTTAGAGGATATTGAAATAGTTTGCAAATCTTTCTCTCATAATATGTAGCTACACTGTCTCATGATTATGTACACCTACAACATTGAGACATGCACCTTAGAAGTTCTCATCATTGGATTATGCTATATGGCTAATTTTTTTTTGACTAAAGTAAATAGACCAATTGATGAGTCCCCAATTGGTCATAAATTTAAGTCCCTATGAGTTATCTGTGTGAAGTAATATTCAATCATCCTTAAGTGTTTTTTAAAATTTTTTATTTATTTTTTATTCCGGCCCTAATGGTACTCCCATCCTCCCCGATCTCTAGCTAGTTAATTTAATTTATAAAAGACAAAAAGCAGAAAAAAGCAGCTAAACCTACAGAGCCTACACAGACCTGCAAAAACACCGCATGGGCCGCCAGCATACACACAGCAAAAACCCCCGGACAGGGGCCTTAAGAAGAAAGCCCTGCAGACTACTGACCAAACTGCGGGGAGTGGGAGCATGAAACAGAGTTCAACTCCCACAAAGGACTGCCAGGCAACAAGCTAAATCCTTAAGTATCCCATAATGTAAAGCGCTAATAATAATAATAATAATAGTAACACTTACCTTATACGGAAATACGCGTAATCGAATTCTCTGCAAACTTGTGGGGATGCTGGACGTAGCATACGTGGTGCTGAAAATACGGAAGTATAAGGAAATATACGGAACTTTATAACAATTTTGAGAGATTTCAGAAAAAAAATAAAAACATTTCAAAGAGGGCTGGACGAAGATTTCAAAAGAGTTGTGGACCCCTCGCCGACGTGATTCGTTGTTTGAGGCTACATACGGCGCTGAAGAGTCCTTGGCATTCAGGTTGCAGGTATAGCTAACAGACCATCAATACATACTTGTATTAATAATAATAATATGTGTTTAACAACACGATTGTGCATTTATTAACCTTGCATGTTATAGCTACATGTTGTAGCTTGTCAGTAGGCTGGTCTTTGTGCCGTCGGAATACGCTAGTCCCTTCGGCATATAGCTACAGTCGATTGCATGCAAAATTCTCATATGCCGCGTACCGTGAGTGCATGTTTCCGTAAGGCTCCTTGTGAGTAAATTTTAAAGTTGTTGTCCGGTTTCGCCACGGATTCAACAGCAATTGAACTACACTAATATTTTTCCTCAGTCCAGTTGATCCGGTGTCACTACAAATAGTTTCAGTCCAGCCGTGGCCACGGAATATTTACGGCACGCGAGAAAATATTTTTCAACAATCTCCTATTAGCTATATATATTCAGCCTGTAATTGACTGAACTCCGGCGGTGGCACACCGCTAACTTTTTTTTAAGGAAGAAGAACCGGCCCTAGTTGGCACTCTAATCCACCACACTCTAACTACTGTGCGCTAAGATGTTCTATACTGAAACGCCGCTAACTGTAGTAAAGTAGTGGGTTCTGACAGCGTTTCGAAAAGCATGTAGCCTACTAACATTATCAGTACAGTGGAAACTGAAGTTAGCCACGAAATAAGATTCATTGAAGCCATAAACTTAGGCCACTCCAAATAAATTTTCTGTTTCCCGTCCACCGCCCGCATCTAGCCTAGTTACTGTCAGCTTTAAATATTCCATTATTCCGTATTCTTCCATTATTTTCCGGTTATTCTTGCATACTGAAAGGCTCAGTAAAAGCCATCTTGAAATAGTGTCAGCTCACATGTCAGCAGTGCTGTCAAGTCGGCACAGACTGCACGTTTGTGCTATTTTTGCAACTTGAAAAGGAAGGTACAAACTTAAGCATGCTTTTATGCAGCTTTTCCAGGAAAAAAATGGCTTGAAAAGCTGCCAGCATCATAATGAAATAATGGAAATGGACCACCCGCCCGCATGCAAATATGCTTGAGTCCAGGACGGGAAACAGAGAATTTATTTGGAGTGGCCTTATCTCCGCGTAATTAATAGCCACAAAACCAGCAAACTGCAGTTGATGGGATTAGCAAATGAGTTTAGTAAGCTAAATCACTAGCTGTTTCTTGGGAGAAATGTCTGTGGGGCAAAGTATCGGTATCGGATCGGTATCGGCCATTTCTGGCCTCAAATGTATCGGTATCGGATCGGTAGTGAATAAGTGGTATCAGTGTATCACTATTAGTTACTACCACGGTAACTGTAATGCTTGTTCTGTAAAAGGAAGAGAGTGCAATGGGGATTATTTGTGTGACGCAATTCATGCATCCATATAGATCTAAGCGGAATTTTATTTTCCACTGAAACCACTGATTTCTTAGAATATAGTTTGTTTAGGTACCAAAATGGTATTATGGTTGCTATGGAATCTACAGTACAAGCGTTGATTAGCTATGTACATTCATTGGGATTTGTGGATAACTATAGCTATACGTGTAGCTATGCATCCACATGGTAGGGTCTGCAATCCAAATAATCAACTTTTACAAATCAATCCCCCTACCATTGTGGGATGTTCACTGTAGTATTCCATTGCTAGATCCACCATGAAATTAAACCGGAGGCATGTTTGATGTCTTCACACAGAAATATCGATTTTGGTGTATTGTGAGATGCAAAAAAAAAAATTTTTTTTTAAAATTTGTGTGTGCTCCTTGCAAAGAACTTGCTACTTAGCTAGATATATATTATCTAGAGTTATTGTAGTTAAAAAGTACGTACAGTAATAAGTAGCTAAATGATTCACTGGGTTCCCGGCACAGGGTTGCTTCTTTCAAAAATTAGGAAACGAAACAAAAAAAAATTCGATTTCAAACTGCGCTTACAGCCAAGGCAAGAAAAACCAACTCTTCCTCATAGTGATGTGATAAGGTTGGATACGTAGTCTGTCTATGCTGTTAGTCTTGAAAGGATCTGAGACTTCTCACCATCTGGGTGAAGAGCATCAAATATTCGTGCATCATTCCAAAGGATTCTCTCAATGGTGCCAAAGTCCTTTCCAGCACTTCTGATACCACACTAGTCACCTAATTTTGTTTAGAATGATGATAAATGATGGTACAAAACATTTAGTAGTAGTAGCAGTTGGTGTTTCGGTGATTTCATATGATGCAGTATACCAGCAGCTCACCAGGAGCTCCATGCACCCAGCTCGAATCGAAAATGAAAGATTTTGTGCTTTTTTCGGTTTGTTTTGGGATATTTTGCAACATAATGGTGATGTAGGATGATCTAGTAAAGATTTGAAGGTGCTGTGGAGTGTGAGAGATGAAGTCAAATTTGGACAATTTAGTTGCCTCCCGTGGTGCATAGCTTAGAGCTAGGTGTGGAAGCTGTGGATGAAATAATAATTGACAAACGCTGCTACCAAACATCCAGGGACATTGTTTAAGTAATGACTGTTGTGGCTGCAGAAGCACTGGAAATGGTGAGAAAGCATGCACGATGCAATTTCTAATGCTGCAGAAAAGTTTGACGCTCCGGGCTCATCACCCAGATGGTGAGAAGTCTCAGATCTTTTCCAAACTACGTAATAGCATAGACAGACTACGCACCCAACCGTATTGAAACACTATGAGGAAGAGTTGGCTTCTCTTGTCCTGCGGCAGGTTGAAATCAAAAATTTGTATTTCTTTGTCTGTTTTTTCAAAGAAAGCAACTAGGGACCCGCCGATTATGCTGGCATAATAATGAGCATAATAGGTGCCTGAAAGCATTGAGCATAATGCTAGCATAATAGGCAGAACACTTATGCATTACCATAAATTCTTGGTTATCAAAATACATATCACAGAAAAAGATCGATATACTCTAATAGAACAATCAGAGAATAGTCCTACAGCTGACTGTTCTATTAGAGTATATCGATCTTTTCTGTGACATGCATTTTGACAAGCAAGAATTTAGAGTCTGTGCTTCAGCAACTTGCTATTTACTATAAAGTGCAAATTTACTAGGAAAACATGGGAATTGAGGTATAGATTCGAGCATAATTTGAGCATAATAGGTAAACATTGAGCATTAATTTAAGCATAATAGGCAAAATTTTGAGCAGTGCAGCATAGCATAATAGGTAAAATAATAAGCATAATCGGCGGGTCCTTAAAAGCAACCCTGTGCCAGCAAATCATTTACTTATTACTGTGCCTACTTTTTAACTACAACAACTCTGGATATGATTTGGCTAAGTAGCCAGCAAGTTTCATCCGGTCCTTTGTGTGGAGCACGAAATTTTAAAAATAAATTGTGCATCTCGTGAAATACTAAAACGATATTTCTCTGAAGACAACAATCGTGTTTCCAGTTTCCAGTTTCATGGTGGATCTAGCAATGGGATACTACAGTGAACATTCCACAATGGTAGGGCAATTGATTTGTAAAAGTTGATTTTTTGGACTGCAAACCCTACACATGGCTTAGTTACACACATTTGATATTGTATAGAGTCTCTAGCTATGCGTATTTGTATACAACTAGCTAAAAATTAATGCTTTTTAGTAGCTGAAAGCGAGTGAATAGCTGTAGATGTGTTGCAAGAGAGTGAATAGCTGAGGAGGCACCTACAGTAGTTGTGTTGTACATGTAATGTAGGATATGTGCCAGAGGGCATTGGTGATTTCTTTAGCAAAATCCTTTTGAAGGACCTATATTAGTTTTAATGGATAAAAGTGTATGCATGCTAACTAGTTGCACATGTTTGATACTTTAATTCTTTAGGTAACAAGATGGTGATTGTCAAACCACAACTTTTAGGCATGCTGTTGCTATTACATATGGGGATGGGATTATGTTATGAGCATCAGGTGATCGTTTCAGATGCTGCGAAACCAGAATGTATATGGGATGATTGGATATATTATTGTGGCTCCCTAGAGTCTATGTTTGACCTTCTGAAAGATAAAACAGAGTCAGTTGATGTTTCCATCAAGCCAGGGAATTATAATTTAACATCATCCTATTCCCTTAAAGACCTGCGCAATGTCAGAATAAGGTCAAGTGATCAATCTAACATTGCTAATATATCTTGCAAACCAGACTATGGGGTTGATCCTGATGTTGACACAGGTATTGAGTTTAAACATGGTTCTAACCTGATCGTTGAATATATCAACATCAGATGGTGTGGAATGAAGCATATAAGTACAAGTCAGGTTAAACCAGGAACATTTGTTTACTTCCATAGTGCTCTATACTTTGTCAACTGCACAGGTATAACTGTGATGCACGCTGGCTTGTATGATAATAATGGTACTGGAATAGCTATTGTGGATTCCACTGGGAATGTGGAAATCAACAATTCAAAATTTGTGAACAATTCACTAAACTCTACAAATCCAATGCTTACAGGTGGTGGTGGAGTTTACATTGAGTTTACAGACTGTGCTCCAGGTTTTACAACCTGTTCTGGGGATAACAAGTATAATAAACAGTCACGCTATGTCATAGACCAATGTGCATTTGACAGTAATGTGAATATCTATGAAAACAGTTCTGAACCTGATGACCCTGTCAACGACCATCACATTACTTCTGGTGCTGGAGGAGGGTTATCAATTTGGTTGTTTGGAGGTGCCCAATACAATTTGTTTTATATATCTTCCAACTTTACCAACAATCATGCAAATCAGGGTGGAGGCTTCAATTTTGAATTTCGAGACAACAGCAGTCATAATTTTGTAGATATCACCAATTCCCACTTCTATAACAACTCTGCTCTTAATTATCAAGGAGGTGGTGGAGCACTAGTTGGGTATATCATTTACCAGTTAGGTGGTCGTACTACCAGTAATAGTGTCACTTTTGCTAACTGTAACTTCACTCAGAATCATGCTTCAGAAGGTTTTGGAGGAGGCATAACATGGTTTGGTAGCCGTGAACCTGATGTATCAAAGCCTTCTAATTCTTTTATGATAGTTGGCTCTTACTTTGAAGGTAATGAAGCTCAACTTGGGTCTGCCTTTAGTGTTACGAAGGAATACTTTGAGTCTATACCTGGAGGAGTATTGTTAACAATGGTTGTTGATAATTGTTCATTTATTGGTAACAGTATTCAGCAACCAGTGGGTGCAAATTTCTTTATCCCAAATTCCCCCTCTGGAATTGGTGCAGTGGCCACTACAGGCTTTAATATACAATTCAGAGCATTTACAAGATTTATATCTAACAATTCCACTGCGGTGATTGGTGATAATGCTGTCATAGAATTCTATCATAACTCAGTTGTAACTTTTAAAGGCAACCATAGCTTAAGGGGTGGAGCAGCCTTACTAATTGAAGGGTCATTTATGAAACTTTATTCAAATGTGAGCATTACATTTTGTGAAAATACTGCAACACTCTTTGGCGGAGCCATATTTGCTGAAATGTCAACGCCATTTGAGTATCTCGGGTCACACATTTGTTTTTTACGATACTATAGAGAGGAGAAGGAACCACATGAATGGGATGTTACACTGAACTTTATCAGCAACAACTGTTACAGTACTAGTTATGTAAACAATACAATATTTTCTGGCACCTTGCGGCCATGCAAGAAAGAACACTCCAATCTTAGATTTCTTCAAATCCCAAATTTCAACTATACACCTCCGTTCTCCAGGGGAACAGTTGCCACATTGCCTACCAAGATTATTGTTACCACTTCAACCATTCAAAAATTTCCTGGTGAATACTTTCAACTTCCTGTGAAATTGATAGATGAACTCGACCATAATGTACCAGTCTTTGTGCTAATTGCCACATGTCATGGATACGGAACATATGTTCTATCTCCCTATCAATATAGTAATGGTTCCATGCGAATAGCAGGTAAACCCACTGAGACGTGTTTATTGGAGCTAAAGACTGACAGTAACTATCAAATCTCTAAAACTATCATGGTAACCTTGTCAAAGTGTCAACCAGGGTATTATTATAATACAACTTTGAGACAGTGTGAATGCATTGACAGAAAGCTTCATGGCAACCCAGTCCTAAACTGTGATTCTACTCAGTTTCTTGCTCACATTAATCCTGCCTATTGGATAGGATTCAAATCAAATAATTCAAATGTGACTTTAGTAGGTCCATGCCCAAATGGATACTGCTACAGAAAGTATTATCAGGATAGTGTACTGTTTTCAAAAGATAATATTAATGGCACTTATTTATCTCAACAACGTGTGCAGTTACCAAACAATGCCAGCAAGACCATATTAGACCATGCTGTATGTAGAGCTGCCAGCAGAACAGGTGTGTTGTGTGGGTCATGTATTGAAGGGTACGGTGTAGTGATGAACTCTCCCATGTTTTCCTGTGCCAAATGTAGTAATAATGAACAGTACAACGCACTTATTTTTATTCCATCTTATCTCATTCCAGTGACTCTGTTATTCTTTTTATTTATGAGCTGCAGAATAAGAATCGCATCTGCCTGGTTGAGTGCATTTTTGTTTTTTGCACAAATTGTTGGCAGTGAAATTAGCTTTGCATTAAATTATCAACTAAATGCTGATTCTCCAGTAGTTTTCATGTTTTCTAATGTTCTATTTTCAATTTACAGCATATCAAATTTAGAGCTCTTTGAAAATTTGTTTTCTTATTGTCTGTTTGATAGTGCAAAGACAATTCACATTTTAACTGTTAAACTTGCAGCAGCATTATATCCATTAGGATTGGTCATGGTTTATTCTCTTCTTCGAGCTTACTGCAGATCTAGATGTGGATTTTGTGAACATTTGATGCAATTACAACGGTCAGTTACATATGGATTGTCAGCATTTTTTGTGCTCTGCTTTGCTAAGGTTAATGTTCTTGCCTTTGCTATATTGACTCCAGTAGAAGTGGTATGGTTTGATACAGTGGATGGCAAGTGGAGAGGATTTGAGAGAGTTGTCTACTTTCAAGGAGACATGCAGTTTTTTCAAGGTGAACATTTACCATATGCTATAGGTGCCTTAGTAGTAGTGATAGTGATTGTAGTCATCCCAACAGCTATTTTGTTGCTTCATCCACTTATGGCTCGTTTGCTAGGGAGGTTAGGATTGGGAGAAAGCAGATTAATGCGATGTATTGAAAGTACCCTTCAAGTTCACAAATTGATGTTACTGATTGACTCATTTCAATTTGACTACAAGCCAAAGTACAAATTCTTTGCAGGGCTACACTTTTTTCTCTACAAAACACTTATATTTCTTATTGTCATGGTGACACCAACACAAAGTGTTAGTGATTTGTACTTAATCCTACTTGTAGTAATTTTGGTCATTCTGATTATCCATGTAATAACACGTCCATTTAAAAGTTCAAACCATAACAAAGTTTATTTCCTAATGTACTTACTTCTTATAGTCCTAATAGGAACACTGTATTTGCGTGCTACAAGAGATGGATATTCATATACTGTTTACCTTGGGACCATCTTGTCGTGCATCCCTCTCCTATGTCTACTGTGTTGTGTTTGTTGGAAGATAAAGATTTTTGCTCAAACAAAGCTTTGTGGTGTTGAGAACATAGAGGATTCACAGACATATGACATCATTTCAATTGATGATAGTATGTCTTGACATTTTTGCTTGATACTACTGCCAACATAATATAAGGCTGCATTCCTAATGTGTTATATTTTATTGTAGAATTGAATAATAACTATTTAAATAAAAATTTAAAAAGAAAGTAGGGACAATACATATGCTATAAAAAGTAAGGAAACAAGTCAAACAAGATTAGATGACTACTTGCTAAAATAAGACACATTTTAATCCCTACTTTTAGCTAATTTGATATAGCTAGTCTTATTTCAAGATGTTAGCCAAAAGTGGACATTAAAATGCATCTCATTTTAGCAAGTAGTCATCTAATCTTGTTTGACTTTCTTTCCTACTTTTTATAGCATGCGTATTGTATTGGTCCTTACCTTCTTTTAAAAATTTTAATAAAAAAAACTAGTTTGTTAACTTTTTATGTCTAGATATATTCCCATCCTTTCACTGAATTTTAGCACTAGAACAGAGTTCATGGCCTCCTAACTCTTCTTGATATTTTGCGGGTTTGGTCAGGCAAAGTAATGGCTAGAGTCAGGTTACCACTAAATAGGGTTACCACTAAAGCTACATGCAAAACTAAGTATGCATGCATTTTAGGGATCTGGATTGCCTCCATCTAGGACAAAATTTAATAGCCACTCTGAGATTGCATCTGAGAGTGTTTCAAGACAGAAACCAGTGGTTTATTTGATGACTGCTCTATTAGAGTATTTTATTGCTTGTCTGTTCCATTAGAGTGTATCCATCTGTATTTTTTAATCAGCAAAAGTGGCCATAGTGGCCGTATAGTGCCTTGTTTTTTTCACAGCTATCTTCTCTTTGTATATGTATAGTGCTTTTGGTTGTAGCTTTTTCTTTCGTTCCATTCAAAGGCATGATTACCTCGCCAAAAACTAAACTGGTAAGACCATAAAGCAACTAGAGATAGCAATTCCTTGACTACTATTCCCATTCATATGAGGGCACTTCATTAAAATCACGTTCACTCAATAATCATGTGTTAAGGCAGTAACGCGTGCCGCAACTATCAATTATTTTTTTGGTGAAGGAAGGCAGATATGAACAGTGTGGTGCAGTGGACGAAACGTAATCGAAATAACAGATTTGTGTATTCGCCGTCATTACCTTGGCTGTCTGAAGTTTCCGGAGCACTACCGGGTCTGGCAGGCAGGCAGGCAGGCAGGCAGGCAGGCAGGCAGGCAGGCAGGCAGGCAGGCAGGCAGGCAGGCAGGCAGGCAGGCAGGCAGGCAGGCAGGCAGGCAGGCAGGCAGGCAGGCAGGCAGGCAGGCAGGCAGGCAGGCAGGCAGGCAGGCAGGCAGGCAGGCAGGCAGGCAGGCAGGCAGGCAGGCAGGCAGGCAGGCAGGCAGGCAGGCAGGCAGGCAGGCAGGCAGGCAGGCAGGCAGGCAGGCAGGCAGGCAGGCAGGCAGGCAGGCAGGCAGGCAGGCAGGCAGGCAGGCAGGCAGGCAGGCAGGCAGGCAGGCAGGCAGGCAGGCAGGCAGGCAGGCAGGCAGGCAGGCAGGCAGGCAGGCAGGCAGGCAGGCAGGCAGGCAGGCAGGCAGGCAGGCAGGCAGGCAGGCAGGCAGGCAGGCAGGCAGGCAGGCAGGCAGGCAGGCAGGCAGGCAGGCAGGCAGGCAGGCAGGCAGGCAGGCAGGCAGGCAGGCAGGCAGGCAGGCAGGCAGGCAGGCAGGCAGGCAGGCAGGCAGGCAGGCAGGCAGGCAGGCAGGCAGGCAGGCAGGCAGGCAGGCAGGCAGGCAGGCAGGCAGGCAGGCAGGCAGGCAGGCAGGCAGGCAGGCAGGCAGGCAGGCAGGCAGGCAGGCAGGCAGGCAGGCAGGCAGGCAGGCAGGCAGGCAGGCAGGCAGGCAGGCAGGCAGGCAGGCAGGCAGGCAGGCAGGCAGGCAGGCAGGCAGGCAGGCAGGCAGGCAGGCAGGCAGGCAGGCAGGCAGGCAGGCAGGCAGGCAGGCAGGCAGGCAGGCAGGCAGGCAGGCAGGCAGGCAGGCAGGCAGGCAGGCAGGCAGGCAGGCGAATTTCGAAATTTCAAAACTTTACTGTACATCAAAACAGTCAACTTTTCATTATGTTTAACCAGAGTACAGCATCATTATAGCTGTATTAATGCATTCTAGGTGGTTTTATCTGGGAAAATGTATTGCAAGGCTGTTTTTGAAGTGCGAAAATTTACGAGGCCATATGATTTCTTACCGTTCCCTACCTATTAAGTACTACCATACTTTATGATTATGTATGTACAGTGTGCTTAAGTATAATGAGCTGCTTATTCCATGTGTAGTTTGAAACATTTCTTAAACTATAGCAGCATTATTAAATTGTTTTGTGCACAGAATTATACTGCAGTGCCATGAAGTTAACTACATCTTCAGTTCACTAGAAATTAGACACAATGATCGATGCATTTTTGCAGCTGTAGATAATGAAACATTGTCTATTTGCAATTGAGCGGCCAATTATAGTGAGGCACAATGGCATCAATTGCTATGATAACATTTCTATTATTGTGATTATGATATAAAGTTTTCTTGGTATCAGATGTCATGATACATGATGGTGTAGTACTTTCATACAAGGTTTACTGGAAATGATATTTAAGACAGTCACAGTAATGCAAAACTTATTTTCTTTACTGGTGATTTACCACTTGTGCATAGGTTAGGAATTATGTTATGTTGTATTACTACTTTTGTAACATGGAAGTAAATTTGTCAGTAACCTGGCTTCTTGCTGATTTTATACACCATTGTAATTGTGACTGGGCTCAGCTGCAAAAATAGGGCATGTGACCCACACAAAATTTCATGATTTGTACCTTTTATGGTATCATGCTATGGAAATGTAATTTTCAGCCCTATTAAAAATTAATAAGTGGTACTGTATGGCACCTTTTATGGCTATACGTATTTGTACATACCAGAAGCTATGCATTAATGAGCTGGAGTTTAATTTTTCTTCATACACGTCAATACTGCCATTATAAATGTTGTTTGATGTAGTACCATTTTAGTTTACTTATTAATTATTTACCACCAATTCCTTATATATGAGTAGGACAGGTCATGAATTGATTGTCATCAAGTTTACAATATTACTGGTACAATCCTCATGGGCAGCAGATCACAAAATACTTTAGTAAAAAAGAATGCTGACACTGTGTAATATTCTCTGGCACTTTGGTGGCTGTAGGTAAGTATTACATAACATTACCATTAGTACTCTATTAGAACGTACATAAATATTGGTCTCTCTTGTATGAACAACTCTATGGCAGAGATGCTTCCAAACACGATGTTTGTGGTGACAAAATAGAATGTTCCAACCCTGTTTGTGATGGATACCAACTTGTACATACACGCATGCATGCACACATGCATGTACGCACGCACGCACATGCACACACACACACACACACACACACACACACACACACACACACACGCACACGCACACACACACACCATACAGAGGTTTAGATAAATTAGCAGACATGTTCCATTCTGGATAGCATACATGTGGGGGTGCATGGTAGGGTGTGCAAACAATATGAAAGAAGAAGGGATGGGAATTGGGAAGTATGGAGCAAAGTTATACGTAGATGAACTCTACAATTCCATCTAAGCCTGCATATTCCACTGTCTCTACACACGTTAGCAACTATGTCAAGAAGCTATCCAATCAAGATCTAATTAACTCAAAGAAAACTCATTATGCAAAAGATAAACTTTGAAAAGCAGATAATCTATCTGTGAGAACAGTGTATTGTGTGACTAAGTAGTTATCTTTATGGTAAAAAATCTCAAATTGATTTTATCACAACCTTTAATCTTTTTTTTGTGGATCTCATATAACTGGAGTCAGTATGTAAATCTGAAGTTGTGATACAGCTGCAATACATGCATATATTCATCATGCGCATGTGGGATTATGGGACACCATGTGCATAATTCTAGCTAATGAATTCTTGCAATCAATCACTGACTTCAGCTTCAAGTAGTTATCCTGGTGTAGTTACTGTAGTATACCTGCTCAGTGTACACAAGATGGTATCATGTTTACACTAAATCCCCATTAAAATTACCAGCTATTCAGTGCAACAGCTGTTGACTGTTTATTACCACAGTGTGTCTGAATTTGATTTACAAACAGTAAACACATACTTGCTGCACACAGAAGTATCTACCATATTTTGGAAGACTATTATTAGTCTATCACATGTAGTGATTGTGCACCTGCTCTAACTGTAGTGCAAAATTATGTGTACTCATTTCCTAGTTCCTATAACTGAAGCATTGCATGAGTACAGATAGTATCTTGTATCATGATGATGATGATGAATATGTGATTCCTATAGTGGTTTGATTCTACAACATGAGCCGCTGTTACATTATACTTAATACATAATTAACAGCATTCTTGTAAGTCGATCAAGTTGCTTGAGCTGTTATTTTTTGTTCTACATAGGTTTCTACCTTAAGACATACAGGTTTTGCAATGTCCAGTATACAGTGTAGGCAATGAATAGGGGACAACATTAGTTGTGCATACTTGGTATATTATACTTGATATATACTGTGAATGGTAATGGAGTGTGTATGTGTGTGTATGCTGTAGTGTGGCTTTATTAATGCCACGTCATGTATAATTGAATTTTCATAAGGCCACAATTAACCTGCTGCAATCATGGCCATCAGCCATCATTCACCATTGCTCCATTTATTGAATTGCCACAGTTTACAACATACCTGTCCAGTAGATGTTATTAATGTTGAGATCATGTACAATAAGTTATGAAGTCAAATAAAAACTGTATTTTATTCACCAGTTCTTGGAATCTGTTGATCTCCACATCTGTTGGTATAGGTTGGGACAGTACCTGGTCAAATCACTATACAGTATGTAGTGATATCATGTGTATGGTTTGGTGCAGTTATTAAGTGTAGTTGTTGATTACTGACTATGAGTAAACAGTTATTGTGGTAGACTATAAGCATACCATAATTGGTAATGAAGTGTAGCCTGATACAGGGTTGACAATTATCAAGTAGTACTGTATATTAGGAATCATGTGGGTTAGGACTTTCTCGCAAAAAAATATTGACCAGAAACCAGCCTCACAATGCCCTTCATGGCTGTGTTGATCAGAATCAAGCCCAAAATTGTCTTAAAATTTCTTCTAAGTTACTTGGAATTTAAATATTATTCTTCATAATTTTCTATTAACCGGCTGACTATAGCTATCTGCTACCTGCCTGATGCCTTCAGACAAGCATAACTCGATAACTGCTAACTTGAATGCAACGAATGTGATTTTTCACTATTAGATGTTGCTTCAGCCCAACAGGTACCATTTGGCATATCTTCTTTGTGTCCCATTTCTTCTCACTGACAGTGTAAGATGTTGATTGCAGTAATGTATGATGTAAGGTATGATGGCTTCCCTATGCTTGCAATGGAAATCGTCAGTATAATTATTCCATAATGACTGGATTGGTTTCAGAAGCACTGCTTGTAATGCTCTTCATTTGTACCTTTGTGTAATGGGCTGAACATATTTGAAAACATAGGATAATGGCCTGATAGTTGAGTCATGTTGTACAGGTGAAAACATTAAGTCTGCATGGCACCATTCTTTCCTTTGATGCGGTTTGTGCTGGTTCACTTGTCATAATTATGTTACAAACAAAGATTTGGAATTTTAAGTTTGATTATATATGGACATAAAAGTATACACCTGCACTTGCAGATATTCTAGTGGACCTAATAAGCGTCCAGAAGTGTATCTCCAGGCATCATGCATCTTATTTGACTGAATTAGGGATTAAATGTCCACTAGTATCTGTACAGTAGGTGACTTCCCTTATTTCCCTACTATTTATGTCTATGATCCCTAATTGAACTTAAAATTCCTAAATTATACTTGCATTGTATGGAGGTGAGTACTAGTGTATATGTGTTATGACCTGCTCATTGAGCTATTCCTTTTTCCAAATTCAAAAAATGGCTATCTCTTTGCTGCAACTATTGGTTATGTCAATGACCATTTCATTGGGGGCATCGTATCTCCATCAAGTGATTGTTTCAGATTAGTATTTCTTCAGTACAAGCTCTTTGTTTAAGAATCATGGACAAGGAGTGTTTGTTCTATCACCTTATCAATATACTAATGGATCCATGCAGCAGTAAGTCCTACCGGGACATGTTCTTTGAAGTTAACAACTGACAGTAATCATCAAATTAGTACCACTGTTATTGTTGATTTATCTCTGTGCCCTCCAGGATACTATTATAGCAAAACATCTAAACAGTGTGAATGCCGTATTTCTACCCATTTGCATGGTAACTTGATTTTTAGGTGTAATACTTCTCAGTTTCCAGCTTATGTATGTTAATCCTGCCTAATACACCAATCAGTCCTGACAATGCCAATGAGATCATAGTTAATCCATATCCATTCACTGTTAAAGTTGGGTGTTTGAGAACACCCATGTTGCTGTGTTACCTAAACACCCACACCTGATTTGGTGTAGTAGGAACACCCTTGGGTGTTTGCACTACACTAATTCAATTTTGAACACTTCTTGGTGTTTGTCAACACCCTTTGGTGTTTATGTACACATCATTTAGTTAATAAAACTAACCCAATTTGGTCACACATTAAGTTTGTTAAGTCAATAAAAGCATACAGGCTAGCATTTACAAACAAAAATATTTTCCAGCATTGCACATACATTAAATCATAAACAATGAAGAAGCAAAACAATGGAAGACATACATATAGCATGTGACTCTACTACTGATGTATCTCATGCACATGCATAATATGTACATGCAATAGATTTGCGTAGGTGCTAATTACAGTGAGATGACAGTGTGATGGCATTATCATGTACCTGTACATATACACTGTATTATTTCTTGTGACAACAATGCAGTAATTCATTTCAGAGCTTTTTAAAATGAAACCCACAATCGAATGTCATGTTTATTGGCTACGTTATAAATACAAACTGTAAACCATAAGAGGTAGGGAGAGTTAATGATACTGAATGTGTGTATTACTATCATATATCCATGTTTCTTGTATGTTCTTTGTGTTAATTATATCTAATCCAAAACAGCCAAGATGTAAAAAAATAGTGCAGCCCTCAAAAAGACTATGGTGAAAAAAGATGTGAAATCCAAGGTGGCGGCCAAGAAATGGCTGTGATGGTAGGTTAATGGTAAAAATTTTAATAACGACAATTCAGGTGAATTTTGTGCCGCTTGGTCTTGGCACCAAATTCACCTGAATTGTTGTTATTAAAATGTAACCATTAACCTACCATCACAGCCATTTCTTGGCTGCCACCTTGGATTTCACATCTTTTTTCACCATGGCCTTTTTGGGGGCCGCACATTTTTTTACAGCTTGGCTGTTTTTGATTAGATATCACTTCTTTTTGTATTTGCATACTGCAAAGCCGGCCTATGGCTGGCTTTGGGGCTTTTTTAACCCATGTGTTTTTTCTTTACTACAGGAAGAAGAAAAGAACTTCAAGAAGAATTTTAGTACTTCAATTATTTTTGATTTTATTAGTAATTATACAAATTATATACATATATTTATTACATGCCGATTATTACCCACAGGATATTTTTTTGCAGCTGATCTCTCTACTGGGTGACTTGAAATGTAGCTGAACTATATACAGGATGGTTTCTTTGTAGCTGAACTCTCTACAAGGTAACCTCTTCTAGTTGGTCTCTCTACAGGGTATTATGTTTCTAGCTAAACTCTCTACAGGTGATTTGTTTGCAGCTAAACTCTCTACATGGTGGTGTCTTTGTAGCCGAACTCTCTACATGATGGTTTCTTTGTAGCTGAACTCTCTATAAGGTGACTTTGTCTAGCTGAACTCTCTACAGGGTGATTTTTTTGTAGCTGAACTCTCTGCAGGGTGATTTGTTTGCAGCTGAACTCTCTACATGATGGTTTCTTTGTAGCTGAACTCTCTACAAGGTGACTTCGTCCAGCTGATCTCTCTACGGGGTGATTTGTTTCTAGCTGAACTCTCTACAGGTGATTTGTTTGCAGCTAAACTCTCTACATGGTGGTTTCTTTGTAGCTGAACTCCCTACATGATGGTTTCTTTGTAGCTGAACTCTCTACAAGGTAACTTCTTCTCTACAGGGTGATTTGTTGTAGTTGAATTCTCTACAAGGTGGTTTGTATGAGGCTGAACTCTCTACATGGTGGTTTCTTTGTAGCTGAACTCTCTACAGAGTGATTTGTTTGCAGCTGAACTCTCTACATGATGGTTTCTTTGTAGCTGAACTCTCTACAAGGTGACTTCTTCTAGCTGATCTTTCTACAGGGTGAATTGTTGTAGCTGAACTATCTACAAGGTAACTTCTTCTAGCTGATCTCTATACAGGGTAATTTGTTTGTAGTTGAATTCTGTACAGGTGGTTTCTTTGTAGCTGAACTTTGTACATGATGGTTTCTTTGTAGCTGAACTCTTTACAAGGTGACTTCTTCTAGCTGAACTCTCTACGGGGTAATTTCTTTGTAGCTGAACTCTCTATATGATGGTTTCTTTGTAACTGAACTCTCTACAAGGTAACTTCTTCTAGCTGATCTTTCTACTGGGTGATTTGTTTGCAGCTAAACTCTCTACATGGTGGTTTCTTTTTTTGCTAAACTCTCTACCAGGTGAATTCTTCTACCTGATCTCTCTACAGGGTGATTTGTTTGTAACTGAACTCTGTACAAGTGCGTTTTTGTGGGTGATCTCACTGCAGGTTGATTTGTTTGTAGCTGAACTCACTAAAGGGTGATTTTGCTTGTAGCTGAACTCCTTGCTAGTTTCTAGCTGATCTCTCTACAGGGTGATTTGCTTGTAGCTGATCTCTCTACAAGTTGATTTGTGTGTAGCTGATCTCTCTGCAGGTTGATTAATTTGCAGCCGATCTCTCTACAAGGTAATTTGTTTGTAGCTGAACTGTCTGTAAAGTTTTTTTTTGTAGCTGATCTCTCTGCAGGTTGATTTGTTTTAGCTGAACTCTCTACAGGGTGATTTACTTGTAGCTGAACTACTTACATTGTGTCTAGTTTCTAGCTGATCTCTCTACAGGGTGATTTGTTTGTAGCTGATCTCTCTACAAGTTGATTTGTGTGTAGCTGATCTTTCTACTGGTTGATTTGTTTGTAGCAGATCTCTCTACTGGGTAATTTGTTTGTAGCTGAACTCTGTACAAGGTACTTTTTTGTAGGTGATCTCACTGCAGGTTGATTTGTTTGTAGCTGAACTCACTAAAGGGTGATTTGCTTGTAGCTGAACTCCTTACATTGTGTCTAGTTTCTAGCTGATCTCTCTACAGAGTGATTTGTTTGTAGCTGAACTCTCTACATGGTGGTTTCTTTGTTGCTGAACTCTCTACAGGGTGTTTTGCTTGTAGCTACTCTCTACAGGGTGATTTGTTTCTAGTTTATCTCTCTACAGGTTGATTTGTGTGTAACTGATCTTTCTACAAGCTGATTTGTTTGTAGCTGAATTCTCTTCAAAGTGTTTTGTTTGTAGCTGACCTCTCTTCAGGGTGATTTGTTTCTAGCTGATATCTCTACAGGGTGATTTTTTTGTAGCTGACCTCTCTTCAGGGTGATTTGTTTCTAGCTGATCGCTCTACAGGTTTGTTTGTTTGTAGCTGAACTCTCTACACGGTGATTTGCTTGTAGCTGAACTCCTTACATTGTGTCTAGTTTCTAGCTGATCTCTCTACAGGGTGATTTGTTTGCAGCTGATCTCTCTACAAGTTGAATTGTGTGTAGCTGATCTCTCTGCAGGTTGATTTGTTTGTAGCCGATCTCTCTACAAGGTAATTTATTTGTAGCTGAACTGTCTAAAAGATGATTTGTTTGTAGCTGATCTCTCTGCAGGTTGATTTGTTTTAGCTGAACTCTCTACAGGGTGATTTATTTGTAGCTGAACTCCTTACATTGTGTGTAGTTTCTAGCTGATCTCTCTACAGGGTGATTTGTTTGTAGCTGAACTCCTTACATTGTTTGTAGTTTCTAGCTGATCTCGCTATAGGGTGATTTGTTTGTAGCCGATCTCTCTACAGGTAATCTGTTTGTAGCTGAACTCTCTATAAGGTGATTTGTTTGTAGCTGATCTCTCTGCAGGTTGATTTGTTTTAGCTGAACTCTCTACAGGGTGATTGCTTGTAGCTGAACTCCTTACATTGTGTCTAGTTTCTAGCTGATGTCTCTGCAGGGTGATTTTTTTGTAGCTGAACTCTCTTCAGGGTGATTTGTTTCTAGCTGATCTCTCTACAGGTAGATTTGTGTTGATTTGTTCATTGCTGATCGCTCTAAAGGTTGATTTGTTGCAGCTGAACACCCTGCAAAGTGTTTTGTTTGTAGCTGATCACTCTAAAGGGTAATTTGTTTGTAGCTGAACTCTCTCCACAGTGACTTGTGTGTAGCTGAATTCTGTGTAACTGAATTCTCTAGAGAGTGACTTAATTGTAGCTGAATTCTCTACACACTGCATGACTTGTTTATAGCTGAACTTTCTTCAGTGTGACTTGTAATGTTCTGAATCTCTATAGTGATATATTTGCTTAACTCTCCACATGGTGACTGTCTTCTTGCTGAACTGTCTATAAGATTAACTGTTTGCAGCTGAACTCCCTACAGAATAACTTGTGATGTAATAAAATTCTATAATGGAATAAATAAATTAGCCGAATGCTCTATTAGGGTGACTGTTCTATTAGAGTATCTCGATCTCGCATTTGCTACACGGAGTTGGCTTTCGAATCATAAATCAGTGGTTTGTAATCCGATTCTTCTGTACTACTGCAAGGACTTTCTATGAAGATTATTCCAGCTATGCACCGATTTTCAGCTCATTGCTCTAAGCGGTTTGCCTAGTAGGCGTGAAAACTAATACTTTTTTATTCATAAAAATCGATCGCGTAATTGTGACACAGTTTGGGTTTTGTGTCATATCTCCGTGGTCTTTATCTCGAATCCTTTCAAACCACCAAAAGGCACTCCTACGATGGTTACTCCATCTACATAGCAATTTCCAACTCATTCCATGAAGCGGTTTACCCTGTAGGCGTGACAACAAATCGATCTTGTTTTACGCGAATAATCGGTCATAACTCCTCAACCATTCATCGGATTTGTACCAAATTTGATGCTAGGATTCGCCTTTGGACTCCCTTTCTGTGTGCCAAATTTCAAGGCGATCGGAGTACGCGTTTGCTTGTTATAGCAATTTTTGCAAGTGTGCGAAAAGACGAAGAAGAAGAAGAAAAAAACGAAACTTTGGCAGCTCGTATCTCGGAAATGGCTGGAGCGATTTCCTTCAAATGTGGAATGTAGACTCCCTTGGCTGGCGGGCAACTGTGTAGCAAATTTGGTTCCAATCAGATAAGTGATCACCGAGATACAAAGGTGTGAAAATGACGTTTTCGTTCTTCCTGTCAATATACTCACGGTGTGGCGCGCCGGCTTCTTGGGCCGCACGACACACTATCGTGTGTCTTGATCTAATCCAAAAAAGCCAAGTTGTAAAAAAGTAGTGCAGCCCTCAAAAAGGCTATGGTGAAAAAAGATGTGAAATCCAAGGTGGCGGCCAAGAAATGGCTGTGATGGTAGGTTAATGGTAAAAATTTTAATAACGACAATTCAGGTAAATTTTTGTGCCGCTTGGTCTTGGGAAAAAATTCACCTAAATTGCCGTTATTAAAATTTTTACCATTAACCTACCATCACTGCCATTTCTTGGCCACCACCTTGGATTTCACATCTTTTTTCACCATAGCCTTTTTGAGGGCTGCACTGTTTTTTTTTTTACAGCTTGGCTGTTTTGGATTAGATTTCATTTCCTTTTGTATTTGTATACCACAAATAGGCCGGCTTTGGGACTTTTTAAACCTGTCTTTTTTCTCTACAACAGGAAGAAGAAAAGATGAAGCAGATGTACTTTAAATATTTCTGATTTTTATCAGTAAATGTACACATTATATATATATATAATACATATATTTATTACAGAACTGTCCATGGTGGTTTCTTTGTAACTGATCACTCTACAAGGTGACTTCTTCTTGCTGCCCTCTCTATACAGGGTGAATTATTAGTAGCTGAACAATCTACAAGGTAACTTCTTCTAGCTGATCTCTCTACAGGGTGATTTGTTTGTAGCTGAACTATCTACAAGGTAATTTCTTCTAGCTGATCTCTCTACAGGGTGATTTGTTTGTAGCTGAATTCTGTGCAGGTGATTTGTTTGCAGCTGAGCTCTTTACAGAATGGTTTCTTTGTAGCTGAACTCTCTACAAGGTAACTTCTTCTAACTGATCTTTCTACAGGGCAATTTGTTTGTGGCTGAATTTTCTACAGGGTGATTTCTTTGAAGCTGAACTCTCTACATGGTGATTTCTTTGTAACTGAACTCTCTACAAGGTAATTTCTTCTGGCTGATCTCTCTACAGGGTGATTTGTTTGTAGCTGAACTCTCTACAGGTGATTTCGTTGCAGCTGAACTCTCTACATGATGGTTTCTTTGTAGCTGAACTCTCCACAAGGTAACTTCTTCTATCTGATCTCTCTACAGGGAGATTTGTTTGTAGCTTAACTCTCTACAGGTGATTTGTTTGCAGCTGAACTCTCTACATGATGGTTCTTTGTAGCTGAACTCTCTACAAGGTAACTTCTTCTAGCTGATCTTTCTACAGGGAGATTTGTTTGTAGCTGAACTCTCTACAGGTGATTTGTTTGCAGCTGAACTCTCTACATGATGGTTCTTTGTAGCTGAACTCTCTACAAGGTGACTTCTTTTAGCTGATCTTTCTACAGGGAGATTTGTTTGCAGCTGAACTCTCTACATGATGGTTTCTTTGTTACTAAACTCTCTACAAGGTGACTTTTTCTAGCTGATCTTTCTAGAGGGTGATTTGTTTGTAGCTGAATTCTCTACAAGGAAGCTTCTTCTAGCTGATCTCTCTACGGGGAGATTTGTTTGTAGCTGAACTCTCTACAGGTGATTTGTTTGCAGCTGAACTCTCTACATGATGGCTTCTTTGTAGCTGAACTCTCTGCAAGGTAATTTCTTTTGCTGATGTCTCTACAAGGTCACTAGTTTGTAGCTGAACTCTCTACATGATGATTTCTTTGTAACTGAACTCTCTACAAGGTGACTCCTTCTAGCTGATCTTTCTACAGGGTGATTTGTTTGTAGCTGAACTCTCTACAAGGAAACTTCTTCTAGTGGATCTCTCTACAGGGAGATTTGTTCGTAACTGAACTCTCTACAGGTGATTTGTTTGCAGCTGAACTCTATACATGATGGTTTCTTTGAAGCTGAACTCTCCATAAGGTAACTTCTTCTAGTTGATCTCTCTACAGGGAGATTTGTTTGTAGCTGAACTCTCTACAGGTGATTTGTTTGCAGCTGAACTCTCTACATGATGGTTTCTTTGTAGCTGAACTCTCTACAAGGTAGTTTCTTTTAGCTGATGTCTCTACAAGGTCACTAGTTTGTAGCTGAATTCTCTACATTATGATTTCTTTGTAACTGAACTCTCTACAAGGTGACTCCTTCTAGCTGATCTTTCTACAGGGTGATTTGTTTGTAGCAGAACTCTCTACAAGGAAACTTCTTCTAGCTGATCTCTTTACAGGAGATTTGTTTGTAGCTGAACTCTCTACAGGTGTTTTGTTTGCAGCTGAACTCTCTACATGATGGTTTCTTTGTAGCTGAACTCTCTACAAGGTAATTTCTTATAGCTGATCTTTCTACAGGATGAATTGTTTCTAGCTGATCTCTATACAGGTTACTTGTTTCTAGCTGATCTCTTGAATTCTCTTCAGGGTGACTGCTCTATTAGGATGACTGCTCTATTATAGAGTATCTCGATCTCGCACTTGCTGCTCCAAGTTGGATTTCATGTTATAACCCCGTGGCTTTAAGTCTGATTCTTCTACACCATTGAAGAGCCATTCTAAGATGATTACTCCTTCCATACAGCGATTTTCAAAGCATTCCCCCTAGCGGTTTATCTGGTAGGCGTGCCAAGTAGTCGTTTTTTATTAGCTAATCTCGATTGCGTAATTGTTACACACTGTTGGTTTTTTCATTGTATCTTCCTGGTTTTTAGCTCGATTTCTTTCAAACCACAAAAGGTTTTAGGTACAATAGTTAACCTATTCATCCACCGATTTTCAGCTTTTTTCCATACGCGGTTTACCCTGTAGGCGTGACAACATATTGGTGTTATTTTTCGTAAATAATCGATCATAACTCTTTTCCTGTTTATCGTATTCCAGCCAAAGTTGGTGCAGAGATGCGCCGTTATACCCCCCTTCTGTGAGCCAAATTTCAAGGCAATCGGATATAGCGTTCGCGTTTTATAGCAGTTTTTGTAAGTGTGCGAAAAAAGGAAGAAAAATAAGAAGAAAAAAAACGAAGAAACTAAGCCAATTTTTGAAGTCGCATATTTCGGGAACACGTGAAGCGATTTTGCTCAAATTTGGAATGTGGAGTGCTGAAGGTGGAGGGAGTGTCCACAGCAAAATTCGTCTTGTGTCATTAAGGCAGCACAGAGCTACGGAGGTGCGAAAATTGCGTTTTCTTTCTTCCTGTCAATCTAATCTAATCTAAAACAGCCAAGCTGTAAAAAATGTGTGCGGCCCTCAGAAAGGCTATGGTGAAAAAAGATGTGAAATCCAAGGCGGCGGCCAAGAAATGGCTGTGATGGTAGGTTAATGGTAAAAATTTTAATAACGACAATTCAGGTGAATTTTTGTGCCGCTTCACAAAATTTACCTAAATTGTCATTATTAAATTTTTTACCATTAACCTACCATCACAGCCATTTCTTGGCCGCCACCTTGGATTTCACATCTTTTTTCACCATAGCCTTTCTGAGGGCCACACACTTTTTTTACAGCTTGGCTGTTTTGGATTAGATTTCATTTCTTTTTGTATTTGTATACCCCAAAGCCGGCCTATGGCCAGCTTTGGGACTTTTTTAACCTATGTTTTTTTCTTTACTACAGGAAGAAGAAAAGATGAAGTAGATGTACTTTAAATATTTTATCAGTAAATGTACAAATTATATATACTGTATAATACATATGTGACCGGATTTGCGAAAAGGGGTCTTCCACACACATCCAATTTGCCAACTTTGACAATTGATAACTTCAGATTGGAAAGAGCTATTGCCTTGATATTTGGGAAGTGGTGAGCACCACTATAGCTGAATACATGGTGAAATTTTCAGGTTAATATGTTACTTGAACACTCAGTTATGGTCTCCAACGTTTACGGAATTGGATGTGTGTGGAAGACCCCTTTTCGCAAATCCGGTCACATATATTGATTACAGAAATCTCCATGGTGGTTTCTTTGTAACTGAACACTCTACAAGGTGACTTCTTCTAATTGCTCTCTCTACAGGGTGAATTGTTTGTAGCTGAACGATCTACAAGGTAACTTCTTCTAGCTGATCTCTCTACAGGGTGATGTGTTTGTAGCTGAATTTTGTATAGGTGATTTGTTTGCAGCTGAGCTCTTTACAGAATGGTTTCTTTGTAGCTGAACTCTCTAAAAGGTAACTTCTTCTAACTGATCTTTCTACAGGGCAATTTGTTTCTGGCAGAATTTTCTACAGGGTGATTTCTTTGCGGCTGAACTCTCTACATGGTGGTTTCTTTGTAGCTGAACTCTCTACAAGGTAATTTCTTCTAGCTGATCTCTCTACAGGGAGATTTGTTTGTAGCTGAACTATCTACAAGGTAACTTCTTATAGCTGATCTCTCTACAGGGTGATTTGTTCGTAGTTGAATTCTGTACAGGTGATTTGTTTGCAGCTGAGCTCTTTACAAAATGGTTTCTTTGTAGTTGAACTTTCTCCAAGGTAACATCTTCTAACTGATCTTTCTACAGGGTGATTTGTTTGTAGCTGAACTATCTACAAGGTAATTTCTTCTAGCTGATCTCTCTACAGGGTGATTTGTTTGTAGCTGAATTCTGTACAAGTGATTTGTTTGCAGCTGAGCTCTTTACAGAATGGTTTCTTTGTAGCTGAACTCTCTACAGGGTGATTTGTTTGTAGCTGAAATCCCTACAAGGTAACTTCTTCTAGCTGATCTCTCTACAGGGTGATTTGTTTGTAGCTGAACTCTATACAGGTGATTTGTTTGTAGCTGAACTCTCTACAAGGCGATACTTCTAGGTGATCTCTCTACAGGATTCCTTGTTTCTAACTGAACTCTCAACAGGGTGATCTGTTCATAGCTGAACTTTCTACTGGGTGATTTGTTTGCAGCTGAACTCTCTAAATGGTGGTTTCTTTGTAGCTGAACTCTCTACAATGTGACTTCTTCTAGCTGAACTCTCTACAAGGTGACTTGTTTCTAGCTGATCTCTCTACAGGGTGACTTGTTTCTAGCTGAACTCTCTACAGGTGATTTATTTGTAGCTGAACTCTCTACATGGTGGTTTCGTTGTAGCTGAACTCTCTACAAGGTAACTTCTTCTAGCTGATCTTTTTACACTGCATATTTGTTTGTAGCTGAGTTCTCTACAGGGTGATTTGTTTGCAGCTGAACTCTCTACATGGGAGTTTCATTGTAGCTGAACTCTCTACAATGTGACTTCTTCTAACTGAACTCTCTACAGGGTGACTTGTTTCTAGCTGAACTCTCTACAGGTGATTTGTTTGCATCTGAACTCTCTACATGGTGGTTTCTTTGTAGCTGAACTCTCTACAAGGTAACTTCTTCTAGCCGATCTTTCTACAAGGTGATTGAGTTTTTTGCAGCTGAACTCTTTACATGGTGGTTGCTTTGTAGCTGAACTCTCTAAAAGGTGACTTCTTCTAGCTGAACTCTCTACAGGATGATTTGTTTGCATCTGAACTCTCTACATGGTGGTTTCTTTGTAGCTGAACTCTCTACAAGGTGACTTCTTCTAGCTGAACTCTCTACAGGATGATTTGTTTGCATCTGAACTCTCTACATGGTGGTTGCTTTGTAGCTGAACTCTCTAAAAGGTGACTTCTTCTAGCTGAACTCTCTACAGGATGATTTGTTTGCATCTGAACTCTCTACATGGTGGTTTCTTTGTAGCTGAACTCTCTACAAGGTAACTTCTTCTAGCCGATCTTTCTACAAGGTGATTGAGTTTTTTGCAGCTGAACTCTTTACATGGTGGTTTCTTTGTAACTTAACTCTCTACAGGGTGATTTGTTTGTAGCTGAACTCTCTACATGGTTTATTTCTTTGTAACTGAACTCCCTGCAAGGTGACTTCTTCTAGCTGATCTCTCTACAGGGAGATTTGTTTGTAGTTTAACTCTCTACAGGTGATTTGTTTGCAGCTGAACTCTCTACATGATGGTTTCTTTGTAGCTGAACTTTCTACAAGGTGATTTCTTCTATAGCTGATCTTTCTACAGGGTGATTTGTTTGTAGTTGAACTCTCTACATGATAGATTCTTTGTAGCTGAACTCTCTACAAGGTGATTTCTTCTATATCTGATCTTTCTACAGGGTGATTTGTTTGTACCTGAACTATCTACATGATGGTTTCTTTGTGGCTAAACTCTCTACAAGGTAACTTCTTCAGCTGATCTCTTTACAGGACAATTTGTTTGTACCTGAACTCTCATATGATTGTTTTTTTGAAGCTGAACTCTCTACAAGGTGATTTCTTCTAGCTGATCTTTCTACAGGGTGATTTGTTTGTAGCAGAACTCTCTACAAGGAAACTTCTTCTAGCTGATCTTTCTACAGGGAGATTTGTTTGTAGCTGAACTCTCTATACATGATTTGTTTGCAGCTGAATTCTCTACATGATGGTTTCTTTGTAGCTGAACTCTCTACAAGGTAACTTCTTCTAGCTGATCTCTTTACAGGGTGAATTGTTTGTAGCTGAACGATCTACAAGGTAACTTCTTCTTACTTATCTCTCTACAGGGTGATTTGTTTGTAGCTGAACTTTCTACAAGGAAACCTCTTTTAACTGAGCTCTGTACAGGGTGAATTGTTTGTAGCTGAACTATCTACAAAGTAACTTCTTCTAGCTGATCTCTCTACAGGATGATTTGTTTGTAGCTGAACTATCTACAAGGTAACTTCTTCTAGCTGATCTCTCTACAGGGTGATTTGTTTGTAGCTGAATTCTGTATAGGTGATTTGTTTGCAGCTGAGCTCTTTACAGAATGGTTTCTTTGTAGCTGAACTCTCTACAAGGTAACTTCTTCTAGTTGATGTATCTACAGGGTCACTAGTTTGTAGCTGAATTCTCTACATGGTGGTTTCTTTGTAACTGAAGTATCTATAAGGTGACATCTTCTAGCTGATCTTTCAACAGGGTGATTTGTTTGTAACTGAACTCTCTACAAGAAAACTTCTTCTAACTAATGTCTGAACAGGGTGAATTGTTTGTAGCTGAACTCTCTACAGGGTGATTTGTTTGTAGCTGATCTCTATACAGGTTACTTATTTCTAACTGATCTCTTGAATTCTGTTCAGGGTGACTGCTCTATTAGGATGACTGCTCTATTAGAGTATCTCGATCTCGCACTTGCTACACCAAGTTGGATTTCGTGTTATAACTCCGTGGCTTTAAGTCTGATTCTTCTACACCATTGAAGAGCCTTTCTAAGATGATAACTCCATCTGTACAGCGATTTTCAAAGCATTACCCAAGTGGTTTATCTCGTAGGCGTGGCAAGCATAATAATAATAATAATAATAAAATAAAATAAATTAAAAATTAGCTAATCTCGATTGCGTAATTGTTACACACTGTTGATTTTTTCGCTGTATCTTCCTGGTTTTTAGCTCGATTTCTTTCAAACCACAAAAGGTTTGAGGTTCAATAGTTAACCTATTCACCCACCGATTTTCAGCTTCTTCCCATACGCGGTTTACCCTGTAGGTGTGACAACATATTGGTGTTATTTTTCGTGCATAATCGCTCATAACTCTTTCCCTGTTTATGGTATTCCAGCCAAAGTTGGTACCGAGATGCGCCTTTATACCCCCCTTCTGTGTGCCAAATTGCAAGGCAATCGGATAACGCGTTCGCGTTTTATAGCAGTTTTTGTAAGTGTGCGAAAAGAGGAAGAAAAATAAGAAGAAAAAAAAAACGAAGAAACTAAGCCAATTTGTGAAGTCGCATATCTCAGGAATGCTTGAAGCGATTTCGCTCACATTTGGAATGTGGAGTACTGAAGTTGGAGGGAATATACACAGCAAAATTTGTCTTGTTTCATCAAGGCAGCACAGAGCTACGGAGGTTCGAAAATTGCGTTTTCTTTCTTCTTGTCAATATACTCACGGGGTTGCGCGCCGGCTTCTTGGTCCGCACGACACACTACCGTGTGTCTTGATCTAATCCAAAACAGCCAAGCTGTAAAAAAAGTGTGCGGCCCTCAAAAAGGCTATGGTGAAAAAAGATGTGAAATCCAAGGTGGCGGCCAAGAAATGGCTGTGATGGTAGGTTAATGGTAAAAATTTTAATAACAACAATTCAGGTGAATTTTGGTGCCGCTTGGTCAATTGGCACAAAATTCACCTGAATTGTCGTTATTAAATTTTTTACCATTAACCTACCATCACAGCCATTTCTTGGCCGCCACCTTGGATTTCACATCTTTTTTCACCATAGCCTTTTTGAGGGCCGCACACTTTTTTTACAGCTTGGCTGTTTTGGATTAGATTTCACTTCTTTTTGTATTTGTATACCCCAAAGCCGGCCTATGGCCTGCTTTGGGACTTTTTAAACCTATCCTTTTTTCTTTACCACAGGAAGAAGAAAAGATGAAGCAGATGTACCTTAAATATTTCTGATTTTATCAGTAAATGTACAAATTATATATATATAATACATATATTTATTACAGAACTGTCCATGGTGGTTTCTTTGTAACTGAACACTCTTCAAGGTAACTTCTTCTAGCTGTTCTCTCTACAGGGTGATTTATTTGTAGCTGGATTCTGTACAGGTGATTTTTTTGCTGCTGAGCTCTTTACAGAATGGTTTCTTTGTAGCTGAACACTCTACAAGGTAACTTCTTCTAACTGATCTCTCTACAGGGAGATTTGTTTGTAGCTGAACTCTCTACAGGTCATTTGTTTGCAGCTGAACTATCTAGATGATGGTTTCTTTGTAGCTGAACTCTCTACAAGGTGATTTCATCTAAGTGATCTTTCTACAGGGCAATTTGTTTGTGGCAGAATTTTCTACAGGGTGATTTCTTTGCAGCTGAACTCTCTACATGGTGGTTTCTTTTTACTGTAGCTGAACTCTCTACAAGGTAATTTCTTCTAGCTGATCTCTCTACAGGGTGATTTGTTTGTAGCTGAATTCTATACAGGTGATTTGTTTGCAGCTGAGCTCTTTACAGAATGGTTTCTTTGTAGCTGAACTCTCTACAAGGTAACTTCTTCTAACTGAACTCTCTACAGGGAGATTTGTTTGCAGCTGAACTCTCTTCATGATGGTTTCTTTGTAGCTGAACTCTCTACAAGGTAACTTCTTCTAGCTGAACTCCCTACATGTTGGTTTCTTTGTAGCTGAACTCTCTACAAGGAGACTTCTTCTAGCTGATCTTTCTACAGGGTGATTTGTTTGTAGCTGATTTTTATACAGGGTGATTTGTTTGCAGCTGAACTCTCTATATGGTGGTTTCTTTGTAGCTGAACTCTCTACAAGGTGACTTCTTCTAGCTGATCTCTCTACAGGGTGATTTGTTTGTAGCTGAACTCTCTTCATGATGGTTTCTTTGTAGCTGAACTTTCTACAAGGTAACTTCTTCTAACTGAACTTTCTACAGGGAGATTTGTTTGCAGCTGAACTTTCTTCATGATGGTTTCTTTGTAGCTGAACTCTCTACAAGGTAACTTCTTCTAGCTGAACTCCCTACATGGTGGTTTCTTTGTAGCTGAACTCTCTACAGGTGATTTGTTTGCAGCTGAACTATCTAGATGATGGTTTCTTTGTAGCTGAACTCTCTACAAGGTAATTTCTTCTAGTTGAACTCTCTACATGGTGGTTTCTTTGTAGCTGAACTCTCTACAAGATAACTTCTTCTAACTGATCTTTGTACAGGGCAATTTGTTTGTGGCAGAATTTTCTACAGGGTGATTTCTTTGCAGCTTAACTCTCTACATTGTGGTTTCTTTGCAGCTGAACTCTCTACATGGCGGTTTCTTTTTACTGTAGCTGAATTCTCTACAAGGTAATTTCTTCTAGCTGATCTCTCTACAGGGAGATTTGATTGTAGCTGAACTCTCTACAGGTGATTTGTTTGCAGCTGAACTATCTAGATGATGGTTTCTTTGTAGCTGAACTCTCTACAAGGTAATTTCTTCCAGCTGAACTCTCTACATGGTGATTTCTTTGTAGCTGAACTCTCTACAAGATAACTTCTTCTAACTGATCTTTCTACAGGGCAATTTGTTTGTGGCAGAAGTTTCTACAGGGTGATTTCTTTGCAGCTGAATTCTCTACATGGTGGTTTCTTTTTACTGTAGCTGAACTCTCTACAAGGTAATTTCTTCTAGCTGATCTCTCTACAGGGTGATTTGTTTGTAGCTGAATTCTATACAGGTGATTTGTTTGCAGCTGAGCTCTTTACAGAATGGTTTCTTTGTAGCTGAACTCTCTACAAGGTAACTTCTTCTAACTGAACTCTCTACAGGGAGATTTGTTTGCAGCTGAACTCTCTTCATGATGGTTTCTTTGTAGCTGAACTCTCTACAAGGTGACTCTTCTAGCTGATCTTTCTACAGGGTGATTTGTTTGTAGCTGATTTTTCTACAGGGTGATTTGTTTGCATCTGAACTCTCTATATGGTGGTTTCTTTGTAGCTGAACTCTCTACAAGGTAACTTCTTCTAACTGAACTCTCTACAGGGAGATTTGTTTGCAGCTGAACTCTCTTCATGATGGTTTCTTTGTAGCTGACAGTGTGAATAAAGAGGAATATAAGATGGTACATCTAATGGATTAAACTATACAAATAATCTCAGTATAGTCTTGCATTATACTAACTATCTTATACTTTAGTAAAAACCCCATCTTATATTATGGGAAACAGATTATACTTTAGTTTAATACACATTCTTTGTATGGCTTTGTTTACTTAACTAAATGTGATAACTTTTTAGCTTCACCATCAGATCAGTCATTATTGTCTCATTTTTAGCTTCACCATCTCATGTGACTTAAGATTGTTTTTGTACCAAACAAAGTCATGATGATTTTACAATAAGTAGCTACACTTCTGTTAATCACTATAGCTAGCTAACTAGCTTCAGTTTGTTGTGATAATTTCATACACACACATTTTCATACAGTCAGTAAAGCATATAATACCAGAAAAAATATTTATTCAATCTAAGAGTCATACAAATCTAGATTTTCTTGTTCAGTTAGCACACCTGCAAAAGTTCGTAGTAATGCTTGTTTAAAATTGAGGGGTCAGTGGTGTGCGCATGCATATTAGATGCAATTAAGTCGCCATCTTTGTCGCTATTGTTGTATCAGAGGTTGTAAATGTGAGTGATATGACGGTGTATCTCGCGGAAAGAGTGTGCACGATTGGCGCCATCGTCCAATGAGCCACGATGATAGTTATGGACCACAACTGTACATCCCTGTTGGCTGTGTGAGTGGTGAAGTTGCGCGGCCAAGTGGACAATTCCTTCAATGGCAGCAATCAAAAACAGCTCTAGATGAGTAAGTATTAGACTAAAATGATAGCTTGTACGATGGGTTTATCCGTATTAAATTGTTTATTGTGTATTGTATGACAATGACCTGCAAATTATTCAACTTTGGTGTTCAGTGCTGTGTACGTATTACATGTTTTATATCCTGTTATCTCAGCTTATGGCGGATGATGAGTGGACACAGTTCATCAGCCATCAACAGTAAGAGTATGCATGATCTGCTGTTATGATTTTGTATATTATCTCTTCAGAGGTACAATTTCTTGTCGAACCTCTTAATTCTACAGGCTGTCAGTGTACAGCATCTGCAGTGTTAGTTTCCTTCAATGGCAGCTGCTTCCTTTGAAGAATCTGGTAGCGACCATATATGGACAGTTTTGTTCTTTTTTCATGGAGTTGTCCAACGTCATCTTCTAATTACTTACAGCTGTAAGTGCATTAAGCCTGATTGTGTTTTTATTCATTTTCTTTTCAATAGGGTAGGAATTACAGACTTGATCTCAGTTCTAGGAGATTCTTCTTATTGCTAACATCTGTAAGTAAGTACACTGAGAGTGTCCAGTATACAATTTATATTTACCTTCGTTTAGGTTTGTGGAAACTGGTCTCATTTCTTCTGGGAACCGGTCTCATTTCTTCATGTTTTTCACTACTTTTTATCAACAGCTGATGGCTGCTACCTTGTCTGGCTCTGTAAATGAGTTGAGTGCTTTCAAGAACCTGTTCCGTCTTGTTTGTCCTTATTCACTGACCATGCTCGTATTGCTAACAAAAGTAAGTTCACTGAGAGTATGCAAATTATGTTATATTTAGTCTTGTTTCAGTTTTACTTTAGTGATTACAAGATTCTTGGACTTGGTTATCAGTATATCAGATGCTTCTTGTGAGCTTACGTAACACGTTAGCCCAACAAAGTCACATACTAAGTGGCTGTTTTATGTCTGGTTAGACTCACTGATAACACCTGTAAGTACACCAAATAATCCAGAATGTGAATTATGTTTGCCTCCACTTAGGGTTGTGAGACCTGGTCTTATCAGACTTGTCTTAGTTGTACATGGATTGTCGGTCTCAGACTCGGTTTCAGTTTTAAAAGATTGTTACAAACTGTAAGTACAATGATTGTTCAGTATACGCATTATATTTACCATCCTTAATAGAGTTGTGGGACCTAGCCGCCGTTCTACATTGTAATACTAGGTTTCCAGACAAGGTCTCGGTTTTATGAGATTCTTATTGTTACAGACTGTAAGTCCAACGATTGTCCAGAATACACATTATATTTACCGTCTTTGTATTAGAGCTGTGGGACAGTTCTACCAGACAACTAACAGATTGTCACAGAGTTCTACATAGTGATGATAATACAGGTAATTTGTAATAGAACTTGTGAATTGTATTTACTGTCTTACCTGCTGCATTTGGATAAAGACTGATAAATGACGAAATTGATTTGATACTGTCATGGCCAAGGAGACATTGATTTACTAGCTGTACCTATTGTGGTTTTAACATATTTACAGAATTAAATTCGTTATAAATATAATTATAGAAATTATTTAATTAAGGTTATGGAAAGTAAAAAAGTACAGTAGTATAGTAGCCAATATATGGTTGAAATAGGCTTAGTATAGTCTGATAATACACTGCACTATACTAGTGATTTAATCTCTAATATATGACTGTCTTAAATGTATTCAATAAGCTTGTTATAGTAAAGTCCTAATCTATTAATATACGCTGTACTATTTCATTCCAATACTAACATAATAAGACTGTTATAGACCTTATTATTCTGAGCTTTTTTCACAGTGTGAACTCTCTACAAGGTAACTTCTTCTAACTGATCTTTCTACTGGGAGATTTGTTTGTAGCTGAACTCTCTACAGGAGATTTGTTTGCAGCTGAACTATCTAGATGATGGTTTCTTTGTAGCTGAACTCTCTACAAGGTAATTTCTTCTAGCTGAACTCTCTACATGGTGGTTTCATTGTAGCTGAACTCTCTACAAGATAACTTCTTCTAACTGATCTTTCTACAGGGCAATTTGTTTGTGGCAGAATTTTCTACAGGGTGATTTCTTTGCAGCTGAACTCTCTACATGGTGGTTTCTTTTTACTGTAGCTGAACTCTCTACAAGGTAATTTCTTCTAGCTGATCTCTCTACAGGGTGATTTGTTGTAGCTGAATTCTATACAGGTGATTTGTTTGCAGCTGAGCTCTTTACAAAATGCTTTCTTTGTAGCTGAACTCTCTACAAGGTAACTTCTTCTAACTGAACTCTCTACAGGGAGATTTGTTTGCAGCTGAACTCTCTTCATGATGGTTTCTTTGTAGCTGAACTCTCTACAAGGTAACTTCTTCTAGCTGAACTCCCTACATGGTGGTTTCTTTGTAGCTGAACTCTCTACAGGTGATTTGTTTGCAGCTGAACTCTCCACATGATGGCTTCTTTAAATTTGTAGCTGAACTCTCTACAAGGTAACTTCTTCTAGCTGATCTCTCTACAGGGTGATTTGTTTGTAGCTGAATTCTGTACAGGTGATTTGTTTGCAGCTGAGCTCTTTACAGAATGCTTTCTTTGTAGCTGAACTCTCTACAAGGCAACTTCTTCTAACTAAACTCTCTACAGGGAGATTTGTTTGCAGCTGAACTCTCTTCATGATGGTTTCTTCATAGCTGAACTCTCTACAAGGTAACTTCTTCTAGCTGAACTCCCTAAATGGTGGTTTCTTTGTAGCTGAAATCTCTACAAGGTGACTTCTTCTAGCTGATCTTTCTACAGGGTGATTTGTTTGTAGCTGAATTCTGTACAGGTGATTTGTTTGCAGCTGAGCTCTTTACAGAATGATTTCTTTGTAGCTGAACTCTCTACAAGGTAGCTTCTTCTAGCTGATGTCTCCACAAGGTCACTAGTTTGTAGCTGAACTTTCTACATGGTGGTTTCTTTGTAACTGAACTCTCTACAAGGTAACTTCTTCTAGCTGATCTCTCTACAGGGAGATTGGTTTGTAGCTGAACTCTCTACAAGTGATTTGTTTGCAGCTGAACTCTCCACATGATGGTTTCTTTGTAGCTGAACTCTCTACAAGGTAACTTCTTCTAGCTGATCTCTCTACAGGGTGATTTGTTTGTAGCTGAATTCTGTACAGGTGATTTGTTTGCAGCTGAGCTCTTTACAGAATGGTTTCTATGTAGCTGAACTCTTTACAAGGTAACTTCTTCTAGCTGATGTCTCTACAGGGTCACTAGTTTGTAAATGAATTCTCTACATGGTGGTTTCTTTGTAACTGAACTCTCTACAAGGAAACTTCTCCTAGCTGATTTCTCTACAGGGAGATTTGTTTGTAGCTGATCTCTCTACAAGTGATTTGTTTGCAGCTGAACTCTCTACATTATGGTTTCTTTGTAGCTGAACTCTACAAGGTGATTTCTTCTAGCTGAATTATCTCTTTCTATAGTTGCATGAATTCCCTACAAGGTAACTTCTTCTAGCTGATCTCTCTACAGGGTGAATTGTTTGTGGCTGATCTCTCTACAGGGTGACTTGTTTGTAGCTGATCTCTATACAGGTTACTTGTTTCTAACTGATCTCTTGAATTCTCTTCAGGTGACTGCTCTATTAGGATGACTGCTCTATTAGAGTATCTCGATCTCGCACTTGCTACACCAAGTTGGATTTCGTGTTATAACTCCGTGGCTTTAAGTCTGATTCTTCTACACCATTGAAGAGCCTTTCTAAGATGTTAACTCCATCTGTGCAGCGATTTTCAAAGCATTTCCCCAAGTGGTTTACCTAGTAGGCGTGGCGAGCAGTCGTTTTTTATTAGCTAATCTCGATTGCGTAATTGTTGCACACTATTGGTTTTTTCGTTGTATCTTCCTGGTTTTTAGCTCGATTTCTTTCAAACCACAAAAGGTTTGTGGTTCAATAGTTAACCTATTCACCCACCGATTTTAAGCTTCTTCCCATACGCGGTTTACCCTGTAGGCGTGACAACATATTGGTGTTATTTTTCGTGAATAATCGCTCATAACTCTTTGCCTGTTTATCGTATTCCAGCCAAAGTTGGTACAGAGATGCGCCTTTATACCCTCCTTCTGTGTGCCAAATTTCAAGGCGATCGGATAACGCATTCGCGTTTTATAGCAGTTTGTGTAAGTGTGCGAAAAGAGGAAGAAAAATAAGAAGAAAAAAAACGAAGAAACTAAGCCAATTTATGAAGTCGCATATCTCGGGAACGCTTGAAGCGATTTTGCTCAAATTTGGAATGTGGAGTGCTGAAGGTGGAGGGAGTGTCCACAGCAAAAATCGTCATGTTTCATCAAGGCAGCACAGAGCTACGGAGGTGCGAAAATTGCATTTTCTTTCTTCCTGTCAATATACTCACGGGTGTTACGCGCCGGCTTCTTGGGCCGCACGACATACTACCGTGTGTCTTGATCTAATCAAAAACAGCCAAACTGTAAAAAAAGGAGTGTGGCCCTTGAAAAGGCTATGGTGAAAAAAGATGTGAAATCCAAGGTGGCGGCCAAGAAATGTCTGTGATGGTGGGTTAATGGTAAAAATTTTAATAACAACAATTCAGGTGAATTTTGTGCCAATTGACCAAGCGGTTAATTGGCACAAAATTCACAAAGAAATCAGGTAGGTTAATAGCTGGTTAATGGTAGGTTAATGGCTGTGATAGTAGGTTAATGGTAAAATTTTTACCATTAACCTACCATCACAGCCATTTCTTGGCCACTACCTTAGATTTCACATCTTTTTTCACCATAGCCTTTTCAAGGGCCGCACTCCTTTTTTTACAGCTTGGCTGTTTTTGATTAGATTTCACTTCTTTTTGTATTTGTATACCCCAAAGCCGGCCTATGGCCAGCTTTGGGGCTTATAGGCCGGCTTTGGGGCTTTTTAACCTATATATTTTTCTTTACCCACAAGAAAAAGAAAAGATGAAGCAGATTTTATAAATACTTTAACTCATTCTGATTTTATCAGTAAATGTACAAATTATATATATAATGCATATATCAAGAGTTCATTATATTATGAACTCTTGCATATATTTATTACATGCTGATCTCTCTACTGGGTGACTTGAAATGTAGCTGAACTCTCTACAGGGTGATCTGCTTGTACGTAGATGAACTCTTTACAGGATTCTCTCTACAGGGTGACTTGACTCTAGCTGAACTCTCTGCAGGGTTATCTGTTTGTAGTTGAATTCTCTACAGGGTGATTTGTTTGCAGCTGAACTCTCTACAAGGTAAATTCTTCTAGCTGATCTGTCTACAGGGTGACTTGTTTCTAGCTGGTCTCTCTACAGGGAGATTTGTTTGTAGCTGAATTCTCTACAGGGTGATTTGTTTGCAGCTGAACTCTCTACATGGTGGTTGCTTTGTAGCTGAACTCTCTAAAAGGTGACTTCTTATAGCTGAACTCTCTACAGGGTGATATTCTCATAGATGAACTCTCTACAGGATGATGTGTTTGTAGCTGAACTCTCTACATGATGATTTCTTTGTAGCTGAACTCTCTACAAGGTGATACTTCTAGGTGATCTCTCTACAGGATGACTTGTTTCTAACTGAACTCTCAACAGGGTGATCTGTTCATGGCTGAACTTTCTACTGGGTGATTTGTTTGCAGCTAAACTCTCTACATGGTGGTTTCTTTGTAGCTGAACTCTCTACAAGGTAACTTCTTCTAGCTGATCTCTCTACAGGATGACTTGTTTGTAGCTGAACTCTCTACAAGGTGATATTTCTAGGTGATCTCTCTACAGGATGACTTGTTTCTAACTGAACTCTCAACAGGGTGATCTGTTCATAGCTGAACTTTCTACTGGGTGATTTGTTTGCAGCTGAACTCTCTACATGGTGGTTTCTTTGTAGCTGAACTCTCTACAAGGTAACTTCTTCTAGCTGATCTCTCTACAGGATGACTTGTTTGTAGCTGAACTCTCTACAAGGTAATATTTCTAGGTGATCTCTCTACAGGATGACTTGTTTCTAACTGAACTCTCAACAGGGTGATCTGTTCATAGCTGAACTTTCTACTGGGTGATTTATTTGCAGCTGAACTCTCTACATGGTGGTTTCTTTGTAGCTGAACTCTCTACAAGGTAACTTCTTCTAGCTGAACTCTCTACAGGGTGACTTCTTTCTAGCTGGTCTCTCTACAGGTTGATCTGTTCATAGCTGAACTTTCTACAGGGTGATTTGTTTGCAGCTGAACTCTTTGCATGGTAGTTTCTTTGTAGCTGAACTCTCTACAATGTGACTTCTTCTAGCTGAACTCTCTACAGGGTGACTTGTTTCTAGCTGATCTCTCTACAGGGTGACTTGTTTTTAGCTGATCTCTGGATGACTTGTTTCTAGCTGATCTCTCTACACGGTGACTTGTTTCTAGCTGAACTCTCTATAATAGTGTTATCTGTTTGTAACTGAACTCTCTGCAGGATGGTTTCTTTGTAGCTGATCTCTCTACAGGGAGACTTGTTTCTAGCTGATCTCTCTACAGGATGACTTGTTTCTAGCTGATCTCTGGATGACTTGTTTCTAGCTGATCTCTCTACACGGTGACTTGTTTCTAGCTGAACTCTCTATAATAGGGTTATCTGTTTGTAATTGAACTCTCTGCAGGATGGTTTCTTTGTAGCTGCTCTCTCTACAGGGTGACTTGTTTCTAGCTGATCTCCACACGGTTACTTGTTTCTAGTTGAACTCTCTATTGGGTTATCTGTTTGTAATTGAACTCTCTGCAGGATGGTTTCTTTGTAGCTGCTCTCTCTACTGGGTGACTTGTTTCTAGCTGATCTCTCTACAGGGTGAACTTGTTTCTGGCTGAACTCTCTACAGATGATTTGTTTGCAGCTGAACTCTCTACATGGTGGTTTCTTTGTAGCTGAACTCTCTACAAGGTGATGTCTTCTAGCTGATCTCTCTACAGGTTGATCTGTTTGTAGCTGAACTTTCTACAGGGTGATCTGTATGCAGCTGAACTCTTTATATGATGGTTTATTTGTATGTACAAGGTAACTTCTTCTAGCTGATCTCTGTACAGGATGACTTTTTCTAGCTGAACTCTCTACAGGGTGATCTATTCATAGCTGCACTCTCTACAGGGTGATATGTTTGCAGCTGAACTCTCTACATGGTGGTTTCTTTGTAACTAAATTCTCTATAAGGTGATGTCTTGTAGCTGATCTCTCTACTGGATGACTAATTGTTTCTAGCTGATCTCACTATAGAGTTATAACTTTCTCTATAGAGTTATAACATGTTTGTATAGCTGAACGCTTTACAGAGTGGTTTTTTGATGGGTTGCTGAACTCTTCAGCTACATGGTGACTTGTTTGTACTATAGAGTGACTTGTTTGTAGCTGAACTCTCTACAGAGTGACTTACTTGTAACTGAACATTGCATTAAGACTTGTTTGTAGCTGATCTAGATGAACTCTCTACTGGGTAGCTTTTTTTTTGTAGCTGAACCCTTTATGCAGTGACTTGTTTGTAGCTGAATTCTCTACAGAGTGACTAGTTGTAGCTGAAATCTCTACAGGGTGACTTGTTTATAGCTGAATTCTCTTCAGTGTGACTTATAATGTTCTAAAACTCTACAGCAACATATTTGTAGCTGAACTCTCTACAGGGTGACTTGCTTGTAGCTGTCTATCAGATTAACTGTTTGTAGCTGAACTCCCTACAGAATAACTTGCAATGTCATATAATTCTATAATGGAGTAAGTTATAAACGTAGCTGAATGCTCTATTAGGGTGACTGTTCTATTAGAGTATCTCGATCTCTCATATGCTACACGTAGTTAACTTTGGAATCATAACTCAGTGGTTTGTATTTCTTCTGTACTACTGCAAGGACTTTCTATGATAATTATTCCAGCTACACACCGATTTTCAGCTCACTGTTCTAAGCGGTTTGCCTGGTTTACTGAAATTGTTTTCGTAAAAGTGTGTGTGTGTGTGTGTATATATCTACCTATGTTTGTCCGTACGCACCCACGTGAGCAAAATCGTTTAATAACGGTAAAAGCAGCTTTTACGTAAGAAGTAAAAGTGAAATGAAGCCTGTATTAAACTTTTGCACAGGTGAACTTTGCTCTGAGGTGGTTTCTTTTCGGCGGACTGAAATACGGGTGTGGTGACTTTCCTCAGACTACCTTCCCCTTGAGGTTTTCAGACATTTAGCAACTGAAAAACAACGGTGCAGGCCTCGTACACTGCCAGGAATAGCCTATCGCTTTGAGTTGAAAGGGGTATCACTCTTTTCACCCTATTTCATAACCCTACAGAACTTAAACAAAAAACGGTGGACCAAAAAGGCGAAAAAAAAGTGCAGTATTGAAGAGGGATCGAACCCAGGATCCCAGTGTGATGGTCCAGTGTGCTACCGATTATGCTACCACTGCTAGATCCCTTGATTCCCTTCTTTTGTATCTTATAAATGTGACTAACGAAATAAGCTAGTAAGAAGAACCTAACCCTAAAGGTGAAGAAGAAACCAAAGCTGAACTCTAACCTAACCCTAACGCTAACACTACTAGACGCTTCTCCTAAAGTCTACTACTCGTGGCAACTACTGGACACTTCCCCTAAAGTTTACTACTCGCGGCAACTACTGGACGCATCCCCTAAAGTCGACTACTCGCGGCAACTACTAGATTCGTGCCCTAAAGTCGAAGAGAGAGAGCAACAACTACAGTAGGAAGTCTGGATGCTTTTGAGCTTAATATTACGTAATAGTTATGAAAGGTGGTGAAAAGAGTAAAACCCGAGTTGAAAGGGGGCGTATCCCTTACGTACGCGAACGAAAATGAAGAGCAGCTTTGAGGTTTTGTCGAGAGAATTTGTGGGAAAAAACACGTTAGTCACACTATAAAACAGTTTAGAAGATAGTTTTGTGCGTAATATGTTGGTAAAAGCGGTTTATTTAACAAACGCTTCCTTCGCAGTGCATAGCAACGTAATTGAACGAATTGCGAATATTTCATGAATTACGAAATACGAGAAATAGCTAATTATATTATTGCACAACCCAAACTACCCTATTGTAAAGTAGTAATACATAGTTGGTTAATTCATAGTAGTATATACTGTGTATAGTTATTCCAGATGAGTTAGCTAGCTGCATGGCGCCTGGTTTTTAGAAGTAGCACAACATCAACTTGTTATTCATAAAAGTCGATCGCGTAATTGTGACATAAGTTGGGTTTTGTGTCATATCTCGATGGCCTTTAACTGGATTCCTTTCAAACCACAAAAAGGCACCCCTACGATAGTTACTCCATCTACATAGCAATTTTCAGCTCATTCGTTCAAGCGGTTTACCCTGTGGGCGTGACAGACATTCGACCTGATTTTACGCAAATAATTGGTCATAACTCCGTGAATGTTCATCGGATTCCTACCAAACGTGGTACTGAGATTCGCCTTAATGAGCCCTTTAAGTGTGCCAAATTCCAGCCCAATTGGAGTACGAATTCGTGTTTTATTGCGGATTTTGCAAAGTGTGCGAAAAGAAGTAGAAGAAACCCCCCCCCCCCAAACTTTGGCCGCTCGTATCTTTATTTTATTTTATTTTTTTATTTATTTTTTTTTTATTTGCTCGTATCTCGGAAATGGCTGGAGCGATTTTCTTCAAATTTGAATGTGTACTCCTCTACTTAGCCGGCACTTCTGTAGCAACTTTGGTCATAGGCGGCGGAAAGGGGGGGGCTAGGGGCTAAAGCCCCCCTCGGTCTGCTGAGGGGGGCTTAGCCCCCCCTCAGAATGATATCACACCGAAATTATCTTTCTTGGAGTGGGGCTGAAAACTGTGATAAAGATCGAGATACTCTAATAGAGCAATCACTCTAATAAAGTAGTCAGTGTGTAGCGAGCTATGAAAGGATTTTTATGTAGTTTATCAGCTAGAAATGGTAGCTGGTGAGGTGGAAAGCTCTTGTCAGTTGGTTGCGACCTTTTTTTTTTTTTTTTTTTTTTGGTCTCACCTTACCAAACTATAGAAATAAGTCTGGGTCAGTCCAGCCCCCCCCTCATATCAACTACTTCCTCCGCCGCTGACTTTGGTTTCAATCGGATAAGGAATCATGGAGCTACAATGGTGTGAAAATCGCGATCACTTTCTTCCTGTAAATATACTCACGGTGTGGCGCGCCGGCTTCTTGGGCCGCACGACACACTACCGTGTGTCTTGAAATTGTTTGGTGAAAATGTGATTGGTTGTATAACAAAGAAAACAGTCCATTTCCATTTTCTTTTAAAATATCTTCTACACCCCATAGGTGTAATTGAAGTATCCTATGGGTGTAACAGAACACCCTCAGAGGAGTCTGGTGTAAATGGCAGCTATAGCACCCCAAAAGGTGTTTTGCAAACACCTTTTTTTTAAAACAGTGTTTGGATACTGCTACAGTACTCACTTATCTCTCGTTACCACAAGATGCTAACAGGACCCTATTGAATCAAACTGTGTGTGGTGCTGCACATAGAACTGGCACATTATGTGGGTCATGTATTAAAGGATACAGTGTAGTGATGAACTCTCCCACATTTTCATGTCACGACTGAAGAAAGAAATATTATGGAGTCTTTTTCTTCTTACTGTCTTATATTATTCCAGTTACAGTGTTATTCTTCTTGTTTATGCACTGCAAGATCGCATTCACATCTGGGTGGTTTGTTGCATTTTTGCTTTTTGCTCACAAATTGTTGGCAGCGATATTAACTTTGCTTTTAATTACCGTATTAACTCTGCTTCCCCAGTAAAATTCATCTTTTCTAATATCTTGTATTCTATTTATAGTGTTTCTAATTTAGAGCTTTTCCAAAACAATGTATTTTCTTACTGTCTCTTTGAGAGTGCAGGAGCAATTGACATTTTAGCTTTCAAACTCTTAGCGGCATTATATCCATTAAGGTTGACCATCGTATATTCCCTTATTCGGCAATGTCACAGATGTCAGCGGTGTGAGCAATGCATGCACTTACATAGATCAATTACGTTTGGAGTACCAGCATTTTTTGTACTATACTTTGCCAAAGTAAATGTTATAGCCATTTCTATTTTGAATTCAGTGGAGGTTCAGCAATATGATATTCAAGGGAACTGGAGAGGGTACATACGAGTTGTATACTTACAAGGAGATCTGAAAGTTTTTGAAGGGAGACATTTAGTGTATAGTGTCTTTGCCATAGTAGTGGTTGTAACGATGTGATCATACCTACAGTGATTTTGTTTTTTCATCCATTGATCAAGTATCTTCTAGGAATGTTAGGGTGGGGAGAAAGTGGACTAACAAAGTGCATTGAACGAATACTTTGCATTCATAAATTGAAGCTTATGTTTGACACTTTTCAACATGGTTACAAGCTCGAGTACAAATTTTTTGCAGGGCTACACTATTTTCTTTACAGAACATTGATATATGTCATTGTGATGATAGCTCCAACCCAGAGTGTCAGTGATCTGCAGTTAATGTTACTTGTAGTGCTCTTTGCTATTCTGGTTATCCATTTGATATCGATGCCCTTTAAAAGTCCAGCTGATAACAAAGCTCACTCCCTTGTTTACGTACTTCTCATCATCCTTATAATCTTGTACTTGTTTGTAACAGATGATGACGATATCTTTACTTGGGACTGTGTTGTCATACATCCTCCTCCTATATCTAGTTGTTTACATTACATGTACATGGAAATTATGGCAGCAATACCTGAAAGTTTTCTTTTCACACCTGAAAATTTTCCTTTCAAAAATGCTGTATGGTGTGGAGTTAGAAGACTATACTACATATGAGCAGATCATTACAAGTGAACAAATCGCTGATAGCTCTTATGAAGACACAACATAGCTAAGTGGAATCACAGTTATTGAAGATTTCCTGAACCTGAAGCCCCCTCTGACAATTCCTAGATCTGCCACTGCATCCCCCCCTCATATCAACTACTTCCTCCACCCCTGCTGCCCACAGTTTGAGCAAGGCAAGGAATTTCTTTAATTTATTTGAAATGCACTATATTTGTATTATGAATAAAATGTATTGAACAGATGGATCAGTAGTGAAAAAGTGGTATTGGTGCATCACTACAAAATATAACCCTAAAACTAGCCTCGATTTCCCTTCATGACAGCTTGGAAGCATTTTTTAGGCACACCCAAGCCCAAAAATATCTTCACACCAACCCCTAACCCTTCAAAACGTTTCTATGGAATTCTAAAAATATTTTCTATTTATGCTGACAAACTAACTACCTAATGCCTCCAGCCAAGCATAAATCAACAATGGATAACGCGGGGCATTTGGGGCAAATCTCCCCCCCTCTCACCTTGTGGAGAAGCTAGCCATAACTACTTCCGAATAAAATACTGAACTTTGTCAGGCAAATATCAGTTATGCTATTAAACTTGTGAAAATATGGTAGAATTTCACCTGAAATCAAAGCAAATCAGTCAAACTAGTTGTGAAATTGTTACCCAGCACCTTCGTGCGTACTAAGCGCCTCTAAAATAATTATCGTGTTGTTGTTTAAGACATTCGAAGCCTTTTGAACAGCTTTTAAGACTTCACAACCATCTGCAAAGGGCAAAATTCAACAGTGAGACACTATAAAGAGGTGATTGTTTGGTGCTTCAAAAATGCAGCAACTAACAAGAGAATCTGCTTCCCCAACCAACTACTGGATAATTTTTGTAACAACTTAAGTAATTATATCTGTGCATTATAATCATTTGTGATTTCTGCACAGTAAAAACAAATAATAAACTTAGCCTATTTGTGCCCGTCCCCTTGCCAGCTCCTGGATCCGCCCCTGCTTCATACAACTAGTGTTTTTGATACTCGAGTTTAGTCTCGCGTAGCCAGATCTTCTACGCGCCAGACGCTTATCGATTTTTAGATTATAAGCGCCATCTACAGCCGGCGCTTATAATCTAAAAATCAATAAGCGCCTGGCGCGTAGAAGGTCTGGCTACGCGAGACTAGCTCGAGTTATGGGTGACACTGTCAGACGAATAGTACCGGACGAACAGGACCACGCGATCCGAACCGGACGAATAGCCACTAGGTAAATTTTATCAACTGTGTATCATGATTTATCAATGGGTGCATATATATTCAGAAAGTATTGGAGTAAAATATACAAGGGTGGGGGCACTGGGGGAGGGGGTACACAGTATAGAGTAACTGCAGAGGCATACACTTTATATTCTAACTAAGGATGTAACAAGGAATCCACAGTTTTGCTACAGATAACACATTGAGTGAAAAGAAAATCATTTGCATACAGGGCCGCCCAGAGAAATTAAGGGGCCCATGGCAAAGAGTTAAAGTGGGGCCCTTCACCCAAGTTGTAAGGTGAAGACCAAAAAAAAAAGAAAGAAAAAAAAGGGTCACAACCTGCTGGCAATGACAATAACTACCCATCACCAACCATATCTCCTTATCTATAAGCTTGCTACACTGCTCCTCTGAAGAATACTGTGACTGCTCTATTAGAGTATTTAGATCTGACTGCTCTATTAGAGTATATCGATCTTTCAAACAGGTATTCAGGGGGCCCTTCATGGAGCCTCCTGGGGCCCCTTTCAGGCTGGGTCCCGGGGCAAAATGCCCCAGTTGCCCCCCCCCCCCCCAACCTGTGGGCGGCCCTGTTTGCATATATAGGATCCCTATTAACAATTTGCACATACTATGTTATGTTGTTGGTTTGGAACACATACGTACAAGGCACAACCCCAGGAAGAGTATAATTATGATTGATACACAACTCCTTCAGGGGTTGGCCTGGTAGTGGAGAAAGCAGCCCCTGTCTAAGAGATCATGGAGGGACTTAGCCCTATAAAAATACTGTGAACAATTGCGCTGATAGTAATACACCAAATAGTCAACTGTGCAATGCTTAGACAAATGCTTACACAACTAACTACCTACAGACAATTCCATTGAATATACCCTAATAAAGCAGTCACCCTGATAGCTGCAACAGTCAGCGAGTAATTATTATAATCATGATGTTGATCCATGACTGCTGAAATCAGTAGGATTTCCCCGATTCAGGAATTTGGGGCAGGTGAAAGTATGTATGATAAGTATAGCTACACTTTCAACTACGTAAAACAGTTGAAATATAGTTTCCATAATTAGATATAGTCATTTAACGCTAGCTGTGTCTCAAGTGTTGATTTTTAAGATTGGGTGAAGCCAGATCCTATAGTTATTAGAGCTTGATAAGTGTTGTAATGATGTAATATCTAGGACAACCACTGCATATGCACTTCATGTATGCAGCTAGTATAATGTATACTGTGTATGTCGAATCTGTTATATATAAACAGTTTGTATAAGGTATTGTATAGACCATAATTGTATGATAGCCAGCTAGCTACCACAAGGCACTACAGCAAATCAAAGATCTGGGTGGATGTCTTGCAAAAAATAACTTAAAACTTTTAAATTATTTATTTAGGCTTTACAGCACAAGAGCTGAAGGTCTGTAGGACACCTGGTCTTACAGCCTATTTAAACTTAACTTGAATATTCTTGAAGGTATTTTCATAGCAAAGCATTTTTTTTAAATCAGGCTTTCTGAAATTAAATCTGGAGATATTTTTACTGGCTGTGCATGCTATTTTGATGGGAAAACTGGCTTGCAAATTTTAAAAATTAAGTTAAGCATGTTATAAGAAATTGGGTAAACTTATAGGCTCCCAAGTGAGATATTGACATAATGTAGATGTTAGTTGTACGTGTAGCTAGCTACCCTGAAGATGTTTAAACGATCTAATAACCTGGGAAAATTTTACATATTAAGCACTCTGAGATTGCAATTGCATGAAATCTTAAGCAACTTTTGATACTGAAAGCTATTATAGTTTTGTGTGCTTTAAATAGTTTTAATATTAACCTACAGTGGAACCTCCCTTATCCGGACCTCTATTATCCAGGCACCTCCATTGTCCAGACAGCCCAAATTGGTCATGTGGCTTGTAGTTTATTGACCATAATGAAGTTTGGTTTAGATGAAAGCACAAGGAGGGAGCCTAAAGGCTGCTGTTTACCTGTTTGGTGGCTTGTTTATTCTACTACTAATAACTACCACTTGGTTGCTAGGTGATAATGCATTTTTACAGCCCAGGGGAGTGATCATGACTGCTCAGTAGTGACTTCCCCCTCGCTCACATTTTATTGAGATTTTATGGGGAAATCCCCCTAACAGTCCCAGAATAAACACTGGCTGAAATTCCGCTTACAGACGCGCCTTATACATTGGTATTTCATGTGAGTGAAGAAACGGAAACTGCACTGTAGACCGCTCGCGCGCACGTGATATATATGGTTCCGCGGCGCGGAGCACAGCACTCTGTTCATGTTCCTTTATTAATCAGTACTTATTCTCTATCAAACAAAGAAGAACCAATTGGAATATATACCAGACAAGCTACTATCTTAGACTAGGTGACCTGAAGTGATACCGACGCTGATATAGTCAGGTGATTAAAAGTCACAGCTAGCTACGACTGTTCAGTATTGTGTATAGTTAGCTATCATTAATTGTGGTGCATAAGATAGATTGTACAACATCTATGATGCTACGACCTCGAACATGTCGATGACTCTTTTCAGTGTATCTCGCCGGCATTTGGGTAGGCCACCTACGTCTAGCACTAGCCGAAGTCCGGCCTCGCCAAAATCAGTTCTAATTTGAATACCGCTGTAATTAGCTAGCTAACTGCCCAAGTTCCATTGACTGATACACTTCCTTCAGAATCACCCCTGTACTGACCAACACCCATAATTTAAATTAGAGTAAATGTGACCGGATTTCATATAACAAGGCTTCCACACACACAAAATCAAACTTACGATTTTACCAGAAATGGATTGCTGGTCTAATATACTATCATATTTCACACTGTACTTCCTTCAGCACTGGCAAGTCTGGTTTCTGTAGCAGCTTTCTTCCGACCCTGTCAAAGCCACGAGTGTGAGATTGGCACCATTAAATGGCCATGGCTTTGTGATAATGGTGTGTAGTGAGCTGGGACTTCACAGAGAGCTCGCCAATAGTGTTCTCAGTCAATTTGGAGTAATTTGAGGGCCATGGAGGGCCATGGAGAGCCCAAACTTGGCCTCTGGACTCCAATCGTCTTCTTACTCCATTTTATATCCGTATATTAAGACCACCGTCCACCCCCACCCTCCCACCCTTAGTACTACCCCCACCCTCCCACCCTTAGTACTACCATCTGTGATATTATTACCCGCTCGAAAAAAGCTGCTCAAAACAGGGCAAATTTTGGGTATCAGAAATGTATACATCCACTCAGTGATAGCTAGTGAACAGATGAACAATTGGTGCAAATTTTGTTTGCACAGCTGTAGGCACTGGGAAGTTATTACACAATGATTTCTTAAAATCGCCATATCTCCTAACAAAGCTTTGTGCGTCGAAGCCTTGTTTTGTCAAATTCAGTCACAAATTATCTATTCTCGGACACCATGTATACTCGGACACTCGTTCTCGTAAACTGCTGGACAGAATCCTACGAAAATTGGTGTGGAGATACCTTACATATACCTTACATATAGTCGTTCTGGACGAAATCCCCACCGTTTGTATGTTCCTAGAATCAGAACCAACTATGGCAAGAGATCTTTACAGTATCGGGGAACCTTGATATGGAACCGTCTATCTGCTATGTTGTACAATGCCACCTCTGTCAGACAGTTTAAATCATTATTTTGTTCTTTGTAAATTTCTTTTTGTTTTGTGTGCTGTACTATTTTGTGTTATTTGATTGCATGTAATTTCACAGGACACAGCTGAAAAACAGCCTCTTCGGCTGATGCTGTTTTCCCTGTATAAATACTACTAATAAATAAATAAATAACTATACCTCCAAGTTTAAACCAAAACTCTTGTTTGATTATTATGCTAGACTAAATCAAAGCCGCTGCCTGAAATCATATATTCTCGGACAAAATTCAAGTATTGTCGGACACCGGTCAGTAATCCTACATCAAATACTTTAAAGACTTACCACCAACACCATCTTTTAGGGCTATTCATTAGCTATCAGCAGAGCCATAGTTTATTTCTTTCTATCTCATTTGCAGCAAGCTGTGATCGGAAATATGCGGGCATGTCACCACCTCTATTCTCGGACACGAGCTATCAGCTGGTTCTCGTACATGGTTATACCAAATCGTATGAAAATTATTGTGGACATACGTTATACATAGTCTATCTGAACCTCCAAGTTTGAGTTAAAAAGCTTTTATGGTTAGCTAACTAGAGTGGATTAAAGTTTCCACGAGAAAATTAGTGTTCTTATTTTTCTCGGATAATAGCTAATGCTTCCTACCTCAAATAATTTAGCCACTTCGTACCACTACCATCCGATAGAGCTGTTCATTGGCTATCAGCAGAGCCATAGTTTATTTCTTTCCATCATCGTTATGGATAGTTATGATCGGAAATATGCGAGTATGTAATTACATCTATTCTCGGACACATTGTTTCTGTGCTGTCTGATTGAATCTTGGCTCCAGCTATTTTTGGTGGTACAAAAAGGTACTTCACTGGTATTACATGCTATTTAAAGTAGTTCAAGTCAATGAAAAGTAAAAATTTTTTGCCAGAAATAGCTGGAGCCAAGATTCAATCAGACAGCACAGAAACAATGTGTCCGGGAATAGTGGTAATTACACACTCGCATATTTCCGATCATAACCATCCATGACAGTGATGGAAATAAATAAACTATGGCTCTACTGATAGCCAATGAACAACTCTATCAGATGGTGGTGGTACGAAGTGGCTAAATTATTTGGGGTAGGAAACATCGGCTATTATCTGAGAAAAATGAGAATGCTAATTTTCTCATGGAAACTTTAATCCGCTCTAGTTAGCTAACCATAAAAGCTTTTTAACTTAAACTTGGAGGTTCGGATAGGCTAAGTGTACAGTATGTTCACAATAATTTTCATACGATTTGGTATAATCGTGTATGAGAACCAGCTGATAGCTCGTGTCCGAGAATAGAAGTGGTGACATGCTCGCACATTTCCGATCACAGCTTCCTACAAATGGGATAGAAAGAAATAAACTATGGCTCTGCTGATAGCTAATGAACAGCCCTAACAGATGGTGTTGATGGTAAGTCTTTGAAGTATTTGATGTAGGATTACTGACCGGTGTCCGACAATACTTGAATTTTGTCCGAGAATATATGATTTCAAACAACGGCTTTGATGTGGTCTAGCACAACAATCAAACAAGAGTTTTGGCTCAAACTTGGAGGCATAGTTAAGCTATATGCAAGGTATCTCCACACCAAATTTTGTAGGATTCCGTCCAGCAGTTTACGAGAACAAGTGTCCGAGTATACATGGTGTCCGAGAATAGATAATTTACTCTATATGGACGATATTTATCCCAACGTACCACAGCCATAGGTGGGGCTGTCTGTTGGTGTCTGCATGATCATTGATAATCTAATCTAATTTGAAGGAGCTGCATGAATGTGGTGCGTGGCCAGTGTTGAGCTATGGTCAGTTGGTAGCCAACTACAGTAGGCTATGAATAAACACCTCGAACAGGCTCTGGCTTCTGTGTACACCCTCCAGTGCCTAACTGGTAAAGTGGATTAATAATAGCAACTAGCGACCATTAAATATGTGTAGTCTAAATGCTACTTGATCTGTAGTTGGTGACACCTACCATAGATCTATGCGCCTATACTCAGTTTGCTTTTGGTAAACACCTAATTGTTTCTTGCAGGCTCTACTTTCTCTGTTCGAATCCACCCTCCAGTAGTGTGCAACTGCGTGGCTATAAATATGTACATAGCTAAAACTGAAACATACAGAGGTTGATACTATCAAGACTCTTGATACCATGCATGCCACATGACACGTTTTACAGTTGGGCGGTTGCCATGCAGTATAGTTATCATGCATGCATGATGTGCAAGTATGTGACATCTTGTGTTTTAGGAATAAAATTAGGTAGCTATCAACTTAGCTAGGCAAAAGCAGCATGTATCATTTATCATTCAAATTTGTCCTAGCCACCCATGGTTTGGAAATAGGGAGTGCACCAAGGTACATATTATATGAGTAGCTGGTATGCTTAAAGTTGTAGCCATTTTATAAATTTGTAAAGATGTTTACAAATATCCAATTGTATAGGAGTTATGCTTTCAAATTGTATAGAAGTTATGCTTTCCAAGTGGTCTTCAGTCGTAAGGATAAGCGACAGTGGTGATTTCCATAAGTAGTTTACAGTATGACCCTAAAGTGCTCTGTGTTGTATGGTTATGGTAACAGACAATCCTCAGTATAAAAACTAGCATTTGCAGTGCAGCATCATGCTATGGGAACACTTAGATGTCTAGATAAATTTTGTAAATGGAATGCACTTGGAAAATTTTCTATGCATGCAATGACTGTTCTATTAGAGTATTTGACTGTTATATCAGTGTACCTCAATCTTGTATAAATATTTCTCTGGCTTGCATGAGGATGGAGACGGTGGAGAATGGACACATTTCCCTTGCTCCCTCCATCTTTGGGCCTACCATTGAATTTGCTCTTGTTGAACATCATCAGATAATATTTAGTATGTTCAAGTATTATGAATGACTCTGATGTGTATTGTAGGGGGTGCACTTGCTCCCTGTGCGCCCCCTAGATCTACCCCTGGAAACAGGTATGGCAGCGATAATCAATTGCTGCATGGGTGCAATGTCTTAATGTCATCGACCATGCACATCCAATGGTTGTGTATAGTACCATTATGCAGGGAGAGCATACACATCTGTTTAGTGAGTAACTGCACATACATGTACTGACCGGATCTGCAAAAAGGGTCTTATAGTCTTTCCAAATATCTAAGTTTGACGGGTCATAACTCATCACATGTTTAACCCATTGTCTTATAATTACATTCAGGAACAGTGCTATGTTAGGAGTGTAAAAAACTTCAAGATGGTACCATACACACAAGTCTAGTTATGGATTGCCAAGTACATGCAATTGGAAAGGCTATAAGACCCCTTTTCACAGATCCGGTCACGTATATAGACTATAGTAACACAGTAACATGCAGAGCCATTTCAGGTTGCGTAGACACTGACAGATATTATATGACTATACAAGTTTAGCTAAAGGATGCTGAGTTCAGCAATTCTGCTCCTTAGTAACTCACACTCAAATAAAAATCCTGGCAACAATATGCACTTTAAGCAGGTGGCAACTGACTGGTAGGCTTGATATTAAACATAAATCAAATGGACTATTATCACAATTGTCAGTAAAATATTGCTTAACCTCTAGTCATACTGAGACGGGGTTGTTCTCTTCAACTACCAGTAACCTGATCTGCTATTGTCCCCCAGTTCATGGCACATGCATTATAAACTTTTTGGAATCTTATAGTCAAAGCTGTTTGGGCTTGTTGGCAATCAGTAGTACTACATCAATATCTTTTATGGGGGATAGAGAAATTGGTAGACAAGTTCTATTCTGGATAGTATACACGTGGGGGTGCAGGTAGAGTACGCAAACAATATGAAAGAAGAAGGAATGAGAAGTATGGAGCTACAATGCCATCCGAGCATGTATATTCCATTGTCTCTACACACATTGGAAACTTTGGAAAGAAGCCAGGCCTAACCCAAAGTACCCATTATGTAAAAGATAAACATTGAAAAGCAGACAATCTACCTGTGAGATGCTACCAAGTAGCTATCTTGTATGGTAAAAAACTCTAATTAATTTTATCATGACCTATAATCTTTTTTTTTGCAGATCTCATATAACTGGTACGTATGTAAATCTGAAGCTGCAATACAGTACTTGCATATATCCATATATGGGATTATGGGACATCATGCATATAGAGAGCCTAGCTAATGAGTTTTTGCACTCAATCACTGCCTTCAGTTTCAAGTGGTTATCCTGGTGTAGTAGTATACCTGCTCAGTGTAACTGATCACACAAGATGGTATTATGTTTACAGTAAATCTCCTTAAAATTACCAGCTATTCAGTGCAACAACTTTTGACTATTTATTATCACAGTGTATCTGAATTTGATTTACAAAGAGTAAACACTTACTGCACACAAAAGTATCTACCATATTTTGGAAGACTGTTAGTGTATCACATGTAGTCTGCTATAACTGTGTGTGTGTGTGCGTGCGTGCGTGCGTGCGTGCGTGCGTGCATGCGTGCGTGCGTGGGTATGTGTGTGTGTAACACAAAATTAGGTTACTATAGTAGTTTGATTCTACAACATGAACTGCTGTTACATTATTCCTATACACAATTTAACACCATACCTGTAAGTTGATCAGTTTGTTTGACCTGCTATTTTTGTTCTACATAGGTTTTTACTTTTAAAACATACAGATGTATGAGCAGTTATGCAATATACGGTGTATACAGCAATAAATTGGGACTGGTATTAATTGTGCATACATATATACTTGATATTATATTGTTGGAGTATGTGTGCATGCTGTATAGTGTGGCTTTATCAATGCAATTTTCATAAGGTCACAATTAACCTGCTGCAATCGTGGCCATCAGCCATCATTCATCATTGTTTATTGAACTGCCACAGTTTACAACATACCTGTAGAAGCAGTAGATATCTATGTTATTAATAATGAGATCATGTACAATAATTTATGAAGCCAAATAAAAATTGAATTTTATTGAGCAGTTCTTGGAATCTGCTGACCTCCACATCTATAGGTATAGATTGGGACAGTACCTGGTCAAATCACTATACAGTATGTAGTGATATCATGCATGTGTATGGTTTGGGGGCTAACATGCAGTTATTCAGTGTAGTTGTTGATTGTTGATTACCACTGACTATGAGTAAATAGATAGTGTGGTAGACTATAAGCATATCATAATTGGTAATGAAGTGTAGCCTGATACAGGGTTGACAATTATCAAGTAGTATTGTACATTAGGAATTATTGACTTACTCACAAAAAAATATTTTATTTGTATTAAATGCTATCCCACTAGGGACCTGTAAGAAGGCTAAAGCCTGACCAGAAACCAGCCTCACAATGCCTTTATGGCTGTGTTGGTCAAGCCCAAAATTGTCTTAAGATTTCTTCTGATAAGTTACTTTGGAATTCAAATATTATACTTCATAATTTTCTATTAACCGGCTGACTAGCTATCTGCTACCTGTCTGATGCCTTCAGACAAGCATAACTGCTAACTTAAATGCAACAAATGTGATTTTTCGCTGTTAGATGTTGCTTCAGCCCGACAGGTGCCATTTGGCATACCGCAATGCATACAATGTATGCATCGTGGTTGCCTTCTTTGTGTCCCATTTATTCTCACTGACAAATACAAGGTGTCGATTCGCAGTAATGTGTGATAGCTTCCTTACACTTGCAATGGAAATCGTCTGTATAATTATTCCATAATGACTGGATTAATCGCAGAGGTAATGCTTGTAATGCTTTTCATATGACTCTGTGTAAGGGGCTGAACATAGTTGAAAACATAGTATAATGGCTGCTTCACTTTTTCAGTAACCAATAATTGAGGCATGTGTACAGATGAAAAACATAAAACACAAGTCTGGTACCATTCTTTCCTTTGATGCGGTTTGTGCTGGTTCACTGTCATAATTATGTTACAAACAAAAATTCAAGTTGGGATTTTAAGTTTGATCGTGGACATAAAAAGTAGCAAAATCACCTACACCTGCAGATATTCTAGCTGACCTAATAAGTGTCCACAAGTGTATTTCCAGGCATGGCCAGGTTACCTCCTTTGACTGAATTAGGCCGGGATTAAATGTCCACTAGTATCTGTAGGTGTAAGTGACCTCCCTTGTTTCCCTACTTTTTATGTCTATGATCTCTAATTGAACTTTAAATTCCTAAATTATACTTGCATTGTATGGAAGTGAGTACTAGTGTATATGTGTTATGACTTTCTCATTGAGTTATTCCTTTTTCCAGATTGAAAAATGGCTGTTTCTTTGCTGCAACTATTGGTTATATGGATGAATATTTCACTGGGGTTATCATATCTACATCATGCGATTGTTTCAGACAATCCAGGAGCACCAGAATGTAAGTGGTTTGATCTGAAGTACCATTGTGGTTCACTGGACCACATGTTTGATTTGTTGAGCAAAAAATCTAAATCAGTCGATGTTACTGTTGAACCTGGGAATTATAATTTAATGTCATCTTATCATCTTTATGATTTACGCAATATTAGGATAAGGTCCAGCAACCAACCAAGGACTGTTCCAAATTCCAAATTTTTCTGTGTACTTGTTTTATTATTATTATAGTTTTGTAGACTCTTTCTCTGTCTTGTCATCATGGCAGTTCCTGGTATATAGCTATGTACCTCATAGACATAGGCCACTCATTCTAGATAATGTACAGTGATGATTAACGTCTTAAGACAATATAGTATACAAACAGGGGCCTAGACTCAGGGTTACCATACACTGATAGCCAAAGAGTGATCAGTGCAGGAGCCCTGGCAAGACTTAGTTACATTACTTAACTTACAGTACAAAATTAATTACACAGTAACAAAGTTCAGGTCAAGAGGTCCAATAGATCCCACTCCAGGGAAGCTCTAGAATTGAAAATTCTGTAAGAGCAGGAGATGGCAAAACAAGCAGCCTGCTCAAACAGTGACCGGACAGTTTTCTTTGACACACAACAAGTAGTAGCCATTTGAGCAAGTGTTTCTTGCATAAAGTGACCTATCTCAATAGAAATGAGATCAACAACTAGTCCAGTGCGTTGAAGATCATCATACAATAAAGAGCCATATCTATTTTCCTTCCAAGCTCTTGCAGTCAATAAGTGTTGTTGGGTTTTAGTGGGAATGGTCAGCTCAAACAGGTAGATGGAATCCTCAGAAACCAAGACCAAGTCAGGTTTGCTAAGGGAGGTTGAAAGTTTAATGGGGATAGTGCTAGGAGGGCTGACACTGGCAAGATAACCTGGAAGGTCAGCATAAAGTTAAAAAAATTCTGGTAAATGCTTTTGAAGCCTCTGAACGAAAACCTGCAAGACTGAATCATGCCTCCAAGTATACCTACCCTGAACGAGAGCAACAGAACATCCGGTCAAGATATGATTCGTGGTAGGTTGGGGTTGTCGTGCTTTATTTTCTTTTCCTATTTCAATCCCCCCCACCCCAGGAAGCAAAAGAAATTTACTATTTTGAAGGGCTACATTTCTCACTATTTTGATGTATCAGTTAGAAGCGCACTCCATCCTGGTTTTCTAGTTCTACTCCTGGGTTTGCAGTCCTTCAGGGTGAAATGGAGAAGAATTCTAAACACAACAACCTAGTGGAGGCTACAGGTGGTAAGTTTTTACCACTTGTGGTAGACAATTTTGGGGTGTGGACACCATCTAGCATAGAAACATTATGATCTATTGCTAGCTCGTTCTTCTACTGTTAGAAATAGACTTTTGGTGGGAAAAGTTTTCGCTACTTTATTGAAAGACTAAGTGTTCAACTATATAAAAATGATTTTGTGCATTTGGTATCTTCATCCTCATTGAGAGGATGATTGGCTTGAGGGTTACTCAAGTCAAGAGGACAATTCCTTTGATGATCATTGTTATGAGAGTTCCAGTAACCAGATTTGTGTTACTGATGGTGAGAAGGTCTTGCAGGATATTTGTAGTGAACTGGTAGTTAAAGAAGCCTCTCATTCCAAGTTAGAAGATAATGATTGTGACAGTAGTGATTCTCTTTCTGCTGATTGTAGTGCTTCTTTTGCTGTTCCTATTACAAACAAGTTTTCTTGATTTTTCTTCACTTGTTATGGAGGAGGTTCCTAAGAATCCTCAATACTTAGAGCCTCTGGTCTCAGTTCATTTGGTGCCTTCTCCTCAGCTTCAGGTAACTATTGGGAGGAAAAAGGGTGGTCAAGCAGCTTCATCAGGGTCACCTAATGTGGCCATATACCCTGCTTCTGAGGTGTTATATGAGGGGACTGCTCCTCTATCCTTGGCTACAGGATTTGCAGTGGAACCAGATCCTAGTTTATCTCAATAACACTTTCACCTAGCTCCCAAACCTCGTTCACCAAAAGCCCCTTTATTTCTTCCATTTGTCAGCCCTTTCCTACCCAACACTGCTATCTTCCTAACTACCTTCAGCAACAAGCAGAGTCAATTTGGATGCCATCTTTCCTTCATTCTAGCAATGTGTTAATGTATCAAAATTCAAGCACAACTATCCCCACCACACCTCTCCCTGCTGCACCCTTCCCTTTCCCTACCGCTTCTGGTAGACTAATGTACTATATAATCATAATCAGTGCTATCGATGACATCATTAAAAAAGAAATCAATAATGCAACTACTGGAAATCTGAATATGTCAACGGCTGTGGCGTGTTTGGGGGTCCACACTCTGAAAAATCCTGTACGAGATTTCAAGTTTCAGAGCATTTAAAATCTTAGTAGCATTACGTGTTACATAGCAAGGTAAGTGTCCCTAACATGAGACAGTACATATTATAGGACACTTTGATAATTTGAGCTATAACTACTATTAGGCACTTACTTCAGTGTTGTAGCATGCTAATTCTCACAAGTGTGTAAAACTTTAGCTAAATAGTGCATAAATCATGAGAGTTGTTGAAGATGTCAATATAGCTTAAAACCATGTAGATCAAGCTTAATCTTGTCTAAAGATGACCCTTTAAAAAGCTGGTAAATATGATGAAATTCAATTGTGTGTAGAATCTCATTTTCATAAAAAGTTGCTTGAAACATTATCTATTATCCAAAAGGTAGAAAAAGTAATCACTCAACTAAGGAGTTCAGTAGTTTTGGCATGTTCCAGTAACATCTGAAGTGAAGGAAACACATACAGTGGTTATATCTGCCTCTGCATTGGAATTGTTCTGCACTGATTGTCGATATACTTTGAAGATGTATTAGTAAAGGTTTTAGTGTACCTTCACATAAATTAGAAGCTATTTGCAACTTTCAGTGTCTGAAAGTAGAACCGTCTCATAATATGATCGGCTGTCTCTCATAATTATGGGCATTTACATGTCAGGAAGCCATACAAAGAAATTATGGTCTCTTGCAAGCAATATCCATCAAATTTTAATATTCTATATGGAACATATTGGTGTGAACCTGGTCCAAATTTTATTGCTTTACGTGTTTTCTGCTTAAGTTAGAGGATATTGAAATAGTTTGCAAATCTTTCTCTCATAATATGTAGCTACACTGTCTCATGATTATGTACACCTACAACATTGAGACATGCACCTTAGAAGTTCTCATCATTGGATTATGCTATATGGCTAATTTTTTTTGACTAAAGTAAACAGACTAATTGATGAGTCCCCAATTGGTCATAAATTTAAGTCCCTATGAGTTATCTGTGTGAAGTAATATTCAATCATCCTTAAGTGTTTTTTTATTTATTTTTTATTCCGGCCCTAATGGTACTCCCATCCTCCCCGATCTCTAGCTAGTTAATTTAATTTATAAAAGACAAAAAGCAGAAAAAAGCAGCTAAACCTACAGAGCCTACAGAGACCTGCAAAAACACCGCATGGGCCGCCAGCATACACACAGCATACACACAGCAAAACCCCCGGACAGGGGCCTTAAGAAGAAAGCCCTGCAGACTACTGACCAAACTGCGGGGAGTGGGAGCATGAAACAGAGTTCAACTCCCACAAAGGACTGCCAGGCAACAGGCTAAATCCTTAAGTGTCCCATAATGTAAAGCGCTAAATAATAATAATAATAAATAATAATAATAATAGTAACACTCACCTTATACGGAAATACGCGGAATCGAATTCTCTGCAAACTTGTGGGGATGCTGGACGTAGCATACGTAATGCTGAAAATACGGAAGTATAAGGAAATATACGGAACTTTATAACAATTTTCAGAGATTTCAGAAAAAATAAAAACATTTCAAAGAGGGCTGGACGAGATTTCAAAAGAGTTGCGGACCCCTCGCCGACGTGATTCGTTGTTTGAGGCTACATACGTCGCTGAAGAGTCCTTGGCATTCAGGTTGCAGGTATAGCTAACAGACCATCAATACATACTTGTATTAATAATAATAATATGTGTCTAACAACACGATTGTGCATTTATTAACCTTGCATGTTATAGCTACATGTTGTAGCTTGTCAGTAGGCTGGTCTTTGTGCCGTTGGAATACGCGAGTCCCTTCGGCATATAGCTACAGTCGATTGCATGCAAAATTCTCATATGCCGCGTACTGTGAGTGCATGTTTCCGTAAGACTACTTGTGAGTAAATTTTAAAGTTGTTGTCCGGTTTCGCCACGGATTCAACAGCAATTGAACTACACTAATATTTTTCCTCAGTCCAGCTGATCCGGTGTCACTACAAATAGTGACACCGGATCAGCTGGACTGAGGAAAAATCCGCGTTTCACGAAGTCCCGAAGTCCGCGTTTCACGATGCCGTGGCACTACGTTATGGGTGGTCTCCTCAGCGGACTCCTGCTCACTGTGCATGTGGGACTTCCTTTTCAGTGGAGCATGCTTTATCCTGTCCCAAGGGTGGCTTACCTTCTATCCGACACAATGAGATCAGAGATCTAACTGCTACCCTGTTGACTGAAGTATGCTCTCAGGTAGCTGTTGAACCAGAGCTCCAGCCGGTTTCACAGCAGGACTACCCTGCTTCTGCCAATATCCAAGATGGTGCCCGTCTTGACATCGCCATGAATGGTTTTTGGGGTGGAAGAAGTGAAAGATGTTTTGTGGATGTGCGGGTGTTCAACCCTTTGGCTGCTTCTAATGCGTCCTCATCACTGGCCTCCTGTTATCAGAGGCACGAGAACATTAAGAAACGTGCGTATGCTCAGAGAATTCGTGAGGAGGAACGTGCCTCTTTTACCCCCCTGGTAATGTCTGCCTCTGGTGGTCTAGCTCATGAGGCTTCTGTTTTTTATCAACGCTTGGCTCATCAACTTTCAAACAAGTGGGGCGATGATTACTCTGTTGTCATGGGGTGGTTAAGGTGCTGTCTATCTTTTTCTCTCTTGCGGTCCTCCATACAATGCATCCGCGGAGCCCGCTCATCCATCGGTCACTATGTTAAGACTCCCCCAATTGTGGAGCTGATTCGGGCAGAGTCTCAGTTTGCCGTGGACTAAGAAAGTCCCGGTTTGTCCAGCACAGGCCATTTATGTGCTGGGGGTGGTAGGCAAGGGCAGTCCATCAAGCCCGGGTAAAAAAAAAAACTAAAAAACAAAAAAACAAAAAAAAAAAAAACAAATAGTTTCAGTCCAGCCGTGGCCACGAAATATTTACGGCACGCAAGAAAATATTTTTCAACAATCTCCTATTAGCTATATATATATTCAGCCTGTAATCGACTGAACCCCGGCGGTGGCACACCGCTAACCTTTTTTTTAAGGAAGAAGAACCGGCCCTAGTTGGCACTCTACTGAATCCACCACACTCTAACTACTGTGCGCTAAGATGTTCTATACTGAAACGCCGCTAACTATAGTAAAGTAGTGGGTTCTGACAGCATTTCGAAAAGCATGCAGCCAAAGCTAGGCCATGCACGCGCTGGAGCTTATTCAATTTTTGCACAGCAGCTAAAGGCTAAAGCCATGCATATATTTCTGCGTAGCCACTGTATACATATACGCGTTGTCATATCGTACGCCGGTAGTAGTAAGCACAACACAAACTGTGTTAGTTACTAGTGATGCACCGATACCGATACTAGTATCGATACCGATACTAGTATTGGTATCAGTCCTATTTTGGCGGTATTGGACTTGTATCGGTAAAGCTATAAATTCCCGATACCAACCGATACTTTAAATGACGTCATTTAATTACTTATCAAGATGGCGGCGTATATAGCGCATTGAACGGAGTTGAAGAAGCCAGCTACTAACATTATCAGTACAGTGGAAACTGAAGTTAGCCACGAAATAAGATTCATTGAAGCCATAAACTTATCTCCGCGTAATTGATAGCCACAAAACCAGCAAACTGCAGTTGATGGGATTAGCAAATGAGTTTAGTAAGCTAAATCACTAGCTGTTTCTTGGGAGAAATGTCTGTGGGGCAAAGTATCGGTATCGGATCGGTATCGGCCATTTCTGGCCTCAAATGTATCGGTATCGGATCGGTAGTGAATAAGTGGTATCGGTGCATCACTATTTATTACCACCACGGTAACTGTAATGCTTGTTCTGTAAAAGGAAGAGAGTGCAATGGAGATTATTTGTGTGACGTAATTCATGCATCCATATAGATCTAAGCGGAATTTTATTTTCCACTGAAACCACTGATTTCTTAGAATATAGTTTGTTTAGGTACTAAGATGGTATTATGGTTGCTATGGAATCTACAGTACAAGCGTTGATTAGCTATGTACATTCATTGGGATTTGTGGATAACTATAGCTATACGTGTAGCTATGCATCCACATGGTAGGGTCTGCAATCCAAATAATCAACTTTTACAAATCAATCCCCCTACCATTGTGGGATGTTCACTGTAGTATTCCATTGCTAGATCCGCCATGAAATAAACCGGAGGCATGTTTGATGTCTTCACACAGAAATATCGATTTTGGTGTTTAATTTGCGAGATGCAAAAAAAAATTTTTTTTTTTAAATTTGTGTGTGCTCCTTGCAAAGAACTTGCTACTTAGCTATATATTATCTAGAGTTATTGTAGTTAAAAAGTACGTACAGTAATAAGTAGCTAAATGATTCACTGGGTTCCCGGCACAGGGTCGCTTCTTTCAAAAATTAAGAAATGAAACAAAAAATTTTCGATTTCAAACTACGCTACCAGCCAAGGCAAGAAAAGCCAACTCTTCCTCATAGTGATGTGATAAGGTTGGATGCGTAGTCTGTCTATGCTGTTAGTCTTGAAAGGATCTGAGACTTCTCACCATCTGGGTGAAGAGCATCAAATTTTAGTACATCATTCCAAAGGATTCTCTCAGTGGTGCCAAAGTCCTTTCCAGTACTTCTGATACCACACTAGTCACCTAATTTTGTTTAGAATGATGATAAATGATGGTACAAAACGTTTAGTAGTAGTAGCAGTTGGTGTTTCGGTGATTTCATATGATGCAGTATACCAGCAGCTCACCAGGAGCTCCATGCACCCAGCTCGAATCGAAAATGAAAGATTTTGTGCTTTTTCTGGTTTATTTTGGGATATTTTGCAACATAATGGTGATGTAGGGTGATCTAGTAAAGATTTGAAGGTGCTGTGGAGTGTGAGAGGTGAAGTCAAATTTGGACAATAATTATTTAGTTGCCTCCCGTGGTGCATAGCTTAGAGCTAGGTGTGGAAGCTGTGTATGAAATAATAATTGACAAACGCTGCTACCAAACATCCAGGGACATCGTTTAAGTAATGACTGTTGTGGCTGCAGAAGTGCTGGAAATGGTGAGAAAGCATGCACGATGCAATTTTCTAATGCTGCAGAAAAGTTTGATGCTCATCACCCAGATGGTGAGAAGTCTCAGATCTTTTCCAAACTACGTAATAGCATAGACAGACTACACACCCAACTGTATTGAAACGCCATGAGGAAGAATTGGCTTCTCTTGTCCTGCATGGGTGGTAGGGCAGGTTGAAATCAAAAATTTGTATTTCTTTGTCTGTCTGTTTTTTCAAAGAAAGCAACCCTGTGCCAGGCACTCAGCAAATCATTTGCTTATTACTGTGCGTACTTTTTAACTACAACAACTCTGGATATGATTTGGCTAAGTAGCCAGCAAGTTTCATCCGGTCCTTTGTGTGGAGCATGAAATTTTAAAAATAAATTGTGCATCGCGTGAAATACTATAATGATATTTCTCTGAAGACTACAATCGTGTTTCCGGTTTCATGGTGGATCTAGCAATGGGATACTACAGTGAACATTCCACAATGGTAGGGCAATTGATTTGTAAAAGTTGATTTTTTGGATTGCAAACCCTACACATGGCTTAGTTACACACATTTGATATTGTATAGAGTCTCTAGCTATGCGTATTTGTATACAACTAGCTAAAAAGTAATGCTTTTTGTAGCTGAAAGTGAGTGAATAGCTGTAGATGTGTTGCAAGAGAGTGAATAGCTGAGGAGGCACCTACAGTAGTTGTGTTGTACATGCATGTAATGTAGGATATGTGCCAGAGGGCATTGGTGATTTCTTTAGCAAAATCCTTTTGAAGGACCTATATTAGTTTTAATGGATAAAAGTGTATGCATGCTAAGCGATTTTCAAACCACAACTTTTAGGCATGCTGTAGCTATTACATATGGTGGATATGGGGATGGGATTATGTTATGAGCATCAGGTGATCATTTCAGATGCTGCGAAACCAGAATGTATACGGGAGGATTGGAGATATTATTGTGGCTCCCTAGAGTCTATGTTTGACCTCCTGAAAGGTAAAACAGAGTCAGTTGATGTTTCCATCAAGCCAGGGAATTATAATTTAACATCATCCTATTCCCTTAAAGACCTGTGCAATTTCAGAATAAGGTCAAATGACCAATCTAACATTGTTAATATATCTTGCAAACCAAACTATGGGGTTGATCCTGATGTTGACACAGGTATTGAGTTTAAACATGGTTCTAACCTGATCGTTGAATATATCAACATCAGATGGTGTGGAATGAAGCATATAAGTACAAGTCAGGTTAAACTATAGGAACATTTGTTTACTTCCATAGCGCTCTATACTTTGGCAACTGCACAGGTATAACTGTGATGCATGCTGGCTTGTATGATAATAACGGTACTGGAATAGCTATTGTGGATTCCACTGGGAATGTGGAAATCAACAAATCAAAATTCGTGAACAATTCACTAAACTCTACAAATCCAACACTTACAGGTGGTGGTGGAGTTTACATTGAATTTACAGACTGTGCTCCAGGTTTTACAACCTGTTCTGGGGATAACAAGTATAATAAACAGTCACGCTATGTCATAGATCAATGTGTGTTTGACAGTAATGTGAATGTCTATGAGAACAGTTCTGAACCTGATGACCCTGTGAACGACCATCACATTACTTCTGGTGCTGGAGGAGGGTTATCAATTTGGTTGTTTGGAGATGCCCAGTACAATTTATTTTATATATCATCCGACTTTACCAGCAACCATGCAAATCTTGGTGGAGGTTTCAGTTTTGAATTTCGAGACAACAGCAGTCATAATTTTGTATATGTCTCCAACTCCTACTTCTATAACAACTCTGCTCTTAATTATCAAGGAGGTGGTGGAGCGCTAGTTGGGTATATCATTTACCAGTTAGGCGGTCGTACTACCAGTAATAGTGTCACTTTTGCTAACTGTAACTTCACTCAGAATCATGCTTCAGAAGGTTGTGGAGGAGGCATAACATGGTTTGGTAGCCGTGAACCTGATGTATCAAAGCCTTCTAATTCTTTTATGATAATTGGCTCTTACTTTGAAGGTAATGAAGCTCAACTTGGGTCTGCCTTTAGTGTTACGAAGGAATACTTTTGAGTCTATACTTGGAGGAGTGTTGTTAACAATGGTTGTTGATAATTGTTCATTCGTTGGTAACAGTATTCAGCAACCAGTGGGTGTAATTTTCTTTATTCCTAATTCTCCCTCTGGAATTGGTGCAGTGGCCACTACAGGCTTTAATATACAATTCAGAGCATTTACAAGATTTAAATCCAACAATTCCACTGCGGTGATTGGTGATGATGCTATCATAGAATTCTACCACGGCTCAGTTGTAATGTTTAAAGGTAACCATGGCTTAAGGGGTGGAGCAGTCTTACTAATTGAAGGTTCATTTATGAAACTTTATTCAAACGTGAGCATTACATTTTGTGAAAATACTGCAACACTCTTTGGTGGAGCTATATTTGCTGAAATGTCAACCCCATTTGAGTATCTCGAGTCACACATTTGTTTTTTTACGATATTATAGAGAGGAGAAGGAACCACATGAATGGGGTGTTACACTGAACTTTATCAGCAACAACTGTTACAGTACTAGCTATGTAAACAATACAATATTTTCTGGTACCTTGCGGCCATGCAAGAAAGAACACTCCAATCTTAGATTTCTTCAAATCCCAAATTTCAACTATACACCTCCGTTCTCCAGGGGAACAGTTGCTACATTACCTACCAAGATTATTGTTACTACTTCAACCATTCAGAAATTTCCTGGTGAATACTTTCTACTTCCTGTGAAATTGATAGATGAACTCGACCATATTGTACCAGTCTTTGTGCTAATTGCCACATGTCATGGATACAGAAAATATATTCTATCTCCCTATCAATATAGTAAAGGTTCCATGCGAATAGCAGGTAAACCCACTGAGATGTGTTTATTGGAGCTAAAGACTGACAGTAACTATCAAATCTCTACACAACTATCATGGTAACCTTGTCAAAGTGTCAACCAGGGTATTATTATAATACGACTTTGAGACAATGTGAATGCATTGACAGAAAGCTTCACGGCAACCCAGTCCTAAACTGTGATTCTACTCAGTTTCTTGCTCACATTAATCCTATCTATTGGATAGGGTTCGATAATTCAAATAATTCAAATAATTCAAACGTGACTTTAGTAGGTCCATGCCCAAACGGATACTGCTATAGAAAGTTTTATCAGGATAGTGTACTGTTTTCAAAAGATAATATCAATGGAACTTATTTATCTCAACAACGTGTGCAGTTACCAAACAATGCCAGCATGACCATATTAGACCATGCTGTATGTAGAGCTGCAAACAGAAAAGGTGTGTTGTGTGGGTCATGTATTAAAGGGTACAGTGTAGTGATGAGCTCTCCCTTGTTTTCCTATGCCAAATGTAGTAACAATGAACAGTACAACGCACTTATTTTTATTCCATCTTATCTCATTCCAGTGACTCTGTTATTCTTTTTATTTATGAGCTGCAGAATAAGAATCACATCTGTCTCGTTGAGTGCATTTTTGTTTTTTTGCACAAATTGTTGGCAGTGAAATTAACTTTGCATTAAATTATCAACTAAATGCTGATTCTCCAGTAGTTTTCAGGTTTTCTAATGTTCTATTTTCAATTTACAGTATATTAAATTTAGAGCTCTTTGAAAATTTGTTTTCTTATTGTCTGTTTGATAGTGCAAATACAATTCACATTTTAACTGTTAAGCTTGCAGCAGCATTATATCCATTAGGATTGGTCATGGTGTATTCTCTTCTTCGAGCTTACTGCAGATCTAGATGTGGATTTTGTGAGCATTTGATGCAACTACAACGGTCAGTTACATACAGGTTGTCAGCATTTTTTGTGCTCTGCTTTGCTAAGGTTAATGTTCTTGCCTTTGCTATATTGACTCCAGTAGAAGTGGTATGGTTTGATGCAATAGATGGCAAATGGAGAGAATTTGACAGAGTTGTCTACTTTCAAGGAGACATGAAGTTTTTTCAAGGTGAACATTTACCATATGCTATAGGTGCCTTAGTAGTAGTGATAGTGATTGTAGTCATCCCAACAGCTATTCTGTTGCTTCATCCGCTTTTGGCTCATTTGCTACGGAGGTTAGAATTGGGAGAAAGCAGATTAATGCGATGCATTGAAAGTACCCTTCAAGTTCATAAATTGAAGTTACTGATTGACTCATTTCAATTTGACTACAAGTCAAAGTACAAATTCTTTGCAGGGCTATACTTTTTTCTCTACAAAACACTTATATTTCTTATTGTGATGGTGACACCCACACAAAGTGTTAGTGATTTGCACTTAATCCTACTTGTAGTGATTTTTGTCTTTCTGATTATCCATGTAATAACACGTCTGTTTAAAAGTTCAAACCATAACAAAGTTTATTTCCTAATGTGCTTGCTTCTTATAGTCCTGATAGGAACACCGTATTTGCGTGCTACAAGAGATGGATATTCATATACTGTTTACCTTGGGACCATCTTGTCATGCATCCCCTCTTATGTCTACTGTGTTATGTTTGTTGGAAGATGAAGATTTTTGTTCAAGCAAAGATTTGTGGTGTTGAGAACATAGAGGATTCACATACATATGACATTGTTTCGAGTCATGCAAGTATGCGTTGAATTTTTTGCTTGATACTACTGCCAACATAGTATAAGACTGCATTCCTAATGTGTTATATTTTATTGTAGAATTGTGTAATAACTAAAATTTTTAAAAAAATGTAAAAGAAAGTAGGGATCAATACAATACACATGCTATAAAAAGTAAGGAAACACGTCAAACAAGACTAGAGGACTACTGACAGTACTTGCTAAAATAAGACATATTTTAATCCATACTTTTGGCTAATTTGATATAACTAGTCTCATTTCAAGAAGTTAGCCAAAAGTATGCATTAAAATGCGTCTCATTTTAGCAAGTAGTCATCTAATCTTGCTTGACTTGCTTCCTTACTTTTCATAGTATGTGTATTGTATTGATCCCTACTTTTTAAAAAAAATTAATTTTCTTAAAATAACTAGTTTGCTAACTTTTTATATCTAGCTAGCTATATTCACATCCTTTCACTGAATTTTAGCACTAGAATAGAGTTCATGGCCTAGCTCCTAACTCTTGATATTTTGCAGGTCTGGTCAGGCAAAGTAATGGCTAGAGTCAGGTTACCACTAGATAGGGTTACTACTAAAACTATATGCAATACTAAGTATGCATGCTTTTTTGGATCTGCATTGCTCCCATCTGGGACAAAATTCAAATAGCCACTCTGAGATTGCATATGAGAGTGTTTCAAGGCAGAAACCAGTGGTTTATTTGATGACTGTTCTATTAGAACATTTTATTGTCTGTTCTACTGTTTTAGAGTATATCCATCTGTACTTTTTAATCAGCAAAACGCTATGACCACTGCCATAGTAGCCATATAGTGCCTTGTTTTTCTCAGCTATCTTATCTTTGATTCCGTGTAGTGCTTTTGGTTGTAGCTTTTTCTTTTGTTCCATCATAGATTATATAGGGGACCATTCAAAGGCATGATTACCCCAAAACTAAACTGGTAAGACCATAAAGCAACTAGAGATAGTGACTCCTTGACTACTACACCTGTTCATACATGTGTTACAAGGACACTTCATTAAAATCACGTTCAATAATCATGTGTTAAGGCAGTAATGCACACTGCAACTATCAATTTATTTTTCAGGTAAAGAAGGAAGGCCAATGAATGATTAACATGAACAGCATCATGCAGTGGACAAAGCATAATCGAAACAACAGATTTCTGTATCTGCCATCATTACCTTGGCTGGTTGAAACTTCTGGAGTCGTACACATAGCACTACCAGGTCTTACGGCAGGCATGCAAGGCAGGCAGGCAGGCAGGCAGGCAGGCAGGCAGGCAGGCAGGCAGGCAGGCAGGCAGGCAGGCAGGCAGGCAGGCAGGCAGGCAGGCAGGCAGGCAGGCAGGCAGGCAGGCAGGCAGGCAGGCAGGCAGGCAGGCAGGCAGGCAGGCAGGCAGGCAGGCAGGCAGGCAGGCAGGCAGGCAGGCAGGCAGGCAGGCAGGCAGGCAGGCAGGCAGGCAGGCAGGCAGGCAGGCAGGCAGGCAGGCAGGCAGGCAGGCAGGCAGGCAGGCAGGCAGGCAGGCAGGCAGGCAGGCAGGCAGGCAGGCAGGCAGGCAGGCAGGCAGGCAGGCAGGCAGGCAGGCAGGCAGGCAGGCAGGCAGGCAGGCAGGCAGGCAGGCAGGCAGGCAGGCAGGCAGGCAGGCAGGCAGGCAGGCAGGCAGGCAGGCAGGCAGGCAGGCAGGCAGGCAGGCAGGCAGGCAGGCAGGGCAGGCAGGCAGGCAGGGCAGGCAGGCAGGCAGGCAGGCAGGCAGGCGGCAGAAAACAATCAATTGAAAAACTATGGTTAGTCTAGTGCACGTGACTTGTTTAATTGCCACCCTTTGAATAAATCTCTGAAGTTGTTCATGACCGCACTCAGGCGTACACACAGGTATGTGCTTAGCAACGCAATTGTGCATTCAGTATTGTCTTGCATATTGGTTATTGCACAACTTGTTGTATGTAGCTACGTAGTCAGCGATCTGGGGTGAGACTAGTCAATAGCTAGCCCTTTGTTGTCGTTTGTGCATGACTCAGCAGCAGGAGTATCAATTTAGCTACATGTATACAGCTAATGATATGGAAGTCCAATCCAGCCTCCCACACCATATGTTACTCTTTGCCAGGCTGTGCTGCTAAAAGGTCGTGATGGTTCTGAACAGTGTTGCCAATAGACGTTTAGACCTAGCTAGGCTAGCTATACAGAATATCCTTGCACTGCACCGCTCTGTGAATCATTTATATCCCATGCACTATACATGGCTACATATCAGTTGTCGAGGTACTCTGTAAGCATATCGTGAGATGTGTAGATGTATTACTGGTGGTAGTTGCCGTCACGTGTCTAATAGGCTCATATCAAAACTTGCATAAGATATTCCAAATTTCCAAATGGGTTATGCCCGGGGGTTTGCCACTTTCTTGGAGGATGTACGAGATTTCAAAATCACAGTGATTTCTCTGTATGAAATCCATGATTTCATTAGTGATTTCGTGATTTCAAATTGTGATTTCGTGATTTCAATTTTGATTTCGTGATTTCACCATGGTTGACTCTCATGGAGCTAGAGAATCTTCATCACTGGATGGTAAAAGTTATATCTTCACTAGAGTTTAGTTGGGAAGCAAAGATGCTGGGGCCATAGCCGGCTGGCTGAGATGTTTCCAGGCACCAGTAGCGGTGAGGTAGTCTCGTGTGGCCAGACCACTTTTTTCCATGTATTGGGTGGGGAAAAAAGGGTCTGGTGCAGCTCCAATAGCTGTTTACTTCTGAGCTGTCCCCAGACACTGGGGACGCTAATTGAATAACATTGGCCGCAAAGGAGCCGCCGATGACGTCAGTAAGTAAACTCGAGATCTGTTCATTCTTTAAACGAATCTTAATTTGCTCCGATGTCTCTTTTATAGCGTCTTGAAAGTTCATCCTCATCGTGTAACAAGACTCACAACTGGAGTAGGAGTGTAGGAATACTTCATTGTTTTACTGATGTCATGGCACCTCCTTTGTGAACAATGTTATTCAATTAGTGCCCCCAGCATCTGAGGACAGCTCAGAAGTAAACAGCTATTAGAGTTGCACCAGACCCTTTTCCCCCCACCCAATACACAGAAAAAAAGCGGTCTGGTCACGCGAGACTACGGTGATGGTTTGTGGTTGTTGTCATACGGTAGTGCTGATGATTAACAGGCAAGCTAACAGTATAAAGAGGCTGTCTAAAATTGGATTTAATTTACTAGAAGCTGTCCCAGAGCTTCATACATAAGTTATATTCTAACAAGGGTAAAAAATAATAGGCGTGGATCAAGGAATGGTTATAGCTAGCATTTTAACGATATTTTTACGAGTCAATCCACAACTTATATATCTGGCCTATCAATACCATTATCCTCTTAGCCACACAATGTTCAACTGGACACCACTACCCTTACCACTTCATCCAGGTACGTAGTAATCTTTCATGGAATGAACATGTCCAAAGGATTACCAACAAGGCCAAACAATAGTCTCGTGCCCAGACTACTTCTTTTTTTTTCTTTTGTGTGGGGGCAGGAAAAAAAGATCCTCACACAAAAGAAAAAAGTGGTCTGGGCACTAGAATAGCCAAACAAGTAAACAACTTTCTGTATCATAACTTACGTGAATGTCCTACTTGTAATTGTTTCAAGATTATGGTTCATCCGATCATTGAATATAATTATATGCTGCGTCTGCTTGAGATTCCAACACCTTGTTGAATATAAACAAGCTAGAATCCATCCAGAGAACCGCTGCTAGATTTTGCTTTAATGACTTTTCGAGATATTCAAGTGTTACTAACATGTTGTCTTCTCTTAATCTACCCTTGTTACAGGCAAGAAGAACCCAAGCTAAATTAAGTACTTCTTACAAAATAATTAACGGATATTTGATTGTGCCTACAGATGATCTTACCCCTAAACTTTCAAGTTTAAGGAGTGGCTACTATCACCAACCAATGACACTAATTGATGCTTGCAAATTTTCCTTTTTCCCAACAACCATCAAATTATGGAACCAACTCCCTGCTGATGTAATTAATTCCTCTACCCCTAATGAGTTTTGTAGTAACTTAAGAAACTTTTATGATCACACCTGTGTGTTATAATCTTTTGATTGCTGCACAGTAATAAATATAATATAATAATAGCTACATGAACTGGCATTCCTTCTTTCCAAGAGCTGTCATTGACTGGAATAATTTGCCAACTTCAGTGATTGAGTCAGAAAGCATTAGCATATAGCTACTACATACTTGTGCTGTAAAGTAAAAATGGTATAGGCATTGTCTTTACCGGTGGATATAATAAAGCAGTACTGTTGTTATCTTGTATAATTTTTTCCTTGGAGCATTACTCACTCCTTGGCAAATCGGCATGCCCATTAATATAATAATAAAAGTAGCTGATGGTGATACATGTGATCAATTAAGTATATTGGAATTGGTTACTATTACATGCATGTGGTTGCGGGTCGTCCATGGGTTCACATGATTTCAGTTACACCTTCATCACTGAGTCATGATGAATTTTAAAACAGTATCTTTGGTAGGTAGATAGACTTGGACTCAATCAGGTAAGTGTTATCAGCAAAATTTATACACTGTTAGCTCCAATGCATCCTGCGTTATCAGTTCTTCAGATAATATAATGCAAACCAGTAGTATGATGCATTGTAGGCCTGCGCCGATTAAGCCAGCATAATTTGGGGTATAATAGGTAGCCAAAAGCATTGAGCATAATGCCAGCGTAGTAGGCATAATTTTTGTGCTTTGGTTATCAGAGAAGCTGAAACTCTGTCTATTTTGCATGATGCAGAATGGGATAGTGTACAAACATGGTAAAAATCAGATTTACAGCTACATTGTGAAGAAAGATTAGTTAAAGATCGATATACTCTAATAGAACAGTCACCGCATATTGAAATATCCTAATAGAACATTCACTGATGCATTAAATACTCTAATAGAGCAGTCAAGATACAATTTTACATGAGCATATTTGGAGCATAATGGAACACAACTGGGCATAATTGGAGCATAATAGGGAAAATTTGGAGCATTGCTCAAAAGCATAATAGGCAATTTCAAAAGCATAATAGGCTCAGGCCTAATGCATTGCCAGCAGTGAATATACCTGCAAAATTTAGCAGAACTTATAAACTTTATACAGCACATATTCACAAATACGTAACTATCAGTAAGAAATAAGAATGTATACCTCATTATGTTAGCTAATCTTTGAAAGTTACACCTAGTAGCTAGTTACTAACTGGTACGGACATAGCTACATGTTTTCTAGACAAATCTGCATATTTGTCCTGAAGCTAATATAATGCTGGGAACTATTTTCTTTGCAAAGATGTGCTTATAGTTTGCAGCCCTACTCGTTTCATCATTAACCCATGCAGTCATGTACTGTCACTTGTGGCTGCGAGTAGAGCCTAAATTGCTAGTTAACACTTAATAGATTCTGAGATAGATTCTCAGATCACTCGTGTGGCTCCAGTAATGGAAGCTTTTGACCATTAGTGGACTCAGCTTGGGCTGTAAAATTCAAGAGATTGGCAGCCAAACCAGTGTCAGATCAAGTGATTCGGGCCTTGAATCACTTCTGTTATGTTCCAATTAATAATATTGCGTCATTCAATGCATCCGTAATTTATGGAAATATAATATTATGGAGTTTTACGATTTTTGTTTTCAAAAAGTGTGATTTCTGATTTTTTTGAGTGTGTGATTTCATGATTTCAAATGTGATTTCTGACAAAGCATACGAAGTTTCAAGAGTCTCGGACCCCTCGTGTTTCATATAAAATAACACTGTCTTCTAAACAAAACACAATAACATCCGCATACTCTGGTTGACAGACATGAAGTTTGGTTTATCAGATTCCTTGATGAAAGGTAATTTGATTCATGTGTAAGTTCTTTGTGTAGTAACGAAGGGGAAGCTAAAAAGGAACCTTGTACCGCGAAATTTGCTTGTTCAGAATGCCTGTAAAAACACGTGTTTTTCAACATATCTCTGTAAACTAACCTGTTTAACAATTTGTATGGTCAGAGTCTTATTAAGTATCCTTTGCTGCACAGAATGATACTAAATTTAGCGAATTTGGTTGAGGATAACAACTTGTAAATTGGGATTTTCCCACCGAGATAATTAAATTTTCAATAGGTTAATGTATGGGCGTGTATTATGTCATCTTCAGTAGTAAACAACTGTCGCTATGGCAACATTTTCCCATTTTTATGGTCGGAATTGGATAGAGAAATTTAAGAACTTTCTTTTATTGTATGGTGTGCTGTAGAGATTTTGTGAGCTAAAGGTTGTAAATTAGTGTTTTTGTGTGTAGTGTAAAATACATGTATTGGACAAGGAATGATGAGATTTTATAATCAGCCTGTTTTCCAAAGTTGAGGTTTCAAAAAAGATATTGAACAGACAATAGATTTATTTAATACATTATTCTAAATTTTTAAGGGTTTAACCCAGTGTTTTAAAAACTTTTAATGTTGACCACCTGAAAATGCTTGATTTGACAAATCCCATACATATGTTTTGACATGTGTCCCAAGTATTCGACTTTAGGGAAAGCGTCTAGTAGGTTGTCCTGAGCATTCAACTTTAGGGGAAGCGTCTAGTAGGTTGCCCCGAGCATTCAACTTTAGGGGATGCAAAAAGTAGTTTTAGTGTTAGGGTAGGGTCACGTTCAGCTTTGGTTTCTTCTTCACCTTCAATGTATATTATATAGAAGTTACTCCACTCGGAGACATATAACTGAACCTTGAAGGTAGAAACTAAGGGAGGTCAGTAGCTAGGAGTCACGTAACACAATGGTTAAGATGCTGGGCTTAAGCACTGGAGGTCCCGTGTTTGATTCCCTCTCAAGGAATTTTGTGTTTTTCTTTTTTTTCGTTTGAGGACCTTGAGTTTTATTTTTATTCACATGACTGCTGGAACAATAGCTACAGCCAAAAACATACACATTCTATGCCTACGGATTTAATGTTATATAGTACGAAGGAATCATGCTAAAAGATAGAGTATCACTGGTATAAAGTAAGTTACTGGGAAAAAGTATATAACATATTTGCTGCATGGCGAGTTATTCCACCTAGGGAAGGTTTTTGCAATAGAACGCTTGATACTTTTGCCCTCACTTTTCTCGTAAACTATTGTGAAACTTGAAGCCGTAGCAACTTTTTTCTGGTTTCTGCCAGACCACACCTTGGCATGCACAAGGTCTATAACCACTCATGGGATTTGCAGATATATTTATTCCACATAATACATAATGATATAGCTAGCTACATGTACACACATTCATGTAAAGAGTGTAGACATATTGCTTAGGATACAGCTAGTAATATCAGCTTTGTTGTATGTAGCTACAAGAGAATGAATTGCTGAGGAGGTCTGTGTTGTACTAGCCATTTTAGCATCTGCCTGTACCAACAGGACATTGATGATTCCTTTTGCACAGGGATTGGGTGGTCTGTTTTCTTAATTCACCAAACCATTTGAAGGACATAATTTTAGTTAGTGGACAAAAGTACTTGTACACTAGCTACACATTATTTATGCTACCTTGAATAATGTTTATTTAAATCTGTAGGTAACAAGATGGTGATCGTAAAACTGCAACTTTTGGGTATGTTGTTGCTAGTACTTATGGTGGATATGAGTATGGGAATGTTGTATGAGCACCATGTGATTGTTTCAAAAACTTACCCATTGTCAGGATGTGAATGGAAATGGAATGATTGTAATTATTATTGCAACTCCCTAGAGTCTATGTTTGATCTTCTGAAAGATAAAATGGAATCAGTTGATGTTTTCATTGAGCCAGGGAATTATACTTTATCATCATCACACTCCCTTAAAGACCTGCATAACATTAGAATAAGGTCATGTGATCAAACTAACATTGCTAATATATTTTGCAAACCAAACTTTGACATTGATCCTGACATTGATACAGGTATCGAGTTTAAACATGGTTCTGATTTGATTGTTGAATATATCAACATCAGATGGTGTGGAATGAAGCATATAAGTACAAGTCAGGTTAAACCAGGAACATTTGTTTACTTCCATAGTGCTCTATACTTTGTCAACTGCACAGGTATAACTGTGATACACGCTGGCTTGTATGATAATAACGGCACTGGAATAGCTATTGTGGATTCCACTGGGAATGTGGAAATCAACAATTCAAAGTTTGTGAATAATTCTCTAAACTCTGCAAATCCAATGCTTGCAGGTGGTGGTGGAATTTACATTGAGTTTACTAACTGCGCCCCAGGTTTTACTACCTGTTCTGGTGATAACAAGTACAATAAGCAGTCACACTATATCATAGACCAATGTGTGTTTGAAAGGAATTTGAATGTCTATGAACACAGCTCTGAACCTGATGACCCTGTCAGTAACCGTCACATTACTTTTGGTGTTGGAGGAGGGTTATCAATTTGGTTGTTTGGAGATGCCCAAAGCAATATGTTTTATATATCATCCAACTTTACTAACAACCATGCAAATTTGGGTGGAGGTTTTAGTTTTGAGTTTCGAGACAACAGCAGCCATAATTTTGTAGATGTCTTCAAATCCTACTTCTGTCATAACTCAGCTCATAATTATCAAGGGGGTGGTGGAGCGCTAGTTGGTTATATTATTTACCAGTCAGGTGGTCGTACTACCAGTAATAATGTCACTTTTGCTAACTGTGACTTCATTCAGAATCATGCACCAAAGGGCTGTGGAGGAGGCATAGCATGGTTTGGTAGCCGTGAACCTAATGTTTCCCATCCCACCAATTCTTTTAAAGTCATGGGCTCTAGTTTTGACGGAAATGAAGCTCAACTTGGTTCAGCATTAAGTGTTACAAAGGAATATTTTGAGTCTATACCTAGCGGAGTATTGTTAACAATGGTTATTGAACATTGTTCATTTATTAATAACAGTATTCAACAACCAGTGGAACCAGTGCGGACACATTTCTTTATCCCTAATTCTCCCTCTGGAATTGGTGCAGTAGCCACTACAGGCTTTAACATACAGTTCAGAGCATACACAAGTTTTATATCCAACAATTCTACTGCACTGATTGGTGATGGTGCTGTAATAGAATTCTACCATGACTCAGTTGTGATGTTTAAAGAAAACCATGGCTTAAGGGGTGGAGCAGTCTTACTAATTGAAGGTTCATTTATGAACCTTTATTCAAATGTGAGCATTACATTTTGTGAAAATACTGCAACACTCTTTGGCGGAGCCATATTTGCTGAGATGTCAACACCATTTCAATATCTTGAGTCACATATTTGCTTTGTACGATACCATAGGAAGGACCACAGACCAAGTGAATGGAATGTTACACTGAACTTCATCAACAACAACAGTACTAGATATATAAACAACACCATATTTTCTGGTACCTTGCGCCCATGCATGAAAGAATACTCCAATCTTACTCTTTTTCAATCCTCGATGTTCAGTTATACACCTCCATTTTCAAATTCTACGATTGCCACATTGCCTAGCAAGTTTAATAGCACCAATGCAACTAAGTATATTTCTCCTGGTAAAGTTTTTCATCTTCCTGTAAAACTGATAGATGAACTTAACCATGATGTGACAGTGTTTGTCCTAATTGCTACATGTAAAAACCATGGACAAGGAGTATATGTCTCACAACCTTTTCATTATGCAAGTAGTGGATTGATGCAAATTACAGGCGAACCCAACATGATGTGTTATTTGGAATTAAAAACTGACAGTAACTATCAAATCACCACAACTGTCAGGGTAACGTTGTCAAACTGTCAACCAGGATATTATTACAACAATCATTCAAGACAGTGTGAATGCATTAACAATAAGCTTCATGGTAATTCGGTCATAACATGTAATTCTACTGATTTTAACTGGCAAGCTTACATTAATCCTGCTTATTGGATTGGGTATAACACAAGTTATTCAACAGAAACTTTAGTTGGTCCATGCCCATTTGGGTATTGCTACAGAACATATTACTATAATCGCGTACTATTTTCAAGAGTTACGGACAGTACTAGCACTAACAAAACTACAAATGCATCTCATAATAGTGTCCCATTACCATCATACCCATTACCACCATATGATGTTAATAAAACTGTATTAGACCAAACTGTGTGCGGTGCTGCAAATAGAGCTAACAAGCTATGTGGATCTTGTATTACTAATTACAGTGTGCTGATGAACTCTCCCACTTTTTTATGTCACAACTGTAGTAAAAAACAGTGGCAAGTGGTCTTCTTTTTTCTTTCTTATATTATTCCAGTCACTCTTTTATTCTTCTTGTTCATGACCTGTAAAATCAGAATTACTTATGGGTTGATTGGTGCATTTTTGTTTTTTGCACAAATTGTTAGCAGTGACATCAGTGTTGCATTGAATTACTACATGACCACAGATTCTTCAGCGGTATTAATATTTTTTAACATTTTATTTTCCATTTACAGCATTTCAAATTTAGAGTTCTTCCAAAATGATGTTTTTTCTTATTGTCTGTTTGAAAAAGCAAAAACAATTCAAATATTAACATTCAAGCTTGGAGCAGCTTTGTATCCTTTAGGATTAATTGTTGTCTATTCTCTTGTTCGGTCTTACCACAGACCTAGATGTGGATTATGTGATCGCTGCATGCAGTTGCACAGATCTGTTACTTTTGGATTGTCAGCATTTTTTGTATTATGTTTTTCTAAAATAAATGTTCTGGCATTTGCTATTTTGACTCCAGTTGAAATGGAACATTTCAATACAACAGATGGAAAATGGAGAGGATATCAGAGAGTTGTCTACTACCAAGGGGATATACCTTTCTTTGATCATGACAGGCATTTACCATATGCTATCAGTGCTTTAGTAGTAGTGACATTGATTGTCATCATTCCAACAATAATTTTACTGTTTCATCCACTTGTGGTTTGTGTGCTAGGAAAATTGGGATTGGGACAAAGCAGACTTATCCGATGTATTGAACGCACCCTTCAAGTTCATAAAATGAAATTACTGTTGGATTCATTTCAGAGTGACTACAAGCAAAAGTACAGATTCTTTGCAGGGCTGCACTTTTTTCTCTACAGGACGCTGATATTTGTTATACTGATGGTAACACCAACACCTAACTATAGTTATATGCAACTAATGTTAATTGCAGTACTCAGTGTCATTCTGGTCATCCACTTGCTAATACGTCCTTTTAGAAGTTCGAATGATAACGTGGCTTATACTCTAGTATATTTTCTGCTTATAGTCCTGATAGGAATATTGTACATCAATGGTACAGAACAAGGACATCCATATACTATTTACCTTGGTACCATCCTGTCCTCCATCCCTCTCTTATGTTTGCTGTGCTACGTTTGTTGGAAGATTAAGATTTTTGTCCAAGCAAAACTTGCTGGTGAGAACTTAGAAAATTCGGGAGCATATCACATCATTGATTATGCTAGCGAAAACAGTACTTGATTATTTTCCTTGTTGTTGACCACATTGTATCGATATGGGTATAATGTTTTACTGTCTCTCTTATGCATTCTATATTATAAACATGTGTGCACAAGTACGTATGTGTATGTACCTTGGTATAGTATATGAACATTGGTTGCCCATTTTTTGTGTAGCTATTTTATAACTTTTTGCTAAAACTTTAACCTCTGTAATATTGAATTCATTAACCATCACTTGTCAGCGGTAATAAATAACTTGTCAGTGGTAATAAATAACTTGTCAGTGGTAATAATATATGTTACAGGCAGGTTTTTATAAAGAGGGCTCTACTTTAGGACATGCATATGATACATAGCACCTTCAGCCTAGCTACCTTGTAGTAATATTCCATTGCCAATAATCACTCTCCAGCAATGTTTCACTGTAAATTTTAAATCTTATTAAGCATTATGAACACAACTGAAACCTTTAGAAGTAGCTGAAACAGCTTCAAAAAAATTTTTTTTAGAGGTGCTTATTTCATATGAAGGTGTTGGGTAGTAGTTTTGAATCTGTGATTTTGCAGTAAAGAGAGTGTTTTTTCACTACAATCATTTGCAAAAAGTATTTCTTTGACTGTTAAACTGATTTTGGTTTACTGAAATTAAAAAAAAATATTTGCCAGCAGCTCATTAAGTAATATTAAAGTGCATTTGAAAAGGGGGTTCCATGAACTTTCCCTGGATCTGCTCCTGCATTATATACGATGCAATCAATGCCAGTAAAGTGATCAAGGATGTTCTTAAATGTTGAGTTGCTGCACTTGTGTGCATTCAACTAGCTAGAGCTGTCATACTTAATATGTAAAGACAAAATATTTTGTATACACCGCATAGTATATAGTACAATAGCGACAGAATAGATGCAGTGATACATATTTAGGGTATCCGTGTTATACCTGTACAGCTAGCCTCGCTGTAGAGTGATGCAGTTAGCTACATTCAATAAATGCTTGCAGATAACATACAGTACCTTGTTCCCTTGTTCTTTTTGTGCGAGTATCCTCTACCAGGTTTTAGTAGAATAAAATATTTAACTGCAATTCAAAATACTAGAAGTGCACTGCACACATGTTCTGTGAGTGATTATGCAGTCAATCACTTTACAATCAAGTAAATTTGCACTGTTCACAAAAAAATGTGATAAGTGATAACTGCCAACTGCATGAAGACCAGAACAAAAATAAATGTTCTATGGCTAGACTTGCTGTAGATGATATGTAACAGGGGCTAAAAAAAGGGACTAGTTGTGGCTAAAAAGCTAGTTGTAAATGACTTTTGGCTAGTTGTAAATGGTGATTTGGCTAGTTGTAAAAGTCAGACTAAAATAGCAAGCTGCACCACAGAAAAGTATAACCTCAAAGTTACGTATAATTTTATTATGTGCATGTATGTGCAGTTTAAATCTCTTTTACAGGGATTTGGCTAAAAGTACTTCAAGATCCTATATAGTGGTTTTTCAAAAAATTTCTCCACTCCACTATTTGATTAGAGATTGCCTTACAATTCAGCCTATAGTCATAGTTACTTTTATTACAGTCCATGATTAAAATTGCCCTAAAATCTAGCTAATAAAACAATAGTTTATTCTAAAAAACGTTCAAGCCCTGTAACTACAGTATGCTGCCTCTATACGTAGTTCTTTTTATCCTTTCAATTCACCATTTCCTTAAAACATCCAGATTTCAGTAAAAAATTCCTTCCAGATTTGATCTCATCACAGCTACATTTCAAAAATTTCCTGGGGCAGTATATATGCCACAGCCCCCTTATTTCCCCTTCGACTTTCCCCATCAACTGACACTTCACTACACAAGTTGTCTCTTCACTACTTTAGCTATTTAGACAATCACAACAATAATTATAGAGTACAATATGTATATGCATCAACCATAAATACAAATTTTGTTTACATGTGTATTAAATACTCCCACTCTCAGGTTTGGCTAGTTGTAAAAAAATAGTTTTTTAGCCACTGTTATGTAACTCATAATGAGTGTCACAATTAACATCATATGGGTGTTGTTATGTATGAACACAGTCTGACCGTGTGTTTGTACATGAAAAAAAATGTGCGTGAAGGTATATACTTGGATTATATACAAACACAAAAAGTTTCAGTTCATAAATAGGTTATGTGTAGGGTAATAAAAATACCTTTGCACCTACCAATTATAGAAAAATAAACATAGTAATCATGCTTTACAGTGTCTGCATAAAGTGATGATTTAGCATGGGAGCACACACATACAATAACATGTGTACAGTAGTGACTTTGAAATAAAAATATTGCTTGTGTATTTATATACATTACAAAAATCACACAAATATATAATCGTATAATTGCATGCAGCTATACTTATCAGCTGTTGTATTACAAATCAATGATGTGTAATGATACTTATATTATTGTAACAGAGTACGTAGCTACGTAACAACAAAAATGTGTGCATGACATGGATAGTCAGATATCACCATCATCATCATTACTATTATCATATTCACGTAATAGCCTATCTGGAAGATCTGGCAAAAGCTGGTACTCAATATGCTTTCTTTTGCGAAGAAACCAAATCCTATTTATTGCCCTCCAAGAATAGAACACTGCTATGAAACACAAAGGAAGAGCTAATAATAAAAGTTTAAACCACAAAAGTATTTCATTGTAGGATGAAGGTTTGGCACTTGAAATATAATACTCCACAAACACCAAAGCCAACAACAACATGAGCATCAAAGAGTATATGGCATTGTCCCCATAAGTCTTGAAGGGCATGGTTAATGTGTGCATCAATGAAATGAGGAAAAAATAAGCAATTACAGAAAATAGTAAACTGTCTATGTCTGGTGTTGATGCTGTCATCACAATGCTGAAAAACAGACTTTTGTATAGGAAAAAATACAAACCAGAAAAAAATTGCAAGTGGTCCTTGTAATCTCCCTGAAAAGAATCCAAAATTGGCTTCAGTTTGTGAATGAACAAACCTTTGTTAATACATTGTATTAAGTTGTTTTCTTCACATTGAAATATGATGACAACATTTGTGAGGCATGGATACAACATCAAAATCAACATAGTAATGACAACGAGTACCGATATCAAGAGAATAGATGCAGCTGCATAGACATTATACAGCATGCTATGAATGCCAAAGTAATCAATGTCTCCTTGCATGTATGCCACTGTTTTGCAAGATACCGTGGTATCATTTAAGTGGTAAATATCTGTTGACTTTAAAATTGCAAACACTGCGGCATTAATCTTTGCAAAACTGAGTACCAGAAAAGCACATATTCCATGTGTGACAGAATTTGTGGATATTCTGAAGCAGTTTAATCTACATCTACACCGGTAGATGATGTGATAGTATCGTCGTAGTAAACAGTAAGTGATTATCAATAATATAGGATACAGCGATAACAAAACATTGAAAGCTAAGATATCTACTGTTCCTGCTTGGGTAAACAAGCAATATGAAAAGGCTTCATGATGAAAGAAGTTGAGATTTGATATACTATAAATACTTAACAAAATTTTTGAAATAGAAAGTTTTGTGGCAGAGTTGACATGTAATGTGTAGCTAAAATCAAGATAATATTTACTGCTGATGATTTGGGAAAAGAACAGGAAAGCATTAATGGGTCCAGAGGTCAGTCTGATATTGAACATCATGATGATATAAAACAAAACACCAACTGGAAGGAAGTATGACAAGAACAAATACAATACTCCAACATTGTACTTGCAGCTGTAGCAGGCAAATGTCGGTGAGGTTATTGCAACACTGTACCCTGGTACACACTGTCCGCATAATAAGCCAGTCCTATGTCTTTTACCACACACAAAATGGTCTAGAACAGTTTTGTTGGCATGTCTTGGGAGCAATTGATTTTTTGATATCCGGTCATCATAGCAATACTGATATGGGCATACACTGACTAATAAATCTGTTGCATTGTCAAACCTGTAACCAATCCAGTAAGAATGATCAAAGTAAGCTTGAAAAGCATTTAAGTCACAGTCAGTTATAACAAGATTCTGATGTGAATGGTTGGTTATACATTCACATTGTTCTGTCTCATTATTATGTACAAAGCCAGGAGGACAACTGAGCAAGACGACTTGTAATATTTTAGTTATCTGATAATCTGAATCTGTTTTTAATTGTAACTGGCAAGATTCCACTGGCTGTCCTGCTATCTGAAGTGGTCCATCTGTGAAGCTGGTACGAGCCACAACATGTGGTGAAACTGATCCTATGCAAGTAGCAATAAACATGACATCATACATGTACTTCTGGCATAATTCATCCACTAGGTGTACATGTAAATCATATGTTTGTCCAGGTGCTATGCTGATTATGGAGTCATTGGTGACAGAAAAGTTAAACAGCATTGGTGATGTTGAGATCAAGTTTAGCATATCATTTGGATGGTAATAAAATGGCTTGTAACGCAAAAATATACTTGTACAAGTACTTATAGCATAGAATTTCATACATGGATGCAGAGTATTAGCAAAAATTGTGTTGCTGGTGTTACCTGCCGTGTTGTTGATAAAAGTAAAATTTGTATTCCACTGATTGGGTGACATGGATGGAGAAGAGTACCTTACAAAACAAGAATGAGACAAGATATACTCATACGGTGTAGATAACTCTACAAAAATAGCTCCTCCATAATGTACAGCAGTATTCCTTACAAACAACAAGGTACTATCAGAATGTACCTGTATCCAAGAATCACCAATAAGCAAAACAGCACCACCACGTAAGCCTTTGTTATCCGAAAATTCTGTAAAAGAGTCAACATAAAAGTCTGCATAAGCACTGTCTATTACTAATGCTGTTGATTTGTTTTTGATAAACCGAGTGAAATTTCTAAATTGAATGCTGACTCCAGAAGCAGATATTGCACCAACACTACCTGACCTTGAAGAAAGAGCTTGTAGATTATTACCAAAAAAGTAACAACCATCTATTATCAAAGTCAGCATGCTACCTCTCACCAATGAAGTGTGATACTCTTTGTTAATTTGAATAGCTGAGCCATACTGTGCTTCATTGTTCATAAATGAGGAGTTACAAATTTTAAACTGATTTGTAGGTTGTGATTTACCTGATTCATGACTAGAGTACAATATAATACCACCACCGGCACCATTTAATGCGAAGTTGTGTTCAAAAGTACAATTGATTACTATGTAAGAATTGTAAAAACTTTGCTCGGTTGTTTGATATACTGCAATGCCCATATACGCTCCTCCCCCTCCTTGATATGTGTAAGCTGAATTGTACAAAAAAATTGAATTTTTGATTTCCACATTGTTGTGTGAGGGGCTTTGTTTTGTGTCAACACAAAGAGCTCCACCAGAATTTGCTTTGTTCATAGAAAACAAACAAGATAGAATTTGAAATGAATTGTACTTGGCTTTACCATGAAATTGTATGGATAATCCACCTCCAGCACTGAACGATACATGCACATTGCTAGCAAGGCGATCTGGCTCACTGTTGGTGAAATTGTATATAGCAGTATTGCCTGTAAACACACAGCGATCAATCATATATTTTGACAGTATATTATATACGGATTCCTGTGAGGGTCACATGCAGCTAACCCAGGTGTACAGTTAGTATATTCAATGTAAATACCACCACCACCAGCTAGATATCTGGTTGATTCTTTAGGATTTAACTTATTGTCAGCAAAATGAGAACAGCCAATGTTTACAGTTCCATTTGTATCAAAAATCAACAATCCAATTCCATTGCTTTCAGAAATATTAATGTTGTAAAGGAATATGTTACTACTGTTCAGTATGAATAATGCACTACGGAGGAAAATAAAATGTCTTTCTTCTGAGTCTGTTTCAATTTGTATACCACTGATATGTTTCATTCCACAACCCGATATATTCAGATTTTTAAGGGTCAAATTTGTAACTCCAATAAAGGCCAAACCGGTGTCAAAATTGTAGCTCCCATTTATGTTTGGTGGACAGTTAATAGCTGCAAATTTATCTTGAGAGTTTGACTGAACACAAATGTTTGTTAACCCATACACAGCAAATGAAATGCTTAGGGTATAATTTCCTGGCTCAATAGCAATATTAGTTGAATTGCAGCATGTCATTAATAATTGATAGGCTTGATCAAAAGAATGACATTGATAGTATGTACCATTAACTTTCTCACAACTGGAAACTTCAAACTTATGAGATATGTAAATTTCATGTTGATAAGCAGATATTAGTGCAATTATTGAGTAAAAATGTATCAACATGATCATCACTTCTCTGAGACCTTTAAGCATCTCTAAATGAAACAAATTAACATACAGCGTAGCAGCTATCACAAAACTAATCCTGTCATTAGGGATGATGGAGGTGAGCACTTTCTCACCAAAAATGCTGACCAGAAACCAGCCTCACAATACCTTCAATGAACCTTGGCAGTATTGGTTAGGTAAAATCAATCCTAGAAGTGTCTTCAGAGCAGTTTAAAAATGATCCCGACAATTTGCTATGAAATTTAAATTTTAATTAACAGAATTTTCTACTGACTGATGAACTGTAGTCTGGCACCATTCTTCCTTTTGATGCAGTAATTGTACGCATTGCATGTGGATGACGATTTTGTTGTACGCGAATAATCAGTCGTAAATCCTGAACCATTCATTGGATTTGCACCAAATGTGATACTAGGATTCAGGGTAATAATATTGTTACAAAAAGTAAACAAGTAAGTATGTACAAGGAAAATGGGAATTAAGTTTGATTAGGAATCACAGAAATAAAAGTTAGTGAAACAAGGGAAGCTGCTTAATTCTCTAGACATACCAGTAGACATTTAATCCCTAATTCAGTCATGGCTATAGATTGAAGTAAGAATTTAATGTCCACTAGTATATCTGCAGGTTTATGCGACCCCCTTGTTTCACTACTTTATATGATCCCTAATTTTCCATACCATATAGCAGGAAATTATTAAAGACTGTTTAATATATTTATCATGCTACTTTATATACTTGACACTGAAAAAGCATTGCAATTAGCTGCTGTGTGCTTTTGAGGTGAAGTCAAAAATAGGGTGAATTTAAAAATCACTTTATAGGAATTTCATACAATGTGGCCTTACAAGACTACAATACCATAATGTTATAGCCAGGTACAATTTCACATGAGTATTGTTTGCCTCCCATTCCCTTTCTTACATAAAACATGGACTAGTGGACCGCTTTCGATGTCAGTTATGGGTTTTTCAAGCTTAAGTATGATTTTATGATAATCAATAAATAACATTGGCTAAGTTTCAAAAAACAATCCACCTTACAAACTCTGTGGGGACCAATTTTTGTCAGCAAACATGTTGTATACAGTATATGAATATTCTTTATAATATGTTCACATGGAGCTGATTCCAGACCAGGAGCTGATTCCAGATCAGTAACAAATGCTAAAAAAGACAAGTGGAATGAATAAATTTTAGCTCATTTGATAATAATGACGGTAAAGAGCAGAAATGTGTGGTTAGGTTCCAGCAAGTTTAGGGAAATAAGAAAGCTCCTCATGGGAAATGTATGGTGGGCCACAACTAAAATGTCAGCAGACACTCAAGCAAAAAGCTATTGGGGGTTAGCGGTGGGTCAAGTATCACTACAAATGACCTGTTTAAATCATTTGCACAATTTCATCTATAAGTTATTTCAGGTAGTACGAGCATTCCATCATGAATGAAATGATTGCAGACATTATTGCTTACAAATTGTTACTAGAAAATTTGGAAGCTACATTATCACTTAACTATATTATACCTGGTATGCACTCTGCAAGCACTAAGATGCTAGACAGTTACACAGATTTTTTTGCAATATTTTTAAAGCAACCATACAACTCAGAGTAGCATAGCAAATATCACTAAGCATAGCTATGGGCTGGGGACAATGGCATGATTAACTTAGCACAGTTAAGGTATTGTAGAAAGAAATTTACAATTTTACAACTGAATGTTGTACTATGAGCAAAATGAAAGTGTGAATGAATGTGTGAATGCTCCAATGGCACATCTTACCTTGTAAAATTTGCAAATCTCTAATTCGTTATTGTTATAGTTGAAACTAAAACTGCATGGCTACCTACTTGCAAAATTTATATTGACATGATCACAAGTAAACAAAACAAATGTCTGTTTATATAGAAAACTTTTCATGTGTAGCCAAATGAAACAAACAACTTTCTCTGCATAACTATTCATGAAGAAGATATGGTGAAGCCAGAATCTCGAGTCACTGATATCAAAACTCCTTGATCATTTACAGTATATAGTTGGCTAGTCCATTTGTGACTAGCATGCATACTAGTGACTGCTGAGCATGAAACCCATCATTGATTAAATTTCCGGTACATAAGAAGTGAAATTAAAATCTAGTCTTTGGGGACATGTGACCAAACAGGACCACAAAAGTGACCAACTGTGTGGGCATCGTAAGGAAGGAATGATTAATTTTGCATGTATGAGTTCCCAAAATGTATAGGTACCCTTTCCAAACCATCACACCCTTGGGTTAGGTATGCTCATGAAGCATGGGTGGCTCTAACGTGCTTATAGTGACTATACACAAGACATACGTACTGCATGGTTCTGTAACTTACAATCTGGTAGCTACAGCCTGTTCTTTTACAATCTCATTCAGCTTCGCAATCCTGAAGTGTTGTCTTACCGTAAATTTCCGTATAATACAGGTAAATTTTTCGTGTGAAATAGTCCGGCAGCGAGTCCGGCAGTGTATAGCTACCCCCTTGCGCCGCCAGTCATCGGCAAAGGGGCGTGTGTACCAGTCTACGTTGCTGTGCATGCTATGAAGCCCCAGGTGAATAGCTATACACTATCGCAAGGCGTTTAATATGGAGATTACTTTAGGCCACCAATTCGGGGCTCGCACCAATCGTAGATTCCTTGTTACCTGTCACCCGCCCGCATGGTAATTTTAGAGCCGCATGCAAATTTATTATTGCATTTGATAGTTATGTGACCTAAATATTAATACTGGCAGGGAGTTCAGTTGTGTTGTCGTGTCATTGGGATGAAGACTAGTGTCGTGGTGTATTATTGGATAGGTGGACTCTGATGTGAGTTTCTGATGTTAGCTATTTAGCGCATGGCATCCGGCCTATACTGAGTAGCAGTGAATCTCTTCAAGTAGCTAGCTAGCCTTTGGTAAACTTGTGATGCGCATATTAAGGCCATACCTATTTGATCTTATGTTGCGCGGGCCCGACCGACTACATTTTTCTTCAAATGAAATAATTTTGAAAATCACGTGTGCGGATCACGTGTACTTAATTAAAGACAACACATCATCAGCACCCTCGTGATATATTTCAAACGGGACCATTGAAGATCATCCAATGTTCTAAAATTGTAGAATACGATGGGAAAGCTCTTTTGGAGATATCTGATACTACTATAGAAGAGTATGAAACCTAGACTTGCTTGTGTTTAAAATTTTTATCATTTTCATTTTCAAACCGACCTAGCTACCTACCCAAATTTTAAATGATTTTGCCCGCGCAACATAAGATCAAATAGGTATGGCCTAATCATGATTGCAACACGAGTCTCAATCTCAATCTGTTATTAATGTGTGAGACATTCGGAAAATTCGTACTGTACAGAGTTAGGCTAGTAAGTACAGTACTAACTCGGTAGCATGTGTCACCACAAGCATGGCAAACCCAGCAGCTCTATAGAGCTGTTTCAGCACGTGATCAACATTACGTAAAGCGTACCGAGACGCCATATTGGTGCACCACCTGATTGATACGAACTACGAATGTAGAGATTGTCAAGCTTTGCAAAAGGCCTTCCTGACGAAACAAAGGAGCGATACAAGGATAAACTATGAATTATAGGTAGGATTGACCAGTTTCTCAGCAATTTGCGAATTTAGCTGACGATTTTTCCGAGTTTTCCTCCTGCCTGTCCTGTGGAATCCATTGATAGCTACCATTTGTCACTTTGTTCTAAGGACTAGTTTTGTCACATTTGAGCAGCTTGTAACGTAGAAAGGCCTTGAAGTCTACAATCAGTTTGTATGCTAGTGGCTGGAGAAGGATGTTCATATCGTACTGAACAGGAAACTGAAGTCACTGGCTGGGTAAGAATGCAGCTAACTGAATGTTGACAAGAAAAGTCAGAATGTGATGGTTCTGGAACTGTGCAGGATCAGCTTACTGATTACCAGACAGCTACTTGCTACTCATGAACTAATTAACTGAGCAAGCAACTGAACCTCTACCACCATTCTGTGAGGAACGTTTTGTGAGAGACAATTTCACTGGAGCACACGCCGGTTTACCTAACTTAAGAGTACTGAAGGCTACATTTGACTGTGTGAGCCAGACGTTGCCAGCTGACAAAGCTACCAAATTGTCAAGATTTAGGGTGTGCCAGTGAGACAAATAGTTAACAGAACACTGGTATTTTGAAGAAACTCCTGCCAGGGAATATAATGTTGGAAGACTGTGGATCTGATATTACTATTTCTTTTGGAGCCATGTAAACTACATTGCACCTTCCTGCATTCACAAAAGGAAGATTCAACTGTCAGCAGCAGAGGTTAAGCAAACTAGAACTATTGCTAATGTCCACACACATGTGGAATGTGTTATTAGCTCTGTCCAGCAAAAGTTTCCAATTCTTCAAAGCACTTATAATTGCCGACTCATTTTTGATCAGAAAAAATGAAGGTGAAAAGGCACCTTTGATTGATTGAATAATCCATGTTTGCTGTGCTTTAATCAATGTCAGTTGTAACATTAATTTGACTAAAACTAAATTAATGGACAATTGTACAGTAAATATTTTATTTTACATGAATGGTTGTACAACACAAATAATATGGCATGCCTCATGTACTTCTTAAAGTGTATTTTTACGGTTGCTTTTTCCTTTAGAAATTGTGGCAAATTCTACAATCAGGGCATGCAGTACCACTTTCCCCTTGGAACAGTCACGAGCTTAAGTAAAACCATTTACAGTTACTGTTGTCACACCCAACTGTGGATCCTTTCTCTGGACAATGGCAAAAGCACAAGTTTGTCTTCCCTGTTTCCTCGAAATTGTCTGTGAACCAGATAAAAAGCACTGCTACTACACTATATGTGTACAGACTTCTCCAAGGCCAGCCATGCAGTTGCAATATGAACAGCAGACTACTCTAGAATTTTCCACATGCACAGCGGCATCTCACTCATCATCTGTGAATGGCAAACCTATACAACACATCAAGACACACGGTAGTGTGTCGTGCGGCCCAAGAAGCCGGCGCGCAACACCCGTAAGTATATTGACAGGAAGAAAGAAAACGCAATTTTCGCACCTCCGTATCTCTGTGCTACCTTGATGAAACAAGACGGTTCTTGCTGTGGACATGCCCACCAACTTCAGCACTCCACATTCCAAATTTGAGCGAAATCGCTTCAAGCGTTCCCGAGATATGCGACTTCAAAAATTGGCTTAGTTTCTTCGTTTTTTTTTCTTCCTCTTGTCGCACACTTACAAAAACTGCTATAAAACGCGAACGCCATATCCGATTTCCTTGAAATTTGGCACACAGAAGGGGGGTATAAAGGCGCATCTCAGTACCAACTTTGGCTGGAATACAATAAACAGGCAAAGAGTTATGAGCGATTATTCACGAAAAATAACACCAATATGTTGTCACACCTACAGGGTAAACCGCGTATGGGAAGAAGCTGAAAAGCGGTGCGTGAATAGGTTAACTATTGAACCTCAAACCTTTTGTGGTTCGAAGGAAATCGAGCTAAAAACCAGGAAGATACAACGAAAAAACCAACAGTGTGTAACAACTACGCAATGGAGATTAGCTAATAAATAACGACTGTTGGCCACGCCTACCAGATAAACCGCTTAGGGTAATGCTTTGAAAATCGCTGTACAGATGGAGTAATCATCTTAGAAAGGCTCTTCAATGGTGTAGAAGAATCAGACTTAAAGCCACGGAGTTATAACACGAAATCCATCTTGGTGTAGCAATGCTGACATTTTTAGAACTGGACTACAATCATTATTGTAATTGTGTTACATGTATTGGGGCAAATCTGAGCACACCAGCAGGGCTGACTGCTCAGTAATAATAATAATCATAATCAGCAAGTGCGAGATCGAGATACTCTAATAGAGCAGTCATCTAATAGAGCAGTCACCCTGAAGAGAATTCAAGAGATCAGCTAGAAACAAGTAACCTGTATAGAGATCAGCTACAAACAATCCACCCTGTAGAAAGATCATCTAGAAGAAGTTACCTTGTAGAGAGCTCAACTACGGAAAGAGATAGTTCAGCTAGAAGAAATCGCCTGGTAGAATTCAGCTACAAAGAAACCACCATGTAGAGAGTTCAACTACAAACAAATCGCCCTGTAGAGAGATCAGCTACAAACTAGTGACCTTGTAGAGACATCAGCTAGAAGAAGTTACCTTGTAGAGAGTTCAGCTACAAATAAACCATTCTGTAAAAAGCTCAGCTGCAACCAAATCACTCAGATCACTCCAATCAATCAGATCACTCCAATCACTCCAATCACTCCAATCACTCCAATCACTCCAATCACTCCAATCACTCAGATCACTCCAATCACTCCAATCACTCAGATCACCCCAATCACTCAGATCACTCCAATCACTCCAATCACTCCAATCACTCAGATCACTCCAATCACTCCAATCACTCAGATCACCTCAATCACTCAGATCACTCCAATCACTCCAATCACTCAGATCACTCCAATCACTCCAATCACTCAGATCACTCCAATCACTCAGATCACCCCAATCACTCAGATCACTCAGATCACTCAGATCACTCAGATCACTCCAATCACTCAGATCACTCCAATCACTCAGATCACTCAGATCACTCCAATCACTCAGACCACTCCAATCACTCAGATCACTCAGATCACTCCAATCACTCAGATCACTCCAATCACTCCAATCACTCAGATCACTCCAATCGCTCAGATCACTCCAATCACTCCAATCACTCCAATCACTCAGATCACCCCAATCAGTCAGACCACTCCAATCACTCAGATCACTCCAATCACTCCAATCACTCAGATCACTCAGATCACTCCAATCACTCAGATCACTCCAATCACTCAGATCACTCCAATCACTCAGATCACTCCAATCACTCCAATCACTCAGATCACTCCAATCACTCCAATCACTCAGATCACTCCAATCACTCAGATCACTCCAATTACTCAGATCACTTAAATCACTTAAATCACTCAGATCACTCCAATCACTCCAATCACTCAGATCACTCAGATCACTCGGATCACTCAGATCACTCCAATCACTCAGATCACTCCAATCACTCAGATCACTCCAATCACTCAGATCACTCCAATCACTCAGATCACTCCAATCACTCCAATCACTCAGATCACCCCAATCACTCAGATCACTCAGATCACTCAGATCACTCCAATCACTCAGACCACTCCAATCACTCAGATCACTCCAATCACTCCAATCACTCAGATTACTCCAATCACTCAGATCACTCCAATCACTCAGATCACTCCAATCACTCCAATCACTCAGCCAATCACTCCAATCACTCAGATCACTCCAATCACTCCAATCACTCAGATCACCCCAATCACTCAGATCACTCAGATCACTCAGATCACTCAGATCACTCCAATCACTCCAATCACTCAGATCACCCCAATCACTCAGATCACTCCAATCACTCAGATCACTCCAATCACTCCAATCACTCAGATCACTCAGATCACTCCAATCACTCAGATCACTCCAATCACTCAGATCACTTCAATCACTCAGATCACTCCAATCACTCAGATCACTCCAATCACTCCAATCACTCAGATCACTTCAATCACTCAGATCACTCCAATCACTCCAATCACTCCAATCACTCAGATCACTCCAATCACTCCAATCACTCAGAACACTTCAATCACTCAGATCACTCCAATCACTCAGATCACTCCAATCACTCAGATCACTCCAATCACTCAGATCACTCCAATCACTCAGATCACTCCAATCACTCCAATCACTCAGCCAATCACTCCAATCACTCAGATCACTCCAATCACTCCAATCACTCAGATCACCCCAATCACTCAGATCACTCAGATCACTCAGATCACTCAGATCACTCCAATCACTCCAATCACTCAGATCACCCCAATCACTCAGATCACTCCAATCACTCAGATCACTCCAATCACTCAGATCACTCAGATCACTCCAATCACTCAGATCACTCCAATCACTCCAATCACTCAGATCACTTCAATCACTCAGATCACTCCAATCACTCAGATCACTCCAATCACTCCAATCACTCAGATCACTTCAATCACTCAGATCACTCCAATCACTCCAATCACTCCAATCACTCAGATCACTCCAATCACTCCAATCACTCAGAACACTTCAATCACTCAGATCACTCCAATCACTCAGATCACTCCAATCACTCAGATCACTCCAATCACTCAGATCACTCCAATCACTCAGATCACTCCAATCACTCCAATCACTCAGATCACTTCAATCACTCAGATCACTCCAATCACTCAGATCACTCCAATCACTCAGATCACTCCAATCACTCAGATCACTCCAATCACTCAGATCACTCCAATCACTCAGATCACTCCAATCACTCAGATCACTCCAATCACTCAGATCACTCCAATTACTCAGATCACTTAAATCACTTAAATCACTCAGATCACTCCAATCACTCCAATCACTCAGATCACTCAGATCACTCGGATCACTCAGATCACTCCAATCACTCAGATCACTCCAATCACTCAGATCACTCCAATCACTCAGATCACTCAGATCACTCCAATCACTCCAATCACTCAGATCACCCCAATCACTCAGATCACTCAGATCACTCAGATCACTCCAATCACTCAGACCACTCCAATCACTCAGATCACTCCAATCACTCCAATCACTCAGATTACTCCAATCACTCAGATCACTCCAATCACTCAGATCATTCCAATCACTCCAATCACTCAGCCAATCACTCCAATCACTCAGATCACTCCAATCACCCCAATCACTCAGATCACCCCAATCACTCAGATCACTCAGATCACTCAGATCACTCAGATCACTCCAATCACTCCAATCACTCAGATCACCCCAATCACTCAGATCACTCCAATCACTCAGATCACTCCAATCACTCCAATCACTCAGATCACTCCAATCACTCAGATCACTCCAATCACTCCAATCACTCAGATCACTTCAATCACTCAGATCACTCCAATCACTCAGATCACTCCAATCACTCCAATCACTCAGATCACTTCAATCACTCAGATCACTCCAATCACTCCAATCACTCCAATCACTCAGATCACTCCAATCACTCCAATCACTCAGAACACTTCAATCACTCAGATCACTCCAATCACTCAGATCACTCCAATCACTCAGATCACTCCAATCACTCAGATCACTCCAATCACTCAGATCACTCCAATCACTCCAATCACTCAGATCACTTCAATCACTCAGATCACTCCAATCACTCAGATCACTCCAATCACTCAGATCACTCCAATCACTCAGATCACTCCAATCACTCAGATCACTCCAATCACTCAGATCACTCCAATCACTCAGATCACTCCAATCACTAAGATCACTCCAATCACTCAGATCACTAGATTACTCGGATCACTCCGATCACTTCAATCACTCAGATCACTCCAATCACTCCAATCACTCAGATCACTCCAATCACTCAGATCACTTCCAATCACTCAGATCACTCCAATCACTCAGATCACTCCAATCACTCAGATCACTCCAATCACTAAGATCACTCCAATCACTAAGATCACTCCAATCACTCAGATCACTAGATCACTCGGATCACTCCAATCACTCAGATCACTCCAATCACTCAGATCACTCCAATCACTGAGATCACTCCAATAAGTTAACTGCCTGGCTGTGTAATGCTACTGAAAATGTGCATCATTTAGAGTACAGTAGTATACATTAATATCCTAACTCCGTGTTATGGAAACTTCCTCTCCCTAATGGTATGTTATAGAATGAACTGTACATGTAAGATAGTTTACAAGTATCATTCAATCAGAGGCTATGATTCAATAAATAAATCAAGACACACGGTAGTGTGTCGTGCGGCCCCAAGAAGTCGGCGCGCCACACCGTGAGTGTATTAACAGGAAGAAAGAAAACGCAATTTTCACACCTATGTAGCTCTGTGATCCCTTATCCGATTGGAACCAAATTTGCTAGAGACGTGCCGCCTAGTTGGGGAGTCTACATACCAAATTTGAAGAAAATCGCTCCGGCCATTTCCGAGATACGAGCGAACAAAATTTCGTTTTAATTTCTTCGTTTTCTTCTTCTTCTTCATTTCGCACACTTCGCAAAATTCGCCATAAAACACGAATGCGTGCTCGGATTGGGCTGAAATTTGGCACACTTAAAGGGCTCATTAAGGCGGATCTCCGTACCAACTGTGGCAGGAATTCGATGAACATTCACGGAGTTATAACCGATTATTTGCGTAAAATAAGGTCGAAGGTCTGTCACGCCTACAGGGTAAACCCCTGGGAGAAATCAGTTGAAAATTGATATGTAGATAGAGCAACCATCGTAGGAGTGTCTTTTTGTAGTTTGAAAGGAATCGGAATAAAGACCATGGAGATATGACACAAAACCCAACCTGTGTCAAAATTACGCGATCGATTTTTATGAATAAAAAACTATTAGTTTTCGTGTCTACCAGGCAAACCGCTTAGAGCAACGAGCTGAAAATCAGTATGTAGCTGGAATAATCATCATAGAATGTCATTGCAGTAGTACAGAAGAATCGGATTACAAATCACTAAGTTATGATTCGAAAGGCAACTATGTGCAGCAAATGCGAGATCGAGATACTCTAATAGAACAGTCACCCTAATAAAGCATTCAGCTGCATTTATAATTTACTCAGTTATATTACATAGCAAGTTATTCTGTAGGGAATTCAGATACAAACAAGTCACCTGTAGTCAGATCAGCCAGAAGAAGGTACCTAATAGTGAGTTCAGCTACAAAGAAGCCATCATGTAGAGAGTTCAGCTCAAATAAATCACCCTGTAGAGAATTCAGCCACAAACAAATTGCCCTGTAGAGAGATCAGCTAGAAGAAGTTACCTTGTAGAGAGTTCAGTTACAAAGAAACAATCATGCAAAGAGTTTAGCTGCAAACAAATCACCCAGTAGAAAGTTCCGCTATGAACAGATCACACTGTAGAGAGTTCAGTTAGAAATAAGTCATCCTGTAGATAGATCAGCTAGAAGAAGTCACTTTGTAGAGAGTTCAGCTACAAAGAAACCACCATGTAAGAGAGTTCAGCTGCAAACAGATCACCTGTAGAGAATTCAGCTACAAACAAATTGCCCTGTAGAGAGATCAGCTAGAAGAAGTTACCTTGTAGAGAGTTCAGTTACAAAGAAACAATCATGCAAATAGTTTAGCTGCAAACAAATTACCCAGTAGAAAGTTCCGCTATGAACAGATCACACTGTAGAGAGTTATTATTATTATTATTGTTTACTGAGCAGTCAGCCCTGCTGGTGTGCTCAGGAATCACATAAACAAATACATTAGGTACAATAATATGATTGGAGTCTAGCTGTAAATAGATCAGTATCTGTAATTTCAATTGTATCAGTTGGTAGTATGTTCCACTCGTTTATTGTTCTTGAGAAATAGCTGTTTTGGTATGCCGTGGTAGATGAGGTAGGTAAAATATAGTGAAGATGGTGGTATTGTCTTGTTGGTCGTGTTTTTGGTAAGTAATAATGAGGAATTTGGAGTGATAACTGTTGGTAGTGTATCTTATGCAATATTTGTAACCTAGATAATTTCCGACGAATTTGTAATGTAGGCCATTTCAGCTGATCCAACATTAGAGAAACTGAACTGAATCTGCCATAGTCATTCAACACCCAGCGTTCAGTTAGAAACAAGTCATCCTGTAGATAGATCAGCTAGAAGAAGTCACTTTGTAGAAAGTTCAGCTACAAAGAAACCACCATGTAAGAGAGTTCAGCTGCAAACAGATCACCTGTAGAGAGTTCAGCTAGGAACAAGTCACCCTGTACAGAGATCAGCTAGAAACAAGTCATCCTGTAGAGAGTTCAGCTAGAAGAAGTTACACTGTAGAGAGTTCAGCTACAAAGAAACTACCATGTAGAGAGTTCAGCATCGCCCTGTAGAGAATTCAGCTACAAACAAATTACCCTGTAGAAAGATCAGCTAGAAGAAGTTACCTTGTAGAGAGTTTAGCTACAAACAAATCACCCTGTAGAGAGTTTAGCTAGAAACAAGCCACCCGTAGAGAGTTCAGCTAGAAGAAGTTACATTGTAGGGAGTTCAGCTACAAAGAAACTACCATGTAGAGAGTTCAGCTGCAAACAAATCGCCCTGTAGAGAATTCAGCTACAAACAAATCACCCTGTAGAAAGATCAGCTAGAAGAAGTTACCTTGCAGAGAGTTCAGCTACAAACAAATCACCCTGTAGAGAGTTCAGCTAGAAACAAGTCACCCTGTAGAGAGATCAGCTAGAAACAAGCCACCCGTAGAGAGTTCAGCTAGAAGAAGTTACATTGTAGAGAGTTCAGCAGTTTAGCTGCAAACAAATCGCCCTGTAGAGAATTCAGCTACAAACAAATCACCCTGTAGAAAGATTAGCTAGAAGAAGTTACCTTGTAGAGAGTTCAGCTACAAACAAATCACTCTGTAGAGAGTTCAGCTACAAACAAGTCATCCGGTAGAGAGATCAGCTAGAAGGATCACCTTGCAGAGAGGTCAGCTACAAAGAAATCACCCTGCTTCATCTTTCCTTCTTCCTGTAGTAAAGAAAAAAATGATAGGTTAAAAAATCCTAAAGTAGGCATTCCAGACCGATTTTTAAATTTTGGAAAAACTGGCTTTTTATATGCTCAATAGATAGAGTATTGATTGTCCATCTCAGAAATATATAGTTTGTTGGGTTGGAATTAGCTACTTTGGCATGCACAGTGTTTAAAAACTGAAAAAAGGTAGATTTTTTCTCCAGGGCTCCCCATACATTTTACAAGGAAAAATGGCATAATTGAATCAGGAAGCCATCTAGCAATCTGGACTATCTTGAAACTGCAGTTACTCCTAGCTGCAAATTTGTACATGTAATGAGAGTAACTTCAGGTCTTATTGGATCTCAGCGATCTTTGTATGCTTTGTGGTGAGCAAATATGTTTCACCTACTGCACACTTCTCAATACAGTGGTGTATACCCATAGGCAAGTGGCTATCTCAAGTTGGTAAAAACATCAAGTTTAGCAACTTATAAAGTAAACAACTAAAGTGGAGGTGCCACAATGATGCAACAATACCTAAGGTGGAGTTGTGGTTTCAATTATGGCATTGTTATGCCGACTCTGAAGTGGTTTATACTTTTGAGCTGATGACACAGCCATCAGAAAATTGCTCTGGAGCTGAAAATCGCTAACCCGAGTGAAGTAACTACGCACTTTAAAGTAAGCACTAGTGACTACCTTCCACCCGACAGTACCTTTTTTAAAGTTTTAAAGTATTCTACATGCATTACAAGGTTTGAAAAGATTACAAAACAACACAGAACTTACTTATATGTAACGCGCACGATAAAACTAAGATTTTCATGATGATCAGCGTGTGGACAAACCCCACAGCGATTTTCATCCTCATTGGAGCTCGGACGACGGAACAATCCCAAGTTAAACACGAGTTGTCATTTTGTGCCAGGGTTCTATTGGGGAATATACGGAGAATTTTTTTATTAAAAATTCTCGGATACTGGAATGCCTACCTAAAGCGGCCATAGGCCGGCTTTGGGGTATACAAATACAAAAAGAAGTGAAATCTAATCCAAAACAGCCAAGCTGTAAAAAAAAGAGTGCGGCCCTGAGAAAGGCTATGGTGAAAAAAAATGTGAAATCCAAGGTGGCGGTCAAGAAATGGCTGTGATGGTAGGTTAATGGTAAACATTTTAATAACGACAATTCAGGTGAATTTTGTGCGAAGACCAAGCGGCACCAATTGCAAATTCACCTGAATTGTTGTTATTAAAATTTTTACCATTAACCTACCATCACAGCCATTTCTTGGCCGCCACCTTGGATTTCACATCTTTTTTCACCATAGCCTTTCTCAGGGCCGCACTCTTTTTTTACAGCTTGGCTGTTTTGGATTAGATATACCTTACCCAGTCAGCAGGGCCGCCCAGAGAAATTAAGGGGCCCAGGGCAAAGAGTTAAAGTGGGTGGGGCCCCAGAAGCAAGGAGGTTTCCATTCTGAATCACAACTTCACCCAAGCTGTAAGTTGAAGACCAAAAAAAAAAAAAAAAAAAAAAAAGGTCATGACCTGCTAACAATGACAACAACTACCCCTCACCAACCATATCTCCTAATCTATAAGCTTGTTACACTGCTCCTCTGAAGAAGAATACTGTGACTGTTCTATTAGAGTATTTAGATATGACTGCTCTATTAGAGTATATCGATCTTTTAAACAGGTATTCAAGGGGCCCTTCATGGGGCCTCCTGGGGCCCCTTTCAGGCTGGGGCCCAGGGCAAAATGCCCCAGTTTCCCCCCCTCCCCCTGTGGGCGGCCCTGCCAGTCAGTGACTTTCCAGTAACTTTCAGTACAATTAATAGCTATAACCAACCATTAGCATACAACTGGTTATACTTGGCTTCAACTGAGGCCTTTCCACGCTTTAAGCTGCTCAGCTGTGACAAAAAGGCCTTAGAACAAAATAACAAACGGTGTCAATTATTAAGTGTAGTTGTTGATTGCTGACTATGAGTAAACAGTTATTGTGGTAGACTATAAGCATACCATAATTGGTAATGAAGTGTAGCCTGATACAGGGTTGACAAATGTCAAGTAGGAATCATGTAGGTTAGGACTTTCTCAAAAAAATATTGACCAGAAACCAGCCTCACAATGCCCTTCATGGCTGTGTTGATCAGCTAGAATCAAGCCCAAAATTGTCTTAAAATTTCTTCTTAGTTACTTGGAATTTAAATATTATTCTTCACAATTTTCTATTAACCGGCTGATTATAGCTATCTGCTACCTGCCTAATGCCTTCAGACAAGCATAACTCAATAACTGCTAACTTGAATGCAATGAATGTGATTTTTCACTTTTAGATGCTGCTTCAGCCCGACAGGTGCCATTTGGCATATCTTCTTTGTGTCCCATTTCTTCTCACTGACAGTGTAAGATGTTGATTTGCAGTAATGTGTGATGCAAGGTATGATGGCTTCCCTACGCTATGTCCACTAGTCAGGGGCGGATCTAGGATTTATAAAAGGGGGGGCTAACTCAAGGTACTAATCTCTTTGGGGATGCTGGAACTAGGGGGGTCTGGGGGCATGCCCCCTGGAAATGTTTGAAAAATAGATGCTAAAATATTGCAATTTGTAGACATTTCCACATAAAATGCATATTTCTGCCTGCATGTAGATATTTTACATACTGCCTTTAGATATATGGCTCTCTGCAGCATTTGCTAATTGAAAGGTTTGGGTAAGTTCAGACAACTAAGCACATGATGCACCCTCTCACAATTGCATGCATGATAGAATAATAATAATGTTGAAACTGGAAAATTTTTAAATTTGAATGATATGAGATTGAATCTGAGAGCATTTTCAATGGAAATTGTGTACCTGAATTAAGTATACTAGTACCGGTAATAACTACCCAAGTAGATGAACAAGCCTTTCAAACAGACCAATGCACTCCATTGTATGTATAAGCACAAGCAGATATGGAAAAATTCCATAACAGAGCCAACTTTTATGCTTACACTGAATGTTCTATTAGAGTAGTTAGGTGACTGTTCTATTAGAGTATCTCGATCTTGTACACCTCCAATGCTGATCTGGGTCCTTGTTGCATAATCTTTAGCATAAATCCACTAATAATGCCTTGGAAAGATGTTTATAAGTTGGGTTTATGAGTATTTGTATTATTAGTGATCATATAATTATGCCAAGACAAACTTTCAATATAATCCTCAGCATATTGCTCAAGTAAAGCCTAAAAGTGAAGGGGGGGCTTCAGCTCCCAAAGCCCACCTCCTAGATCCGCCCCTACTAGTATCTGTACAGTAGGTGACTTCCCTTATTTCCCTACTTTTTATGTCCATGATCCCTAATTGAACTTAAAATTCCTAAATTATACTTGCATTGTACACTGTTAAAAAAAGGTTCTTTATTAAACACCCCTTGGGGTGTTTTATCTACAATTGTTGTCAGGCTCCCCCTTAGGGTGTCCCAGTACACCCTTAAAGGAGTTTCAGTAACACTCACCAACGGTGTTCCAATAAACTTTAAGGTGGTATACATAACACCCCTAGGTGTTTCAATAAGGTCTTTAGCAGTGTTCAGTAGTCTTACAATTTTATTAGAGTGATATTAAAAGTACAAGCATTGAAAACTGCTATACATAATGTATAAACTTAATTTCATAAGAGTTTATTGTTCTATACACATTTTCTCCAGATTGGAATAACAGTCTCCAGTTGCAACAGCTACTCATCTTTGAGATTAAACACATAGTGCTGGAATGGAACTAGTGATGGAAGACTCAGCTACCCTCATCTTCAGGATCGCGTCCGGTAATAACCAGAAATGGTTCTGACTGACAATTCAAAACTGCACAGAGTCTACATTGACATCACATCACTGCAAATAAAAGAATAAAAATATATATAACAAGCATGACAATAGGTACATATTTCAAGGAACTATAGTCTTGGCCGTATACCGCACAATATAAAATTTTAGTGATTTTACTCAAGAAGGAATTTGGTGGATAATATATTGGCGAATAGTTGTGTCATATTGCATTTTTTGGCAAATCAAAATCATTTTGCCAAATTAGCCAAAATTTTCTCCCACCGTACAGTAGTACTGGACTATTATTGATTTTGGATGCCAAGAAGCACTACAGCCTATCTAAAGTTGTGAATTTATATGCTAATACGTAATTAATGCTTCATGCAGTGAAACTATTAGAGGTTTTATATGTCAACCAAACATAACTTTGTGAATGTACACTACAGGTAAACATACCTCAAAATTCTTAAGTAAAACACTATCCTTGCAAACCATCTTGGATGTAACAGATGACAAATCAGCTTCCAAGTACACAATCACTAACATCTGAGAAAAATAAGACCTTGTTACATATATATGATATATTCAGTATTCTTAATTGTTACTTACCATCTGGGTGGACAAAAATCATTAGCTACATTCACCAAGAAGTCCCAATATGCTTCTTAAAGTATGGCCTGGTCTTACACTAAACTGTTGACATCAATTTTGTTCTCCACATAGGCCAGTTGATAAAAATGAAGTCCTTTATATTGTCGTCAATTGGAACAGTTGCTTTAAACTTGTTTTGTATCTATATACCAAAAGAAAACATAATTTTCAAACTATAACAAATTATTATGGTACGTACACTTACCCAAGTACTTGAGTGCAAAGAGGGGAATTTTGATCAACGACCTCTGACAAAAGTGGACATTCAGTCGCTATTAAAGCCAGGTGTTCAGTAGGGTTAAATCCACTTATCTTCGAATTGTACAGTTCCTTTGCCACCCTCTTTTAATAGTCACCCTTCATGGACTGAATAGTGTCATCATACTCAGCCATCAGAAATTTCCAATCCATTGTCGTTGGACTCCATTCTCAAGTTTTTTTAGTTGGTTCATTACTGATACTTTGATCAATTTGTTTGCTACACCCTCCTCTGAATTCTTAATCTCTAAAATAAACCAGTATATCAAGGTTTTACACTTAACAACATACTGACACAAGTCCACTGTTCATTGTCATCCAGGACCTAGCTGGGTGCCGCTTTTGAACCAGCTTTGGCACACCACATTGTAAGCCTCTGACTTTGGATGTGCAATGATGCATGTTCTTGGCATCTGAGCTATCTCCTGTCTGCCCTGCCAGTTGTCAAAGCAGTAGAAATGGCCTCTAACACTGTCAGAGAATGTATAAAGTTCTACTGAAGATGCAGTCTCATTACGCTGTTCAGAAGTGAACACTTCTAATCGTCGCCAGTTCTTTCTTCACAGCTATAGATCATGTATTATTCACGTCAAACTTGCCGGGCCGTTACTCACCTCTCCCCACACTGGGCGCCCAAGCACTGACAGCCGCTGCAGCCGGGTACAAGTCGTCTTCCACATTCCCGCCGTCGATGCTGTTAAATTTTGGTACATTTCTTTACTATCGAAAGCTGCTCACACGTTATCGTCTCAACTGCTTCTTTCGGTGGCCATATTACTGATATTGTGCACCTGATCTCGCACCTGGTACACGCTATATAGTGCGCACTGCCGTTCAAAAGCTGGGCGTTCAATGGAACACAATTGGATCGTCAAGTCATCACTTATTTCTTGGTATATTTTGACGTTCTGGAGGTATGCGTGTATATAAATGCCAACACACGGGCCTAGGACTGCAGCGAGTGTAGCTCAGTATCCGCTTGAATTGTCCATTGGCCTTGTCACAATCAACTTTCATTAGTGAACATGTGTTGACATCCATTAGTTCTTGCAATTTTAAAGGTCGGATCAAGTGCATGAAAAATCTTGATAGTTAAGCTTGATGTATAAATCGGACTCACAAACTGGCATTTTGAATCACGTCACAGTGTATGATGATGACCGCAAGGCTACCCGCCGGCATCACAAAGGAAAATTGCCTTCCATTTTGAACATGACATGGAGTCTCTTAATGATATTATTACATGACCAGCTGATGATTGGAGTGATTGAAAAGATGTTGGATTATGAAGTAGCATTTAATGTGTAGCCTTGTATCAACACTGACATTACCATGCTTATATAATGGATTGCAATCCTATGGCTGACAAATTAGTACAGCACACAGAATTATTTACTTTATCGACTGCACGCACATTCATGCTCATATCTGTGATCTCTGCCTTTTGCACAGTGTACAATTTATATTTTAGATGTCTATAATTGTACGGAATTGAATTATTATTAATGCACACTAAAATCAAATATACAGAATGCACAAACACTATTAGTACTTGTAAAAGCAGTTACTGACATGCACAATCTAGCAAGCTACAGTACGTTGATGGATTGAGTGTGGATATAGTATTGCTGATCTGTCCGTCTGCATGCTGAGCTCAGTGTAACATTGTTTGAGCTTCACTGTTGCACTTAGCTAAATCAGCAACACTGCATGAGCTTATAATCCTATAGCATCACTGTATGGTGTGTAGACTCATTCCTACATAAAAAGAAATTCATTTCAAATGTATCAGTATAGAGTGTACAATAACACCTTTAATACACCCCAAAGGTGCTTCACTACACCTATTACAATCCAATAACATTATAGGTGTAATATAACACCCCTGGGTGTATATGTACACTTTTAAAGGTGTAGGTGTTCCATAAACACCTTTGTCAGGGTGTAACTGAACACCTCTGTTTTAACAGTGTATGGAAGTGAGTACTAGTGTATTATGTGTTATGACTTGCTCATTGAGCTATTCCTTTTTCCAAGTTCAAAAAATGGCTATTTCTTTGCTGCAACTATTGGTTATGTCAATGACCATTTCATTGGGGGCATCATATCTCCATCATGCATGTGATTGTTTCAGATTAGTATTTCTTCAGTACAAGCTCTTTGTTTAAGAACCATGGACAAGGAGTGTTTGTTCTATCACCTTATCAATATACTAATGGATCCATGCAGCAGTAAGTCCTACCGAGACATGTTCTTTGGAGTTAAAAACTGACAGTAATCATCAAATTAGTACCACTGTTATGGTTGATTTATCTCTGTGCCCTCCAGGATACTATTATAGCAAAACATCAAACAGTATGAATGTATTTCTACCCATTTGCATGGTAACTTGGTTTTTAGGTGTAATACTTCTCAGTTTCCAGCTTATGTATGTTAATCCTGCCTAATACACCAATCAGTGCTGACAATGCCAATGAGACCATAGTTAATCCATATCCATTTGGATACTGCTACAGTACTCACTTATCCTTCAGAGATGTGCCCCACAAGATGCTAACAGGACCCTATTGAATCAAACTGTGTGTGGTGCTACACATAGAACTGACACGTTATGTGGATCATGTATTAAAGGATACAGTGTAGTGATGAACTCTCCCACATTTTCATGTCACGACTGTAGAAAGAAATATTATGGAGTCTTTTTCTTCTTACTGTCTTATATTATTCCAGTTACAGTGTTATTCTTCTTGTTTATGCACTGCAAAATTAGAATCACATCTGGGTGGTTTGTTGCATTTTATTTTTGTTCAAATTGTTGGTAGTGACATTAACTTTGCTTTTAATTATCGTATTAATTCTGCTTCTCCAGTGGTGTTTGACAATATGTTTCCAATATCTTGTATTCTATTTACAGTGTTTCCAATTTAGAGCTTTTCCAAAACAATGTATTTTCTTACTGTCTCTTTGAAAATGCAGGAGTAATTGACATTTTAGCTTTCAAACTCTTAACAGCATTATATCCATTAGGGTTGATCATTGTATATTCCCTTATTTGGCATTGCCACAGATGTCAGCAGTGTGAGCAATGCATGCAATTACATAGATCAATTACGTTTGGAATATCAGTATTATTTGTACTATGCTTTTCCAAAGTAAATGCTATAGCCATTTCTATTTTGAATTCAGTGGAGGTTCAGCAATATGATATTCAAGGGCACTGGAGAGGGTACAAACGGGTTGTTTACTTACAAGGAGATCTGAAAGTTTTTGAAGGGAGACATTTAGTGTATAGTATCTTTGCCATGGTAGTGGTTGTAACAATTGTGATCATACCTACAGTGATTTTGTTTTTTCATCCACTGATCAAGTATCTTCTAGGAACATTTGGGTTGGGAGAAAGTGGACCAATAAAGTGCATTGAAAATAAACTTCATATTCATAAATTGCAGCTTTTGTTTGACACTTTTCAAGCTGACTACAGACGCAAGTACAAATTCTTTGCAAGACTGCACTTTTTTCTTTACATTGATATAATTGTTATGTCATTGTGATGACAGCCCCAACATCGAGTGTCAGTGATCTGCAGTTAAAGTTACTTGTAGTGCTCTTTGCTATTCTGGTCATTCATTTGATGTTGAGACCTTTTAGAAGTCCAGCTGATAACAAAGCTCATTCTCTTGTTTACATACTTCTCATCATCCTTATAGGAATCTTGTACTTGTTTGTAACAGATGATGACTATACCTCCACTATTTACCTTGGGACCATGTTGTCATACATCCTCCTTCTATGTCTAGTTGCTTACATTACATGGAAATTATGGCAGCAACACCTGAAATTTTTCTTTTCAAAAAAGCTGTATGGTGTGGAGTTAGAAGAAGACTCTACTACATATGAACAAATCACTGATAGCTTTTATAAAGACCCAATGAATTGTTGACTTGTATACATGCAGTATTGTTATGGTGTAGCTATGTGTGTATAGTGTGTGTAAAGTGTTATTGATTTGTCATGTTACAGATGCAACCTACTTAGCTAATGTACAACAATGTACATGCAGTAAACTTGTGATATCACTGTCTTGAGTTTAAAAAAGAACCTTTTCCCTTTTGTTTAATGATTTGATTAAAATCATGCAGGTATAGGTAGCTATGTGTATACTGTCAGTACTTGAGTATGTATTCAAGAATTATGTTATTGATACTATAAAATTATACAATAGCATTAACTACTTTATTTACTGCAATCCTTGACAACTATTCATTTGTTTAAGGAAAAATTGAAACTTTAAATTTCATTATTAGTGCAGAATGATTGCAGCACTATTTTTGTGGTAGACATTCAGTTTAGGAACTTCACAATGTTTGCTGCAAACAGAGAAACAGTATTAGTAGTGGAAATAGCATTGATGGATAATTCCAGGCCTATATACAGTATTTGAGGAGAATTGAGGACTGCATGATGCATGGTGCACGTGGTGCTGTTGGTGATAATAAATGAAGGTGTATCCCTACGTATTTGAATTATTGTTTCTTTATAATAAATCCATACCCAGTTGAGAAGTGTGTAAAGTTAACATTATTATCATCTTTTGACCATCTGCTGCCTCATGCTTGCTTTGTGAAGTATTGTTTGGAGGCCATCATCATTGCCACAAGATTGAAAAACTAATTTCACATTTGTGAATAACATAGCTGCACAACACGGAAAGACAATCTTCACAAATGTCCATGCAGGAAATTCTGTGCTGAAAACAATTATGTTAGTAGATCACAATGGTGATGTAGCAATAGCATCCTTTGTTAAGGTATGAACCGTATGATTCTATATAATTTTTGTACCTATGCAATGGACTATATATATACCATTAAAAATGTTTTACATACGTACATTGTAGATGAAATAGTTTGGGATGCCAAATGAATGTAACTTCATATTATATTGCTGTCTGTAGTGCATCATCACTGTATGTTGTGCAACCCTATCAGTTTAGAAGTGGATCTGGATCAGGAGCAGGCAAAAAAAAATGAGGGGGCCAGTATATTTACACGTAGCATACAACAAATATGGTTGCTATTATTCATGGGCTTGCCCCAGGAAAATTTTCACATTTTAGAAGCTGTAAGAACTTATTATTTTATTTTTATCAGTTTTGCAAAGAAATTAAGCTGCTACTTTTAAAGGAAATATAAAGATGACTGTTCTATTAAAGCGGCTGACTGCTCTATTAGAGATCTCTAACAACAGGGACTAACTACTCGGTCAGTACAATGTAATTTTTTGAAAAACAGTCCTCCATGTCAGCATTATGGTAATACAAAGCAACAATGTGATTGTACTACAAGCCCAGTTGACACAATTGTGTATTTACAAAATCAACTTGAGCTCCTACACAATGGAAGGATTTCTTTGAAAGCCTATATATATATATATATATATATATATATATATATATATAATCAGTGGGTTGTTTAGGTAACTCAGCCAGCACTCATTAAGAAATCAGTATGTTTGACCAGACCAGTTTTCAAGTTTGTTTCAATAACTTCTACTGATAACTAACACAGGTATATAGTTAAGGAGCAAGAGACCAAGACTTATTAAAGGGGTTTACTTGTACTTCTACCAGGATGATCAGTAATGTATATAAATGCTATGACGTCCATTTGATTTGTATTGGGAAAACTTTATTATTGATTAGTTGTGCTCAGTACACAATGCATACAGAATGTCATAAAAACAAAATTCTCCAGGATAGTTTCCATACATTAAATGAGTAAATCCAATATGGTTTTGATTACTCAGCATTTGTGAAAACAATAGAAATGCACTGATGGGTGCTACAATTAATCTAAATGTTGAAAGCAAACAGAATGGTCACAGGAGCAGTGTAAGAAAGAAAACAATAAAATTTGTGTCATACTATATTAACGTATTGCCCACATGGTACACCAGTTCTATGCTGATAATCACACATAAGTTGATAAAGGATTGTCTTATTGGCATCTCCCAGTAGAAGCTCTGATTACATGAGAATCAAACACAGCAATCTGGGATTCATTTGCCTGTATTTCTTCCTGTATTGTGTTTTATTCTTTCAATTGTCATTGTTGTAACATCACGAAACTCGGAAACATCCCCACTGTTAATATCAATAATGGTAATCATTCTCTTATTCATGTGTGCATGCAATGCCTCTCAAAAGCTATGCAGATAATTCTGCTTATCCATTGGTTTATATATTCTCCTGCTTGCAATGGTGATAATGGAGTATTAGTACCTGACAAATCTGCTGTTGTGGCCTGCAATTTTGTCCCCATGGATACATTGTATTGTTATACCTTAGTTGTAAAAGAAGAGACTATCAAGTGTTACAATGCTTGTCACCAACTGAACATTAAGATACTGGACTTTAAATTTGTCACCAACTGCACATTAAGATACTGAACTTTAAATCATATGGCTAACAACTACATATGATGTTGATAACACACATACCACGTCTGTGCATGTATAATGTGCATGATAAGGGAATTCGTCCAGGGTATACATTCAATTACATTCGGTAAGTTATTCCAATCAGTAATGGCGATGAGGAATAAACTTTTCTGTCAGTAATTAGTTGATGTTAGTATTCATCACAGATGGTGAGATAAAGACCTGGTGTCATTGGTGTGTGGTGAACACTCGGATATCTGGTAGGTCTTCATGTAAAAAAAAAAAAAAAATCTGCTATACTTTCTGCATTCACAAGAGTGGACCATATATCATTTTAGATACACTACTTGTTAGCCTATAATCTTGTTTGACCCATGCACCTGGCTGCTCTACGTAGGCCTCTATGTTGTACTATTTCAATGTTGTCATCACTGGTGCGGATCCCATACAATGTCCATATATGCAGTGTTGGGAATAACGCGTTACGTAATATTATTACTTTTGTGGCAACAAAGTAATATAACGAAATACGCTATGAAAACAGGTAATATAACGCAAGATACTTTACTTACAAACGTAACGCGTTACCTAAGTAATATAATTACTGTAACGAGTCTAATATGACGTAATATTATTACTAAAAGTAACGAAGTTACTAATCTCGTTAGTAATCTCTGAGTAACGCCTAACCACAACGAAGTAACGAGGCCTACTGAATGAAGCTTATTCACTAGCTTCTTACTTATAACCAAGATTTGCACATTGTCCAACAACGCAATCATGTCACGTGATAAGGTGGTAGTTTCACACGTGACAGCTTAAGGCTATGGACACAAAGTAATATAATATGTAATATTATTACAGTTACTTTATTTTATGGGTAATATGTAACTGTAACTAAATAGTTCTGTTGCAAGTAATATGTAATATGTAACTAGTTACTTTTACAAAGTAACTTGCCCAACACTGCATATATGTGACCCAGTCTGAGAAAACCGGTCCTATCGCCCAAGTCAGCAGATTCGATTTTTCACCCACTACACACAGTTACATGAATAAACTATCTAATTCCACATTTAAAATCAGCTAGACTTGAGTGGTCTGGTTTTGCTGGCTGCTTTTCCCGAGCCCAGTGGCGATCCGTACGTGTGGTGTGGGGCCTTAGGCCATACCTATTTGATCTTATGTTGCGCGGGCAAAATTATTTTAAATTTGGGTAGGTAGGTCGGTTTGAAAATGAAAATGATAAAAATTTTAAACACAAGCATACAAAAATGCAAATAACGAATGTAGCTATAATAGTACATACACGGCTAAAAGTCTAGGTTTCATACTCTTCTATAGTAGCATCAGATGTCTCCAAAAGAACTTTCCCATCGTATTCTACAATTTTAGAGCATTGGACGATCTTCAATGGTCCCTTTTGGACTATACCACCATAGATAATACACGAACATGGATTGGAAACGCCCGTGAAATTATTTACCTATCCTAGTTACGGTGCGCCAATACATTGGAAATTTTGTTGAAATGTACTGGGTGGCTGTTTGGCTTTCTCTCGCTTGTTTGAAGGCTAGTTTCAAGGCGTGGACATTCCTTTTACATTGTTTATTGTGTAGCGTTTTGTACTGAACAAGAACACAGCTTGTCTGTGGACATTGGAGGGAATATCATTGGCGACAGGTGGATACTGGCAGGCGGGTACGCGTTAGCAAATATTTCAGTAGCATCGTTACCAGCTATCTTAACATAGCCTCTATGCCACAACCAAATAAATGTTTGATAGACTGAAATGAATTTTTAGCCAAACACTTGTTCGACTTGGGTAAAACAATTGCCCAAAGTAGTGCCTGTTTTCTGTTGTTTTATCCAAACAGTCTGAGTATACAGTGGAACATTGGATATCTGGTTAGCTAAAGCCACTCTACCTGCTACAAGTGAAGCTAAGAACAGCATACAAACGATGCTGCACTTTTTATTTCTTCAGGAAATTTGCCCAACCGTTATGAAACACTATACTTCACCTTTTAACTTGCATCTTGTTACGCTGTTGTTTGCTACTCGCCAGTGTCCATAACCAGTCCCGCCTCCAATTAGTGTAGGTGCTTTGTAACCCAGCTGTAACCAATAAACACGTATTTGTAGCTTACAAGAAATGCAAAATGTTCCACCTGTAACGACTGTAAACTTTTCGCGCACCGTAACGAGGATGGTCTATGACGTCACTACGTAAATAATACGGGCGTTTCCAATCCATGTTCGTGTATTATCTATGATACCACGAGGGTGCTGATGATGTGCTGTCTTTAATTAAGTACACAAGATCCGCACACGTGATTTTCAAAATTATTTCATTTGAAGAAAAATGCAGTCGGTCGGGCCCGCGCAACATAAAATCAAATAGGTATGGCCTTACTGAAGCTCTGGTCAGCCTGGAAATGACTGTATGTGGCTGTACAGCTCTGTGGTGTTGAATAAGTACCTCTGCTGTGAATTTTCTTTCATTTTAGCCGGTTTTGAAACCTCAATGGCTCAAAACTTGGCCTAGTTCATCCCTTGGCCCCCGTCTCCCACCCAATTTGCAGCTCGCCTGATACAGTTTAAAAACTATCTAAAATGGCGGGAAACTTAGTTGTTGGCTACTTGCACAGAGGATGCTCTGGAAGGTAAGGAATTGGTGTAAAACGTGTGAAAATTTGATGCACATAGCTTCAACCATTGGCGAGCTACAACACACTAAATACTTAAAACCGGCATTTCTCGATACTTTTAAATAGGCGATAAGCCGGTTTTGTCAGACTGGGTCACATATATTAATATTGGTCTTATTAATGTGGAATACATTTGGCCGAATTTAATATCAATTAAACCCAATAATAAGCATGCATGCATATTATACTGATCTATGTATGTTGCGTATAGCATTAATATAACATGTGATAATTTTCATTACTGTAGCTACTCTTGCATTAATTTCATCACTTTTGCATATACACAAATCCTTAGATCAGCAGCAGCAGCAGCAGCAGCAGCAGCAGCAGCAGCAGCAGCAGCAGCAGCAGCAGCAGCAGCAGCAGCAGCAGCAGCAGCAGCAGCAGCAGCAGCAGCAGCAGCAGCAGCAGCAGCAGCAGCAGCAGCAGCAGCAGCAGCAGCAGCAGCAGCAGCAGCAGCAGCAGCAGCAGCAGCAGCAGCAGCAGCAGCAGCAGCAGCAGCAGCAGCAGCAGCAGCAGCAGCAGCAGCAGCAGCAGCAGCAGCAGCAGCAGCAGCAGCAGCAGCAGCAGCAGCAGCAGCAGCAGCAGCAGCAGCAGCAGCAGCAGCAGCAGCAGCAGCAGCAGCAGCAGCAGCAGCAGCAGCAGCAGCAGCAGCAGCAGCAGCAGCAGCAGCAGCAGCAGCAGCAGCAGCAGCAGCAGCAGCAGCAGCAGCAGCAGCAGCAGCAGCAGCAGCAGCAGCAGCAGCAGCAGCAGCAGCAGCAGCAGCAGCAGCAGCAGCAGCAGCAGCAGCAGCAGCAGCAGCAGCAGCAGCAGCAGCAGCAGCAGCAGCAGCAGCAGCAGCAGCAGCAGCAGCAGCAGCAGCAGCAGCAGCAGCAGCAGCAGCAGCAGCAGCAGCAGCAGGAAAAAAATCTATTGAAAACTATGGTTAGTCTAGTGCACGTGACTTGTTTAATTGCCACCCCTTGAATAAATCTCTGAAGTGGTTCACGACCGCACTCAGGTGTACGCACAGGTATGTGTTTAGCAACACAATTTTGCATTCAGTATCGCCTTGCTTATTGATTATTGTATAATTTGTTGTATGTAGCTACGTATAGTCTGCGATCTGGGGTGAGACTAGTTAATAGCCGTTTGTTGCCGTTTGTGCATGACTCAGCAACATGCTCGGCAGCATGAGTATCAATTTAGCTATACAGCTAATGATACGGAAGTCCGATCCAGCCTCCCACACCGTACGTTACTCTTTGTCAGGCTGTGCTACTAAAAAGTCGCGATGGTTCTGAACAGTGTTGCCAAAAGAAGTTTAGACCTAGCTAGTATATCCTTGCACTTTACCGCTTCTGACAGCTCTGTGAATCATTTCTATCGTACTGTACATGGCTACGTATCAGTTGTCGAGGTACTCTGTAAGCATATCGTGTGATGAGTAGATGTATTACTGGTGGTAGTTGCCGTGCTGACTGTGCAGTGAACAAAGAAAATAGAGTGGGCGTATACAATAACTAAGCTACAGTATGGGGATTATTTGTGTGACGTAATTTATCCGTATAAGTGGAATTTTATTTTTTCTCAAAACCTCTAATTATTTCTTAGAATCGTTTGTTTAGGTATTGTGGTTGCTATTGAATGTTTAACCACCCATGGGATTTGCAGATATATTTAATCTACATAATACATAATATACTGATATAGCTAGCTACATGTACACACATTCATGTAAAGAGTATAGACATATTGCTTAGGATACAGCTAGTAATATCAGCTTTGTTGTATGTAGCTACAAGAGAATGATTTGCTGAGGAGGTCTGTGTTGTACTAGCCATTTTAGGATCTGCCTGTACCAACAGGACATTGATGATTCCTTTTGCACAGGGATTGGGTGGTCTGTTTTCTTAATTCACCAAACCATTCGAAGGATATAATTTTAGTTAATGGACAAAAGTACTTGTACCAGCGTTGAAACCGGGTCGGGTCATCTGGGTCATCCGGGTCACATTTTCTCCGGGTCATCCGGGTCCGACCCGGTTTACAAATTATCCGGGTCTGACCCGGATTGAATCACGTGAGAAATGGAATTGTTCGTTTGACGACGTGGAACTGATGAACACTAGTCGCGTAGCAGCCACGCCCACTTATCGCGTTACAAACATACGCTCAGCCACGCCCATTTATTAATAAGTGCAGTCTGTAGCACGAAACTGTGTCCGTTACTGTCTGCAAACTTACGTGGAACTACGCCCACTACCTGTACGAGTTGTATACAGTCTAGTCTTGCAGTAGGATAAGTCCTTTTGTGAACCACACCCACTTTAATATATCGGGAAATTGTAATACTAGATATGCACGAAGCCACACCCAATTGCTGTTTGTAAACTCACAGTAGCTACGTGGAACCAAACCCACTGACTGATTTTAAATTATAAAAAATCATGGCTGTTGATTGCTACCAACAGACCTTTGGTGTTTTTACACCATAAAGCCTAAATAAATAAATGAATAATCCGGGTCAAATCCCAGATTGCTATCTGGGTCTGACCCGGATTGCTATCCAGGTCAGTGGGTCATTCGCCCACTACCTTGTAACCTTGCAGCAGGATAAGTACTTTTGTGAACCACACCCACTTAAATATATCGGAAAATTGTAATACTAGATATGCATGAAGCCACACTCGAGACTACCCGAAACATAGCTCTTATCACACGCTTCGGCTTTAATTAATCTGGGTCAATCCGGGTCAAATCCGGGTCAGTTGGTCATCCGGGTCAGCAGTAGTGACCCGGTTTCAACGCTGACTTGTACACTAGCTACACATTATTTATGCTGTTGAATATTCGAACAATGTTTATTTACTTCTGTAGGTAACAAGATGGTGATTGTAAAACTCCAACTTTTGGGTATGTTGTTACTAGTACTTATGGTGGATATGAGTATGGGAATGTTGTATGAGCACCATGTGATTGTTTCAAAAACTACCCCATTGTCAGGATGTGAATGGAAATGGAATGATTGGAAGTATCATTGTAACTCCCTAGAGTCTATGTTTGATCTTCTGAAAGATAAAATGGAATCAGTTGATGTTTTCATTGAGCCAGGGAATTATACTTTAACATCATCACACTCCCTTAAAGACCTGCATAACATTAGAATAAGGTCATTTGATCAAACTAACATTGCTAATATATTTTGCAAACCAAACTTTGACATTGATCCTGACATTGATACAGGCATCAAGTTTAAACATGGTTCTGATTTGATTGTTGAATATATCAGCATCAGATGGTGTGGAATGAAGCATATAAGTACAAGTCAGGTTAAACCAGGAACATTTGTTTACTTCCATAGTGCTCTATACTTTGTCAACTGCACAGGTATAATTGTGACGCATGCTGGCTTATATGATAATAACGGCATTGGAATAGCTATTGTGGATTCCAATGGGAATGTGGAAATCAACAATTCAAAGTTTGAGAATAATTCTCTAAACTCTACAAATCCAACGCTTGCAGGTGGTGGTGGAGTTTACATTGAGTTTACACACTGTACCCCAGGTTTTACTACCTGTTCTGGTGATAACAAGTACAATAAGCAGTCACACTATATCATAGACCAATGTGTGTTTGACAGGAATTGGAATGTCTATGAACACAGCTCAGAATCTGATGACCCTATCAGTAACCATCACATTACTTTTGGTGCTGGAGGAGGGTTATCAATTTGGTTGTTTGGAGATGCCCAAAACAATTCGTTTTATGTATCATCCAACTTTACTAACAACCATGCAAATTTGGGTGGAGGTTTCAGCTTTGAGTTTCGAGACAACAGCAGTCATAATTTTGTAGATGTCTCCAACTCCTACTTCTATAATAACTCAGCTCATAATTATCAAGGAGGTGGTGGAGCGCTAGTTGGTTATATTATGTACCAGTCAGGTGGTCGTACTACCAGTAATAGTGTCACTTTTGCTATCTGTAACTTCATTCAGAATCATGCATCAAAGGGCTGTGGAGGAGGCATAACATGGTTTGGTAGCCGTGAACCTAACGTTGCCTATCCCACCAATTCTTTTAAAGTCATGGGCTCTAGTTTTGACAGAAATGAAGCTCAACTTGGTTCAGCATTAAGTGTTACAAAGGAATATTTTGAATCTATACCTAGCGGAGTATTGTTAACATTGGTTCTTGAAAATTGTTCATTTGTTGGTAACAGTATTCAACAACCAGTGGAACCAGTGGGGACAAATTTCTTTATCCCTAATTCCCCCTCTGGAATTGGTGCAGTAGCCACTACAGGCTTTAACATACAGTTCAGAGCATACACAAGTTTTATATCCAACAATTCTACTGCACTGATTGGTGATGGTGCTGTCATAGAATTTTACCATGACTCAGTTGTAATGTTTAAAGGCAACCATGGCTTGAGGGGTGGAGCAGTTTTACTAATTGAAGGTTCATTTATGAAACTTTATGCAAATGTAAGCATTACATTTTGTGAAAATACTGCAATACTATCTGGGGGAGCCATATTTGCTGAGATGTCAACACCATTTGAATATCTTGAGTCACATATTTGCTTTGTACGATACCATAGGGAGGACCACAGACCAAGTGAATGGAATGTTACACTGAACTTCATCAACAACAACAGTACTAGATATATAAACAACACCATATTTTCTGGCACCTTGCACCCATGCATGAAAGAATACTCCAATCTTGCTCTTTTTCGATACTCGATATTCAATTATACACCTCCATTTTCAAATTCTACGATTGCTACCTTGCCTAGCAACTTTAGTAGTATCAATGCAACTGAACATGTTTCTCCCGGTGAAGTTTTTCATCTTCCTGTAAAACTGATAGACGAACTTAACCATGATGTGACCGTGTTTGTCCTAATTGCTACATGTAAAAACCATGGACAAGGAGTGTATGTCTCACAACCTTATCATTATGCAAGTAGTGGATTGATGCAAATTACAGGCAAACCCAACATGATGTGTTATTTGGAATTAAAAACTGACAGTAGCTATCAAATCACCACAACTGTCAGGGTAACGTTGTCAAACTGTCATCCAGGATATTATTATAACAATCATTCAAGACTGTGTGAATGCATTAACAATAAGCTTCATGGTAATTCGGTCATAACTTGTAATTCTACTGATTTTAACTGGCAAGCTTACATTAATCCTGCTTATTGGATTGGGTATACCACAAATAATTCAACAGAGACTTTAGTTGGTCCATGCCCATTTGGGTATTGCTACAGAACATATTACCATAAAAGTGTACTATTTCCAAAAGGTACGAGCAATACTAGTGCTAACGAAACTACAAATGCATCTCATAATAGTGTCCCATTACCACCATATGATGTTAATAAAACTGTATTAGACCAAACTGTGTGCGGTGCTGCAAATAGAGCTAACCAGCTATGTGGATCTTGTATTACTAATTACAGTGTGCTGATGAACTCTCCCACTTTTTCATGTCACAACTGTAGTAAAAAACAGTGGCAAGTGGTCTTCTTTTTTCTTTCTTATATTATTCCAGTCACTCTTTTATTCTTCTTGTTCATGACCTGTAAAATCAGAATTACTTATGGGTTGATTGGTGCATTTTTGTTTTTTGCACAAATTGTTAGCAGTGACATCAGTGTTGCATTGAATTACCACATGACCACAGATTCTTCAACGGTATTAATATTTTCTAACATTTTATTTTCAATTTACAGCATTTCAAATTTAGAGCTCTTCCAAAATGATGTTTTTTCTTATTGTCTGTTTGAAAAAGCAAAAACAATTGAAATATTAGCATTCAAGCTTGGAGCAGCTTTGTATCCTTTAGGATTAATTGTTGTCTATTCTCTTGTTCGGTCTTACTGCAGATCTAGATGTGGATTTTGTGATCGCTGCATGCAGTTGCACAGATCTGTTACTTTTGGATTGTCAGCATTTTTTGTATTATGCTTTTCTAAAATAAACGTTCTGGCATTTGCTATTTTGACTCCAGTTGAAATGGAACATTTCGATACAACAGATGGCAAATGGAGAGGATATCAGAGAGTTGTCTATTACCAAGGGGATATGCCTTTCTTTCATCATGAGCATGTACCATATGCTGTCAGTGCTTTAGTAGTAGTGACATTGATTGTCATCATCCCAACAATCGTTTTACTGTTTCATCCACTTGTGGTTTGTGTGCTAGGAAAATTGGGATTGGGGCAAAGCAGACTTATCCGATGTATTGAATGCACCCTTCAAGTTCATAAAATGAAATTACTGATGGATTCATTTCAGAGTGACTACAAGCAAAAGTACAGATTCTTTGCAGGGCTGCACTTTTTTCTCTACAGGACGCTGATATTTGTTATACTGATGGTAACACCAACACCTAACTATAGTTATATGCAACTAATATTAATTGCAGTACTCGGTGTTATTGTGGTCATCCACTTGCTAATACGTCCTTTTAGAAGTTCGAATGATAACGTGGCTTATACTCTAGTGTATTTTCTGCTTATAGTCCTGATAGGAATATTGTACATCAATGGTACAGAACAAGGACATCCGTATACTATTTACCTTGGTACCATCCTGTCCTCCGTCCCTCTCTTATGTTTGCTGTGCTACGTTTGTTGGAAGATTAAGATTTTTGTCCAAGCAAAACTTGCTGGTGAGAACTTAGAAAATTCGGGAGCATATCACATCATTGATTATGATAGCGAAAACAGTACTTGATTATTTTCCTTGTTGTTGACCACATTGTACCGATATGGGTATAATGTTTTACTGTCTCTCTTATGCATTCTATATTATAAACATGTGTGCACAAGTACGTATGTGTATGTACCTTGGTATAGTATATGAACATTGGTTGCCCATTTTTTGTGTAGCTATTTTATAACTTTTTGCTAAAACTTTAACCTCTGTAATATTGAATTCATTAACCATCACTTGTCAGTGGTAATAAATAACTTGTCAGTGGTAATAAATAACTTGTCAGTGGTAATAATATATGTTACAGGCAGGTTTTTATAAAGAGGGCTCTACTTTAGGACATGCATATGATACATAGCACCTTCAGCCTAGCTACCTTGTAGTAATATTCCATAGCCAATAATCACTCTCCAGCAATGTTTCACTGTAAATTTTAAATCTTATTAGGCATCTATGAACACAACTGAAACCTTTAGAAGTAGCTGAAACAGCTTCAAAAAAAATTTTTTAGAGGTGCCTATTTCATATGAAGGTGTTGGGTAGTAGTTTCGAATCTGTGATTTTGCAGTAAAGAGAGTGTTTTTTCACTACAATCATTTGCAAAAAGTATTTCTTTGACTGTTAAATTGATTTTGGTTTACTGAAATTAAAAAAAAATATTTGCCAGCAGCTCATTAAGTAATATTAAAGTGCATTTGAAAAGGGGGTTCCATGGAATCCTTTGAACTTTCCCCGGATCTGCTCCTGCATTACATACGATGCAATCAATGCCAGTAAAGTGATCAAGGATGTTCTTAAATGTTGAGTTGCTGCACTTGTGTGCATTCAACTAGCTAGAGCTGTCATACTTAATATGTAAAGACAAAATATTTTGCATACACTGCATAGTATATAGTACAATAGCGACAGAATGGATACAGTGATACATATTTAGGGTATCCGTGTTATACCTGTACAGCTAGCCTCGCTGTAGAATGATGCAGTTAGCTACATTCAATAAATGCTTGCAGATAACATACAGTACCTTGTTCCCTTGTTCTTTTTGTGCGAGTATCCTCTACCAGGTTTTAGTAGAATAAAATATTTAACTGCAATTCAAAATACTAGAAGTGCACTGCACACATGTTCTGTGAGTGATTATGCAGTCAATCACTTTACAATCAAGTAAATTTGCACTGTTCACAAAAAAATGTGATAAGTGATAACTGTCAACTGCATGAAGACCAGAACAAAAATAAATGTTCTATGGCTAGACTTGAAGTAGATGATATGTAACAGGGGCTAAAAAAAGGGACTAGTTGTGGCTAAAAAGCTAGTTGTAAATGACTTTTGGCTAGTTGTAAAAGGTGATTTGGCTAGTTGTAAAAGTCAGACTAAAATAGCAAGCTGCACCACAGAAAAGTATAACCTCAAAGTTACGTATAATTTTATTATGTGCATGTATGTGCAGTTTAAATCTCTTTTACAGGGATTAGGCTAAAAGTACTTCAAGATCCTATATAGTGGTTTTTCAAAAATTTTCTCCACTCCACTATTTGATTAGAGATTGCCTTACAATTCAGCCTATAGTCATAGTTACTTTTATTACAGTCCATGATTAAAATTGCCCTAAAATCTAGCTAATAAAACAATAGTTTATTCTAAAAAACGTTCAAGCCCTGTAACTACAGTATGCTGCCTCTATACGTAGTTCTTTTTATCCTTTCAATTCACCATTTCCTTAAAACATCCAGATTTCAGTAAAAAATTCCTTCCAGATTCGATCTCATCACAGCTACATTTCAAAAATTTCCTGGGGCAGTATATATGCCACAGCCCCCTTATTTCCCCTTCGACTTTCCCCATCCACTGACACTTCACTACACAAGTTGTCTCTTCACTACTTTAGCTATTTAGACAATCACAACAATAATTATAGAGTACGATATGTATATGCATCAACCATAAATGCAAATTTTGTTTACATGTGTATTAAATACCCCCCACTCTCAGGTTTGGCTAGTTGTAAAAAAATAGTTTTTTAGCCACTGATATGTAACTCATAATGAGTGTCACAATTAACATCATATGGGTGTTGTTATGTATGAACACAGTCTGACCGTGTGTTTGTACATGAAAAAAAATGTGCGTGAAGGTATATACTTGGATTATATACAAACACAAAAAGTTTCAGTTCATAAATAGGTTATGTGTAGGGTAATAAAAATACCTTTGCACCTACCAATTATAGAAAAATAAACATAGTAAACATGCTTTACAGTGTCTGCATAAAGTGATGATTTAGCATGGAAGCACACACATACAATAACATGTGTACAGTAGTGACTTTGAAATAAAAATATTGCTTGTGTATTTATATACATTACAAAAACCACACAAATATATAATCGTATAATTGCATGCAGCTACACTTATCAGCTGTTGTATTACAAATCAATGATGTGTAATGATACTTATATTATTGTAACAGAGTGCGTAGCTACGTAACAACAAAAATGTGTGCATGACATGGATAGTCAGATATCACCATCATCATCATTACTATTATCATATTCACGTAATAGCCTATCTGGAAGATCTGGCAAAAGCTGGTACTCAATATGCTTTCTTTTGCGAAGAAACCAAATCCTATTTATTGCCCTCCAAGAATAGAACACTGCTATGAAACACAAAGGAAGAGCTAATAATAAAAGTTTAAACCACAAAAGTATTTCATTGTAGGATGAAGGTTTGGCACTTGAAATATAATACTCCACAAACACCAAAGCCAACAACAACATGAGCATCAAAGAGTATATGGCATTGTCCCCATAAGTCTTGAAGGGCATGGTTAATGTGTGCATCAATGAAATGAGGAAAAAATAAGCAATTACAGAAAATAGTAAACTGTCTATGTCTGGTGTTGATGCTGTCATCACAATGCTGAAAAACAGACTTTTGTATAGGAAAAAATACAAACCAGAAAAAAATTGCAAGTGGTCCTTGTAATCTCCCTGAAAAGAATCCAAAATTGGCTTCAGTTTGTGAATGAACAAACCTTTGTTAATACATTGTATTAAGTTGTTTTCTTCACATTGAAATATGATGACAACATTTGTGAGGCATGGATACAACATCAAAATCAACATAGGAATGACAACGAGTACCAATATCAAGAGGATAGATGCAGCTGCATAGACATTATACAGCATGCTATGAATGCCAAAGTAATCAATGTCTCCTAGCATGTATGCTACTGTTTTGTAAGATACCGTGGTATCATTTAAGTGGTAAATATCTGTTGACTTTAAAATTGTAAACACTGTGGCATTAATCTTTGCAAAACTGAGCACCAGAAAAGCACATATTCCATGTGTGACAGAATTTGTGGATATTCTGAAGCAGTTTAATCTACATCTACACCGGTAGATGATGTGATGGTATCGTCATAGTAAACAGTAAGTGATTATCAATAATATAGGATACAGCGATAACAAAACATTGAAAGCTAAGATATCTACTGTTCCTGCTTGGGTAAACAAGCAATATGAAAAGGTTTCGTGATGAAAGAAGTTGAGATTTGATATACTATAAATACTTAACAAAATATTGAAATAGAAAGCATTGTGGCAGAGTTGACATGTAATGTGTAGCTAAAATCAAGATAATATTTATTACTGCTGATGATTTGGGAAAAGAACAGGAAAGCACTAATGGGTCCAGAAGTCAGTCTGATATTGAACATCATGATGATATAAAACAAAACACCAACTGGAAGGAAGTATGACAAGAACAAATACAATACTCCAACATTGTACTTACAGCTGTAGCAGGCAAATGTCGATGAGTTCATTGCAACACTGTACCCTGGTACACACTGTCCGCATAATAAGCCAGTCCTATGTCTTTTACCACACACAAAATGGTCTAGAACAGTTTTGTTGGCATGTCTTGGAAGCAATTGATTTTTTGATATCCGGTCATCATAGCAATACTGATATGGGCATATACTGACTAATAAATCTGTTGCATTGTCAAACCTGTAACCAATCCAGTAAGAATGATCAAAGTAAGCTTGAAAAGCAGTTAAGTCACAGTCAGTTATAACAGGATTCTGATGTGAATGGTTGGCTATACATTCACATTGTTCTGTCTCATTATTATGTACAAAGCCAGGAGGACAATTGAGCAAGACGACTTGTAATATTTTAGTTATCTGATAATCTGAATCTGTTTTTAATTGTAACTGGCAAGATTCCACTGGCTGTCCTGCTATCTGAAGTGGTCCATCTGTGAAGCTGGTACGAGCCACAACATGTGGTGAAACTGATCCTATGCAAGTAGCAATAAACATGACATCATACATGTACTTCTGGCATAATTCATCCACTAGGTGTACATGTAAATCATATGTTTGTCCAGGTGCTATGCTGATTATGGAATCATTGGTGACAGAAAAGTTAAACAGCATTGGTGATGTTGAGATCAAGTTTAGCATATCATTTGGATGGTAATAAAATGGTTTGTAACGCAAAAATATACTTGTACAAGTACTTATAGCATAGAATTTCATACATGGATGCAGAGTATTAGCAAAAATTGTGTTGCTAGAGTTACCTGCTGTGTTGTTGATAAAAGTAAAATTTGTATTCCACTGATTGGGTGACATGGATGGAGAAGAGTACCTTACAAAACAAGAATGAGACAAGATGTACTCATACGGTGTAGATAACTCTACAAAAATAGCTCCTCCATAATGCACAGCAGTATTCCTTACAAACAACAAGGTACTATCAGAATGTACCTGTATCCAAGAATCACCAATAAGCAAAACAGCACCACCACGTAAGCCTTTGTTATCCAAAAATTCTGTAAAAGAGTGATCATAAAAGTCTGCATAAGCACTGTCTATTACTAATGCTGTTGATTTATTTTTGATAAACCGAGTGAAATTTCTAAATTGAATGCTGACTCCAGAAGCAGATATTGCACCAACACTACCTGACCTTGAAGAAAGAGCTTGTAGATTATTACCAAAAAAGTAACAACCATCTATTATCAAAGTCAGCATGCTACCTCTCACCAATGAAGTGTGATACTCTTTGTTAATTTGAATAGCTGAGCCATACTGTGCTTCATTGTTCATAAATGAGGAGTTACAAATTTTAAACCGATTTGTAGGTTGTGATTTACCTGATTCATGACTAGCGTACAATATAATACCACCACCGGCACCATTTAATGCGAAGTTGTGTTCAAAAGTACAATTGATTACTATGTAAGAATTGTAAAAACTTTGCTCGATTGTTTGATATACTGCAATGCCCATATACGCTCCTCCCCTCCTTGATATGTGTAAGCTGAATTGTACAAAAAAATTGAATTTTTGATTTCCACATTGTTGTGTGAGGGGCTTTGTTTTGTGTCAACACAAAGAGCTCCACCAGAATTTGCTTTGTTCATAGAAAACAAACAAGATAGAATTTGAAATGAATTGTACTTGGCTTTACCATGAAATTGTATGGATAATCCACCTCCAGCACTGAACGATACATGCACATTGCTAGCAAGGCGATCTGGCTCACTGTTGGTGAAATTGTATATAGCAGTATTGCCTGTAAACACACAGTGATCAATCGTATATTTTGACAGTATATTATACGGATTCCTGTGAGGGTCACATGCAGCTAACCCAGGTGTACAGTTAGTATATTCAATGTAAATACCACCACCACCAGCTAGATATCTGGTTGACTCTTTAGGATTTAACTTATTGTCAGCGAAATGAGAACAGCTATAGTTTACAGTTCCATTTGTATCAAAAATCAACAATCCAATTCCATTGCTTTCAGAAATATTAATGTTGGAAAGGAATATGTTACTACTGTTCAGTATGAATAATGCACTACGGAGGAAAATAAAATGTCTTTCTTCTGAGTCTGTTTCAATTTGTATACCGCTGACATGTTTCATTCCACAACCCGATATATTCAGATTTTTAAGGGTCAAATTTGTAACTCCAATAAAGGCCAAACCGGTGTCAAAATTGTAGCTCCCATTTATGTTTGGTGGACAGTTAATAGCTGCAAATTTATCTTGAGAGTTTGACTGAACACAAATGTTCACTAACCCATACACAGCAAATGAAATGCTTAGGGTATAATTTCCTGGCTCAATAGCAATATTAATTGAATTGCAGCATGTCATTAATAATTGATAGGCTTGATCAAAAGAATGACATTGATAGTATGTGCCATTCACTTTCTCACAACTGGAAACTTCAAACTTATGAGATATGTAAATTTCATGTTGATAAGTAGATATTAGTGCAATTATTGAGTAAAAATGTATCAACGTGGTCATCACTTCTCTGAGATCTTTAAGCATCTCTAAATGAAACAAATTAACATACAGCGTAGCAGACTAATCCTGTCATTAGGGATGATGGAGGTTAGCACTTACTCACCAAAAATGCTGACCAGAAACCAGCCTCACAATACCTTCAATGAACCTTGGCAGTATTGGTTAGGTAAAATCAATCCTAGAAGTGTCTTCAGAATGATTCCGACAATTTGCTATGAAATTTAATTTTATTAACAGAATTTTCTACTGACTGATGAACTGTAGTCTGGCACCATTCTTCCTTTTGATGCAGCATGGGGTAATAATATTGTTACAAAAAGTAAACAAGTAAGTACAAGGAATTTTAAGTTTGATTAGGAATCATAGAAATAAAAGTTAGTGAAACAAGGGAGGCTGCTTAATTCTGCAGACATACTAGTAGACATTTAATCCCTAATTCAGTCATGGCTATAGATTGAAGTAAGAATTTAATGTCCACTAGTATATCTGCAGGTTTAGGTGACCCCCTTGTTTCACTACTTTATATGATCCCTAATTTTCCATACCATATAGCAGGAAATTATTAAAGACTGTTTAATATATTTATCATGCTACTTTATATACTTGACACTGAAAAAGCATTGCAATTAGCTGCTGTGTGCTTTTGAGGTGAAGTCAAAAATAGGGTGAATTTAAAAATCACTTTATAGGAATTTCATACAATGTGGCCTTACAAGACTACAATATACCATAATGTTATAGCCAGGTACAATTTCACATGAGTATTGTTTGCCTCCCATTCCCTTTCTTATATAAAACATGGACTAGTGGATCACTTTCAATGTCAGTTATGGGTTTGTCAAGCTTAAGTATGATTTTATGATAATCAATAAAAAACATTGGCTACGTTTCAAAAAACAATCCACCTTACAAACTCTGTGGGAACCAATTTTTGTCAGCAAACATTTTGTATACAGTATACAAATATTCTTTATAATATGTTCATATGGAGCTGATTCCAGTAACAACGGCTAAAAAAGACAAGTGGAGTGAATAAAATTTTAGCTCATTTGATAATAATGACAATAAAGAGCAGAAATGTGTGGTTAGGTTCCAGCAAGTTTGGGGAAATAAGAAAGCTCCTCATGGGTAATGTATGGTGAATCTTTATTGGGCCACAACTAAAATGTCAGCAGACACTCAGGCAAAAAGCTTTTGGGGGTTAGCGGTGGGTCAAGTATCACTACAAATGAGCTTAAGTTTAGGCCATTTTCACAATTTCATCTATGAGTTATTTCAGGTAGTACGAGCATTCCTTCATGTATGAAGTGATTGTAGACATTATTGATTACAAATTGTCAATATAAAATTTGGAAGCTACATTATCACCTAACTATATTATATCCACCTATATGTACGATAATTTGCCTGATTCTGGTATGCACTCTGCAAGCACTGAGATGCTAGACAGTTACACAGATTTTTTTGCAATTCCTTAAAGCAACCATACAGCTCAGAGTAGCATAGCAAATATCACTAAGCATAGCTATGGGCCGGGGACAATGGCATGATTAACTTAGCACAGTTAAGGTATTGTAGAAAGAAATTTACCATTTTACTGCTGTACTGTGAGTAAAATGAAAGTGTGAATGAATGTGTTAATGTTCCAATGGCACATCTTATCTTGTAAAATTTGCAAATCTCTAATTCGTTATTGTTATGGTTGAAACTAAAACTGCATGGCTACCTACTTGCAAAATTTATATTAACATGATCACAAGTAAACAAACAAATGTCCGTTTTTATAGAAAACTATTCATGTGTATCCAAATGAAACAAACAACTTTCTCTGCATATCTATTCATGAAGAAGATATGGTGAAGCCAGAATTATCACAATTGATAGCAAAATTCCTTGATCATTTACAGTATATAGTTGGCTAGTCCATTTGTGACAAGCATGCATACTCGTGACTGCTGAGCATGAAACCCATCATTGATTAAATTTCGTGTACATAAGTGAAATTAAAATCTAGTCTTTGCCACTCTTTGGGGACATGTGACCAAACAGGACCACAAAAGTGACTAACTGTGTGGGCATTGTAAGGAAGGAATGATTAATTTTGCATGTATGAGTTCCCACAATGTATAGGTACCATTTCCAGACCATCATACCCCTGGGTTAGGTATGCTCATGAAGCATGGGTGGCTCTAACGTGCTTATAGTGACTATACACAAGACATACCAGCGTACAAAACATATATATGCAATGCATGGTTCTGTAACTTACAATCTGGTAGCTACAGCCTGTTCTTTACAATCTCATTCAGCTTCGCAATCTCTGAAGTGTTGTCTTACCGTAAATTTCCGTATAATACAGGTAAATTTTCGTGTAAAATAGTCCGGCGGTGTATACCCCTTCCTCCGCCAGTCTTCGCAAAGGGGCGTGTGTACCAGTCTACGTTGCTGTGCATACGAAGCCCCAGGTGAATAGCTATACACTATCGCATGGTGTTGGGGAGATTACTTTTGTATCCCTGTCACCCGCCAGCATGGTAATTTTAGAGCCGCGTGCAAATTTATTATTATTGATGCCATCATTGAAACAATGAGGGAAAAGAAAAAATGTACATATATAATACAATAATAATAATAATAATAATAATAATGTCAGTGAATGTGGGCGTGTCCTCGGTCATATGCGACCACAGAAAAGAGTTACAAAAACACCAGTGTGGGCATGGCAAGGAGTGAAATATTAAATATACCAATTAATACAGTTAAATCAGTTCAGGTCTGTATTGCATTTGATAGTCATGTGACCTAAATATTAATACTAGCAGGGAGTTCAGTTGTGTTGTCGTGTTATCGGATGGGTGGATTCTGATGTGAGTTTCTGATGTTATTTAGCTAGTGCATGGCATCCGGCCTAATACTATAGTAGCTGCAGTCTCAATCTCAATCTGTTATTAATGTGTGAAACATTCGGAAAATTCGTACTGTACAGAGCGAGGGGTCCGACACTTTGTGAAATCTCGTACGCTCCTGCGGTAGAAATCAGAAATCAAGGCACCTAACCTCCGTACTTCTCTGTAAATTGAAGAAGTTTTCCGTAAACTTATAGCTTATGTGGGCGGAAATCAGCAGAAATCAACCTGGAAATCAGAAATCACGGTAGAAATCTGGAAATCTCGTACGCTCTTTCCTAAGTGTCGGACCCAGTCAGGCTAGTAAGTACAGTACTAACTAGCATGTGTCACCACAAGCATGGAAAACCCAGCAGCTCTATATGTAAATACCTTTCTGGCTGCTCAGGAAATACTGCAACACTTCATATCTAACCTTCTAGAGGTTTGCATCATGTTGAATCCCAGTAAAATCTTTCAAATCACAAGTAACCTTGAATCTAGCTCTCCTTAATCTGAGAGAAAAAAGCAATTTAGGGTTAATGGGCTCCCTTTAATATCCTTGATATAAATAATAGATTTTAACAATATTATAAATGATAGCCGCCTGCCCACATGGTATTTTTTGTCTGAATAGGATGGAAACAAGGACTTTACAGTTGTTGGCTAAGGTATAATCTGTCTTTTCAACCAAATAGCTAACTGTCGTTTGTTCATTGTGATTGCCGTAACTATTTGATAACTTTCAATCAAGACAAATCAAGCTCGAATTCAAAGTCAAGGACAGTGTAACTTTTTGCTGCAAAAGCTCAAGATACTCTAATACAGCAGTCACGTAAACAATTTTTGTTCAATGTTTTTACACAAAAAAATGTTCAATGTTCTTCAACACTTCCTTGCCATGCCCACACAGGTATCAATTTACTAGCCTTATTTGGTGGTTGCATGTGACTGAGGAATAGTTTTTATAATTGTAATTGTAAAATATGGATAGAGGCGTAGCCTGTACATCCAAATCATACACACTATTAAGTAGCTATACCCATTAAAAATTATACATTATATTACTGTAGTATCTGTCCAGCAGATTGAGTCAATCACTGATTGGAGTAAAGAATTCCAATCATTAATCACTCTAACTGAAAAGATGATCTTGGATCACTTGATAAGCAATTTGTATGTTGCTTGAATAATTTCATGTTGTGTACACTTATTGCTGTGATTGTGGAGTGTCTCAATATTCAATAATGATGGTTCATCTCATTTTGCACAAAATTTGAAAAATCACCATAACTTGCACTATAGCTATGGCATAGGCAGTGAAGGGGCATGTGACCCCCCCACTTTTATGGGACAGCGTTTATAAATTTTCAGGGAAGCTTATTGATGTCTCATTAAGCGCCACTAAATCCGCTGCTGATAAGCGTATGATAACCCATCTCACAGAACTGCTATCTCAGCTACTGATGCTCTGCATGTCTGTGGAGAGTACAAACTACGGATCTATTGAAACTATATCCTTTCATTGTTGTGCTTCCATCTTCAGTTGTGTTGATGCAGTCACACCTACTACCATATCAAAGATGGATTTATTATCCAGGAATCTGCTGTCCTAGTGTATGTTATGTATCAAGAGAAGCCAAGCTTATGCTGACCTACCCAGCTTGTGGGCCAATGAGTCTCCTCTGGCTATGATTCCAACTACTGTAATGGTGACACCTTTTAGACCAGACATTGTCATTCACAATACCATCACTTCTAGTTTATTGTTATTTGAATTGACGTGTATATTGGATAGTAATCACCACCTCTCACAAGCTCGGTCTCATAAGCAAAGTAAAGTTGAGTACCAACAAATACTAGCAAAACTAGATAGGCTGAATATTTCTAACAGTTATGAAACCCTTGAAATTAGTGCGTTGGGGCATTACCTACAATTTTCTGCTAAAAACACTTGCAATGCTCTCCAATTCATTTGTCAAGACTTACCTATAACAAAGACATTAGTGAGACAAATTCTGGACAGTGCTTCAAAAGTATGCATCTCAGCATCCCAGAGGATTTTTAATGCAAGAGACTGCAAAGCGTGGCTATGCCCTACTGTACTTAGAATTCACTTAATCTTGTGTAATTTTATTTTGATGTATAAGTAGCTATAACATTATATTTTTGTATTTCCTTGCCATGCCCACACTGGCTTTCATTTTTGAAACCAGTCTATGTGGTCACATGTGACCAAGGTTTTTTAGGCATGTATTATGTTCTCATTATTAATTATAGTTCAAAGCAATCAAAGATCGAGGTACTCTAATAGAGCAGTCACAGTATTCAGAGAAGCAATGTAGCAAGCTACTTAGCTATGCATATGTTAGCTATGTATGTGTAGTTATAAATATAGTTGGTGGAGGGAAGCAGTTATTGTCAGCAGGTAGTTACCATTTTTTGGGGGGTCTTCAGCCTGGCCTGGCCCCCTCAATCTTTGGCCTGCTCCACTGCCCCTGAGCTATGGCATGCTTTATTCAGTTCTCTTCAAGTTCATTGTTGCAGGGTATGTATAGTTTCTATACAAAGTTCACAAAATAAGAAGGTATAATAGTTGCTCTATCCAAATGTGCAAAAATATTAATTAAAAAAAACAATGTTGAAAATTTTCATTTGGGTTTTCTCAAAAACTTTTTCATGTGCCCAAAAGGTAGGTTTCCAATATCCAGTCACATAGCTATTTGTAAGAACATCCTGATCATACACTGAGCGAATTTAGCTAAAGGGTGGCTCCAGGAATTTTGGTGACAGGTTTTCAGTTTGACTGTTACATGCACACTTGAACCAAGGGGCATGCTCCTCCAGAAATGTTGTATATATTCTGAGATTAGGTTTGTAACAATTTTCCCCAATAAGTCTTTAAACATGTGTATGCTTGTGCTTGCTTCTGCTGGAATAGTATCAGGAGCAGGCTAAAGAATTAAGAGGAATGAGTACCATTCCGGGGGTCTATTTCAGGTCTTAAACAAACAGAAGGCAAAAGAGTTGTTGTTCATGGAACCTCTTGAATGGTCACCAGTTACCAGTGGGGTTCCCCAGGATAGTGCACTTCATTCATTATCTATGTTAATAATCTACCAGACTGTGTCCAAAGTTATACAAGCATCTTCGCTGACGATACAAGGATCTATGATCCTATCAAATCCTTATAATTGATTACAACATCCCCCAGAGAGATATAAATTCAGCCCTACAGTACAGTGGTGTGATATATGGTTAAACTCCTCAAATTGTCATCAAAGCAGCATTGGTTCTTCTTTTTCTGATGAGCAGTATTACCTACATAGTGATGATGGCTAACACTATTGTTTCTAATGAAAAAGATGTGGGTGTTACTTTTGACAGAAACCTAAAGTTCACAGATCACATCAACCTAACTGTGTAAAAGACAAACAGTGTACTAGGTATAATCAAAGGTACTTTCACTTGTAGAGATGCAAATACAATAAGACTATTTTATACCACCATTGGTTGCCCAATTCTTAACTACTGTTCTACTGTTTGGAATCCAAAGAATATTCAATTCACAAGATAGAATCAGTTCACACCAAACTTATACCCTCCCCGTGTGACCTACCATATACTGAAAGACTTCAGAGACTCAATTTTGCCACTTTTACTGTATTGTAGAAAATCTAATAATTATTTAATTAGAATGGATCTAATTATGACTTATAAAATTCTGAATTGACTTGTAGCTATGGACAAGAGTAATTTTTTACAATGAACTTAGATCACACAAGGGTTCAAACTTTACAAAAATCAGTTTAGTACCAATACAAGGAAATTTAGTTTATCTCAAAGGATGATACATGACATTGGTTTTGTATTTGCCCCTATTGTACTTATTCTAAACTAAAATAGACATATTAATGTAACCAATGTTTTGATTATGATTATGTATAGAGGTTGTAAATATGATTATAAGACTTTTGTCTTTCCTTTGTTTCCTACTACCAGATAATTGTGATATAATATAATAATCACTCTAAGATATGATTTTAAATTGTTTTTATTGTGTTGGTACAGTACAGCAGGATTTAAAAAACACTGCTCTCTATTAGGGTAGCTGACTGCTCTATTAGAGTATTTTGATCTGAACCTTTTGATACCTTTGCAAACATGATCACTGCAAAATCAATTTCATGGTTACTGCAATCGATTTTAATTGTCTGAATATACTCGACCAGTTTCTGGAAACCCTAAAACTTTCCCCTGCATCCCACAGCTACCTAGCTAAAGACTAGCTACAGTTCGATTGGATCGGATTTCTGTTTCACCTTATTATCCAATTTTTGTTTATTAGGCTAGGTTAGGTATATAATCCAAAGGCTGCAGCACAAGTTGTTGTCAGACCTTCAGTGCTGGCCACTGTAAAGCTCTAATAATAACTTTAAAAAGTTTAGCTATTTAATACAATAAAGAATCGTTAACCTAAAGAATTGAGCAATTGGAGCAAACGTCCCCCCACAAATTTCTTTTGTTAAGTTGAACTCCAGGTCTGTGTCCTTTGACCAAGTAAGTAGTATGCCATCTTTAAGAGGCTTTTGCATGGTCGGAGAGTGTTGTATAATGTGGTAGAAGCACTTGGCATCATCAGCAAATAAGAGTTGGCTTTGATGGATATTATGAAGACATAATAATTATGTATTAGCTATTGAAGTGATGTAAGCTAAACAAACATCAAGAATCAAGCTGCCTGTGGGACACCTGAACTAATGGCAGTAAAAGTTGTTGACAGAAACTCTTTAGTCAAACAGTTCTTGAATCAATTGCAAGTGATAAAGTGGCTCACTTATAACCTACAGCACAGCTTTGTAATACTATGTTGTCAATTCCAGTAGTTCTATTAAGACTCTAGGGTTTGTAAGCATCTGCAACAGTGATGGTGATGAAATGTAAGGAGTTATTTCTCCCACATATATATAGCTTCATAGTAAACGGTCATAAAGTTATACATGATTAAATGTGCATAATCATCAATCTTGATAATAAATATAATAATATTTCAACCAATACTCTCACTGATTGTACATAACCTAAGTAAGTGAGATCTCCGCTAAAACAGATTGGCTGTAAGTCCAACAAAGTAAAAGTACATGTAACTGGCAACTTTAACCTTTATCACTGACTTTTATTCTACATTATATCTTGGTGCATTCCCAATTAATTCTTTTTAATGCTAATTGGCTAGCCGGGTAAGTTGGCTGTCTTTTTCAATAGTCAATAAAGTGGAAAAAGTTGCCCTTGCAAGGGATTAATTGGGAATGTGGAAAGTTTGAACGTAGAACGCAAACTAATGCTTGGCTGCACCAGATAATAGCTCTTTTAGTTGCCGATCAATTTGTTTTGTTGGGCATGCCCTATTTATAGCCAAGCTGTTTTCTGGGGATTATGTGTGTGTGTGTGTGTGTGTGTGTGTGTGTGTGTGTGTGTGTGTGTGTGTGTGTGTGTGTGTGTGTGTGTGTGTGTGTGCATGCGCACGTGTGTGTGCGTGTGTGTGTGTGTGTGTGCATGCGCACGTGTGTGTGTGCATGCGCACGTGTGTGTGTGTGTGCATGCGCACGCGTGTGTGTGTGCATGCGCACGTGTGTGTGTGTGCATGCGCACGTGTGTGTGTGTGTGTGTGCATGCGCACGTGTGTGTGTGTGTACATGTGTTGCCAGGTAAAAACTCAAATAATCATGATCCATATAGTTTTGATATAGCAGGCGCAGTTTTAGGGGGGTTTCTGGGGTTTCCAGAACCCCCTCTGAAATAGCGTGTGCACCTACGATTCGTCTGGGTGATAAAAAATTACAAAGAGTTATACATACTGTATTATATTATGGCTTTTTCCATTGGCAAAACTTCATACTTTTGCCTTTGACATCACCCTCACAGTGTTCAAAAGCACGTAGTGATCTTTTCTTTTTTTTTGGTCTTCGAATTACAGCTAGGCTGAAGTTGCAATTCCAGAGAACCTCTGAAAATTTCTAGATCTGCCCCTGTATAGTACCCCATGGAATGCAAATATGAAGTGTACAAGTATTAAATTAATGTGCATCATCTACATATACCTGTTACTATTATGGTACTAGATTATCTACATTGGATCATGCATATAATTATAGAGCCTAACTAGGTCATCAGTTCATGAATCACTTGTGGTGACAAAGTGGTATTGTACCTGGTCAATATAATTAGTTTAACAAATTATTTCCCTTCACAATTACTAGCTTATTCAGAAAAAAAACTGTGCCTGTGTGTCTGTGTCTGTGTTGACTGCTTATTACCACAGCATATCTGAATTTGATTGCAGACATAAACACATGCTGCACACAGAAGTATTTACCATATTTGGTAAGACTATATTAGTCTACTACATGTAGTAATTATACAACTGTCATGTAGTAATTATGCGCATGGATTTGCTTGGCCTGCCAGTTTAAATGCTTTTACAAGACAGCAGTTGGGAACAGCATTAGTTGTTGTATACTTAGTGTTACAGAGTGAGTGTACAAGCTGATCTGCACACTATGGTGTGGCTATGTTAGTGCTGTATTGTGACAATTGTATTTTGCAAAGCCATAACCTGCTATGGTCATTGTTCATCATTGACCAGCACACCTCTTTATTGAACTATCATGTAGTGCATTAGAGGTAGATATCATTATATGAGATTATGTGTAGTTTGTGAAGTGGAATGAATTAAATATTATTGACCATTTCTTGGAATCAGTTATTTACATGACGTGACCTCCACTTGGTACAGTACCTATTCAAAATGACTAGTGATATTATAGTACTACTTGTTAGTTTACAGGTGTAGCATACCACACATGGAGAGGGCTCTTGCTCTCTCCATGTCTTGTCTTGAATATTAAAGGAATTTACGCACAGCTAACCGGCTGTAGTCTATTATTTCAAATTATGTTATTTAAGCACAACTGCTGAAGGTCTGTGGGACACCTGGTCCTACAGCTTGTTTAAAGATGTGTGTTTGAAAAAGGTGCTAGTATTGGTGGTTTATTTAATGGTATAACTTTGGTTTGAACTCTTGGTACAGTTACCATATTATTGTAAATATGTGTAACCTTACCTTCCTGTTTGAAAGTGTGCACTATGAGAAGCAATATGTAACACTGCCCACTTGTTGGTATTTACAAACATTATAAACCAAAGAGCTGGCAAAGCTAGAGTGAATGTGCAGACCGCTGAAAGGCTATAGGCGATTTCTATGTTACATAACATAATTGCATTGTGCAAAATTATTGTGTGCTATTTTACAAGAAGGCTATAGAGAAGACAGACAGATGCATTAGTAGTGTTAACAGTGCACGGTGTTTGAAACATTGCTAGCAGTAGGCAAATCATTTTCGATAACAAACTGCACTTAGGTTTTAGTGCAGTTTTTGCGATAAAGTACACGTTTTAGTACATGTTTTATGTCAGTGAATGATATCAATTTCTAAAACACCTATTGTGGTTAAGTCTGGTGATAAAATAACAAAAAATCTCGAGTCCAGTAGTCCAGTAATCCAGTCCAGTAGTCCAGTCCAGTGAATGGACACACCCTTAGTTTACAGTAAACAACAGTTATTCAATGTAGCTGTTGACTGTTGATTACCACTGACTATGACTACAAAGTAAACAACTATTGTGGTGGTACAGACATACCATATTTGGCCATAAAAAGTGTAACCTGATACAAGGGTGTATATGCTGACAAATATAGAAGTACATACTAGTGCAAAGCTATATGTGGTGTTTCATTGTGATTTGCTCATGTTGTTAGCGGTTTTCCAGACTGAAAAGAGGCTGTTTCTTTGCTGCAACTATTGGTTATATCAGTGACTGTTTTCACTGGGGTCATCGTATCTTCGTCATGTGATCATTTCAGATAATCCAGGAGCATCAGAATGCAATTGGTTTTATGTGAAATATCACTAGACCACATGTTTGATTTGTTGAGCAAGAAATCAAAATCAGTTGACCTTGCTATTGAGGCTACTGTAGTTATATAAAATAATTTACCACCTAGTAGACATTGACAATTAACATTTTACTCCCATTGTAACCACTGTACTCATGGACACTCAAAAGAGATCTTACAAGTATTAGCAAGCCAAGAATAATGCTTATGCAAGTTAGTAAACAGCTATGGAACTTGTTGTTAATTTAATGTCATCATAAGTTTATGATTCGTGCAATGTCAGGATAACATCCACCAATCAATCCAAACCTGTTAAAAGATTTTGCAAACAAATCCTTATTTGGATCACCAAGATGTTGATATACCAGCTAGTGTTGCATTTTGACTTTTTCTCTGATATTTATAATTGGTTTTCCTTTTATGGGTGTGTACATGGTGCACAGTTTAGATCGATATAGAGCATATAAGTATCAAATTCTACAATAAAACTATTTTACAGATAGAAGTAGAAATGATGGACATAGATATACAAATAGTCCAATTACTACTAAAAACTCATCAATATTATTTTTGTCACCTCTCTACAGTACTGCTTCATGAAATTTTCACAGACACCGCAGCTGCTTACATAACATACATATACTGTAATTGACTTTTAATGTGAACTGATGATGCGGTGCATGCAGGTATGTCTGTATGCTATTTGTATTATGTGAGTAGACATATGGTAATTCCCTATAAAGGTAACTACAAATGTGTCACAACCCTGGCTTCTGTTTACTGTTTATCACTTAGTCTTAGGATTTGTGTAAACAAATATATATGTGTGTATGTCTGCTGTGTACTATAGTCAACCCCACACAATTGTCATTTGTATTGATTAAGTATTAGCAGTGCACACTCATTCAACTTATAAAGCTAGTTGAATAGTGAAGTGGTTACGTGGTTGTGATGTGTGGCATTTATAAATATTCATACAAATAAAATCTGTGAGATTAAGTTAAAGAGTACATGTGTGCATGCTGGACTGATTTTAGTTGACTCAACTAGCTAGTTGCTTGTCTATATATGGATAATATTATAATAGCTACATCAGGTTAACCAAGTACGTACTTATAGATAGTTAATTATAACCATGATCTAGTTCATCCATAATATATGTTAAAAAATAGATGCTATAATCTATTCAGTGTGGTAGCTAGAGGCTGACTGAATTACTTGTCAACTAGCTACTAGACTACATAGCTGGTGGTATGCCGCATGAACTCCAAAACAGAATTGATGTAGCTTTCAGCTAAATATACTGCATTTAAGCATGTATGAGGCCGCCCAGAGAAATTAAGGGGCCAAGGGCAAAGACTCTGCCAAGGAGTTAAAGTGGGGCCTCAGGGGCAAGAAGGGTTCCACTCTGAATTACAAATTCAATTTTAGCTTATATGAAAGACCAAAAAAAAAAAAAAAAAGTCATTACATGCCAATGATGACAGCTCACCAACTAATCTCCTTATTTATAACTACATACATAGCCTGCTACACTTCTCCTCTGAAGAATACGGTGACTGCTGTATTAGCTATAGAGTATCTAGCCAGATCTTGACTGCTCTATTAGAGTATATCGATTTTTAAATAGGTATTCAAGGGGCCCTTTCAGGAGCAAAAATGCCCCAGTTGCCCCCCCCCCCCCCCGGTGGGCGGCTCTGGTGGTGTGGCATCGACAATACGCATACCTACAAATATTTTTAACATCAAAAGCATGCGCCATACTTTCCGGGATAATTCTGCATTTTATTTATGGCATAGATACTCTACCCACCCTATGTTTATGATAATCATTTAGTTCGTGCAAGCAAGCTACACGTTTGTCTTCGCGTTATGTAGCTGAAACCAGCTGTATAAGTTTATTGTATGCAGAAGCTTAGTAATCGAGCTAGTAATGTAGCTAATCACCTAATTTTATGGCTAATCATGGGTGGAATATATATCTCGCGCATGCCGGTTGAGCACTTCACGGACGGGTCGTACTCTGACATGCGATGATTTCAATATTTAAATACTTTATATAGAGCAGTTTCAAAACCATGGTAACCAAAAATTATGCAATGGGCCACACCCAAATCGCCATGTTTTTGTACCAGACTGCTTGATGTTGCAAGTTGAATTTTTCGCTAAATTCATGCCAAGACTTATTAATACGTGAGTAAAATAGATGCCAATGATAGAATAAAGTATGTAGGTGAGTTATTAGGCATTAAAAGATATGTACTGCCTCCCAACAGGGCAGTTTCGTAGGAAAGAGAAATGCGTAAAAATGGACTTGGCCAAATTCCGACCTATTCACCGCCCAAAGGTGGTTAAAACTGGGGGAAACTGGGGAAACTTGAAGTATATGCCTTTATCCAGCACCACAGCAGCGTACAGCCACATCCAGCTATCCCAGGATTAGCCAGAGCTCCTAAAAGGCACGAGACCGGTGATGACGTACAACCAAATTGTGATAAAACGCCAGCAAAAGAAGACTTTTAGTGGTGAATTTTGCTGGAGTTAAGTTTTATTGTCGAAATCAACCATCAGTTAAAGTTTAGCGGTCTTATTTTGCTGTCTGCTTTTTCACACGAAGTGGGAATCCCAGCACATGAGCGATTCTGGCTAACTCGGGGATGGCTGGATGTGGTGGTGGATAAAGACCTATACTGTAAGTTTCCCCTAGTTTTAACCACCTTTCGGTGGTGAATAGGTTGCAATTTGGCCAAATCCATCTTTACGCATTAATTTCTCTTTCCTACGAAACTGCCCTGTTGGGAGGCAGTACGGATCTTTTAATGCCTAATAACTCACCTACATACTTTATTCTATCACTGGCATCTATTTTACTTACGTATTAATAAGTCTTGGCATGAATTTAGCGAGGAATTCAACTTGCAACATGAAGTATGGCACAAAAACATGGCGATTTGGGTGTGGTCCATTACGTAATTTTTGGTTACCATGGTTTTGAAACTGCTCTATAGCTCACCTACGGTTAATTGTGGGACTTACCAGATTTGTAGCAGCCTTCGATCCACGCCGATCACGGACAGTACGGGACAACTAGCTAGCTATACCGTTTACAAATCACACTTGTATCCAATCAGTACATCTCCACGTTGTAAAGCTACTCATCCTTATCTCCATGCATGCAGTTGATTTATGAAATCCCATTAATGAGACGTCACTGAACTTTGAGACTTTAAGTATAAGGTGTTTCTGAAAGTATACGGTGCCCATTTTCCGTAGACTTATTTTAAACACCGTATACTCATAAGTTAAAGACTCCGTATATTGATAAATACCATATACCATATTGGCTATTTAGCGTCCGATTTTAATTTATTTTTACGTTTACAGTCGCGTCCGATTGTTAATTTACTGATTCATGTTGAAGAAGTAGATGAGTTGCTTTAATACATGACTTTTGATTGAATGAAAGCATAAACAGTGGGTGTCCGTGAACCCGATATATATATTTTTGCCGATTATTCCTATTAAACTTTGGTGACGACGAATCTGGGAAGTCTGATATTTGGTGGAACTCCTACGGTGAGGATGTAGCTTTTAAAGTGTTTAAATGTTGTAGCTAAGCGGTTAGCCATCTCTGGCAGTCAGTAGTTAGTTATAAAGGCTCAAGTTAAGGTTAGTGGCTCCAGCGATATCATAATAGAGTATTGGACTACTGGTATGAGTACCTAGCTAGGTCCCAGCTGTCTTTGCATACTTTGCATGCAGCGATAGGTCTAGCTTGAGCGCCGGGAAACGTAACATTTTTGCGTTTGTCCGCCGTCACATAAGCCATGGCAGTCCCTGAATCGCGGAATGTGCGCAACAGCGACCACCACACAAGCTGTCTGGAACTCCGGCTAGACTATCTTTGAATCAGCAACTTGGCTGGCTACAGGCAAACCGTGCGGCAACTTTGGCGTCTGGGATGAGTCTGCCTTCAACATAATTATAGTTAAAATTTTGTTAAGTTTCTGACTGCCTGCTTAATTCGCCATAGCTACTTCATGTAGGTGAGATAATTAATACGGAAAAAGCCTTGTGGCTATCATGTAAAGTTCTTTATCGATAGCTATTAGCTACAGCTGCTTTTTGATGTTAAACTTAGGAAAAAGTAACTTGCAAGATCATCCTTGCAGGATTTTTGCATGGAAATGTCCCTTTTGGTGCAAGATTCTTGCATGTAAGTCATACAAGAGTATACACTATATAGCTAAAATGTCCCCTTTCTTGTGTTTCTTGCAAGATTCTTGCACTTGCGCCGAATGTGTCCTTATAGTCGCATGCCAGTCTTGTAAATTATTTTTCCTGGGAATTCACATGTGCTTATAGATTTTGTATTGTAAGAATTCCAGCCAGAAATTGCTACAATAGTATGCATTGCAGTAATATTGGATGTGGGCCCATGCACTCTCAATATGGCCTCTGATGTGCTGTCTTTCAATTGAAATTATGTGTCAGGGTGAGCAAAGTATTTTATTTGGGTTAATTACAGTATAGCTAGCTACCACAACTATGTAGCTACATGTAGTTGTTTACATAATAACTATTGTTATAAACTGCATGATAAACAGTAAACAAAGGTGTGCACTTAGCTACATACATGATTTTAATTTTTAAACCGGGCGTGCGCCTGGTTTACTGAAATTGTTTTCGTAAAAGTGTGTGTGTACCTATCTATCTACCTATGTTTGTCCGTACGCACCCAGGTGAGCAAAATTTTTTTCCCGGGCTAGATGTAATGCCCTTTCCTACCACCCCCAGCACAAGAGGCAAACGTGCTGGACAAGAACTGAAAAGCGGGAGCAAAATCGTTTAATAACGGTGAAAGCAGCTTTTATGTAAGAAGTAAAAGTGAAATGAAGTCTGTATTAAACTTCTGCACAGGTGAACTTTGCTCTGAGGTGGTTTCTTTTCGGCGGACTGAAATTGTTTTCGTAAAAGTGTGTGTGTGTGTGTACCTACCTATTTACCTATGTTTATCCGTACGCACCCACGTGAGCAAAATCGTTTAATAACGGTAAAAGCAGCTTTTACGTTAGAAGTAAAAGTGAAATGAAGTCTGTATTAAACTTCTGCACAGGTGAATTTTGCTCTGAGGTAGTTTCTTTTCGGCGGACTGAAATACGGGTGTGGTGACTTTCCTCAGACTACCTTCCCCTTGAGGTTTTCAGGCATTTAGCAACTGAAAAACAACGATGCAGGCCTCGTACACTGCCAGGAATAGCCTATCGCTTCGAGTTGAAAGGGGGCGTATCCCTTATGTACGCGAACGAAAATGAAGAGTAGCTTTGAGGTTTTGTCGAGAGAATTTGTGGGAAAAAACACGTTAGTCACACTTTAGAAGATAGTTTTGTGCGTAATATGTTGGTAAAAGCGGTTTATTTAACAAACGCTTTCTTAGCAGTGCATAGCAACGTAATTGAACGAATTACGAATATTTCATGAATTACGAAATACGAGAAATAGCTAATTATATTATTGCACAACCCAAACTACCCTATTGTAAAGTAGTAATACATAGTTGGTTAATTCATAGTAGTATATACTGTGTATAGTTATTCCAGAAGTTATTCCAGATGAGTTAGCTAGCTGCATGGCGCCTGGTTTTTAGAAGTAGCACAACATCAACTTGTTTTAAGTAGAATTAAATATATTAAATACAAAATTCTAACTAGCTTAACTATCAAACTAAGTACTTTAACTACAAAACTAGCTACCTTAACTACAAAACAACCTTAATTAATAACTTAGTTAACCTTAATTAATAACTTAGTTAAACCTTAATTAATAACTTAGTTAACCTTAATTAATAACTTAGTTGACCTTAATTAATAACTTAGTTAACCTTAATTAATAACTTAGTTATACGTGGACTTTATTTATTATTATTATTATTTTTTTATTTGTACTGAGCAGTCAGCCCTGCTAGTATGCTCAGGAAAAAGAAAAACAACAACAACAACAAAAAAAAAAACAGTTCTAACTTAACATACAGTAAACCAATTGTTCAACTAATTACAAGTTAGTACTAGTGTGGTAATATGATTGTAAAAGTGATGTGAACGAATCTGGATCAGACGTTTCAATGATGTTAACAGGCAAGGTGTTCCATTCTTTAACAGTTCTTGAGAAGTAGCTGCTCTGATATGATCTGGTGGATGATGATGGAATTATGAGATGCAATGGATGGTATGATCTAGTTTCTCTCGTTGATGGTAAGTAATATGATGGTATGCAGATGGCAAGCTGGTGATGGAGTGCCTTGTGCAGGACTTGTAATCTAGATATCTTGCGACGAGTCTCAAGAGATGGCAGGGATAATTCGTTTAACATTGCTGAAACTGAGCTAAATCTACTATAGTCATTATAAATCCATCTGGCTGCACGATGTTGTACCTTCTCTAATTGCTGAATTTGTGAATTGTAGTATGGATCCCACATGCACAGCTGATGCATATTCCATTTGTGGCCTCACCATTGTGATGTATGCAGATTTCTTAACTCTTTGTGAGCAACTACTGAGATTACGTTTCAAAAAGTTGAGGATTTTTGTCGCCTTTGCTGCTATGGTAGATATGTGTGAAGACCAGGATAATGACTTGTTAATTAAGATGCCCAGATAAGAGTGTTGCTCAGATGTTTCTAATATATGGCCGTTCAGTATGTAATTATGTGTGATGGGTGAAGTATTCCTTGTGCATTGCACTACAGCACATTTGATGACATTAAAGTTCAGTTGCCAGGTGTTAACCCATTCAGATAACTTGTTCAGATCTTGTTGGAGCTGGATGGTGTCTTCTCTGCTATTGATTATTCTGTAAAGTAAACAATCATCTGCGAACATCCGAAGAGGAGAATCAATATCATTTGCTAAGTCGTTTATATACAGTAAAAACATCAGGGGACCCAGGACAGTTCCTTGAGGGACTCCTGACAAAACAGGTACAGGGTTTGAGGTTTCACCATCCAAAACTACACATTGTGAACGTCTAGTGAGCCAGGATTCAATCCATGCAAGAGTACTGTTGCTAATTCCATAATGCCTTAATTTAGTCAGAAGTCGTTGATGTGGAACTGTATCATATGCTTTAGAAAAGTCTAGAAGGATTATATCAATTTGCTTTTGATGGTCAAGAGCGTAGGATATGTCTTCAGTCAAAGTGATGAGTTGAGTGACACAGGAGTGCTGTGATCGAAAGCCATGTTGATTTTCAATTAAAACGTTGTGTTGGTTAAGATGGTTCATAATGGAGTGGTAAATAATGTGTTCCATAGTCTTAGCACAAATGGATGTTAACGATATAGGTCGATAATTGATGGCACTACTGCGGTTACCCTTTTTATACACAGGACAAATGTTAGCTGATAGCCAATTACTCGGTAATGAGCTGGTAGACAAAGACTGGGTAAAGATCACTTGTAAAATTGGAGCAATTTCATTAGTGGACTTAGTTATATATCGGTGGACTGAAATACGGGTGTGGTGACTTTCCTCAGACTACCTTCCCCTTGAGGTTTTCAGGCATTTAGCAACTGAAAAACAACGGTGCAGGCCTCGTACACTGCCAGGAATAGCCTATCGCTTCGAGTTGAAAGGGGGCATATCCCTTACGTACGCGAACGAAAATGAAGAGCAGCTTTGAGGCTTTGTCGAGAGAATTTGTGGGAAAAAACACGTTAGTCACACTATAAAACAGTTTAGAAGATAGTTTTGCGCGTAATATGTTGATAAAAGCGGTTTATTAACAAACGCTTCCTTAGCAGTGCATAGCAACGTAATTGAACGAATTACGAATATTTCATGAATTACGAAATACGAGAAATAGCTAATTATATTATTGCACAACCCAAACTACCCTATTGTAAAGTAGTAATACATAGTTGGTTAATTCATAGTATTAGTATTAGTATTAGTGATTTAGGATACATAGGCAATGCCTGTATATGATCCTATTCTATAGCTAGCAAAATAAATAGTAGTATATACTGTCTATAGTTATTCCAGATGAGTTAGCTAGCTGCATGGCGCCTGGTTTTTAGAAGTAGCACAACATCAACTTGTTTTCGTAAAGGTGTGTGTGTGTGTGTACCTATCTACCTGTCACCCTTAAGGCAATTGTTGTGGTTTGTATATTACTGCTCCAGAAGCCAAGCCGCACATCTAAGGACAAGGATCACACTCTCCTATTGGAGCAGCGGCTGAAACAGTGGAAGGATAGGAATCTACTTGAACTGGTTGCTGAGGGAGGAGCTATACAGGGTCGTCTCAAGAGTCATTTGCCAAAACTAAGTGAGGCACAACTTGTACGTAACTTTTCTAAGCTAATGTTTGAGGGTAAAACCAAGGCTGCTTTACGATTAGTCTCAGGTTACCAACGTGGTGGAGTTCTAAACTTGGATGAGATAGCTGATTCTGCTTCTCCCGGCCATTGTGTTCGCGATGTTCTGCGGGCTAAGCATCCTCCAGCTCAGCCTTTGGATCCTAAGTGTCTTCTACAGCATTGGGCTGACCCACCATCCGTACACCCTGTTATATTCTCTTCTCTTAATGCTGCTGTTATCAGGTCTGCTGCTTTGCGAACATCTGGTGCGGCTGGACCCTCTGGGATCGACGCTCGTGGTTGGCGTCGACTTTGTACCTCATTTCACTCTGCTTCAGGTGAATTGTGTGTTGCAATGTCCTCATTTGCTCGTCGTTTATGTACTGTTTTCCTCTCCCCAGATTTGCTCTCGCCTTTTTTGGTGTGTCGCCTCATTGCTTTGGATAAAAATCCTGGGGTGCGGCCTATTGGTGTGTGCGAGGTTATGAGACGTATTGTTGCTAAGGCTGTGCTGGTCATCCTGCGGGATGACATTCAGGAGGCAGCTGGTTCACACCAACTTTGTGCGGGGCAACTTTCTGGGGCGGAGGCTGCGGTTCATGCTGTCCGAAGGGTTTTTGAGGAAGGAAGCACTGAGGCTGTGTTGCTGGTGGACGCCTCCAATGCCTTTAACTCGCTGAACCGTTTGGTGGCTCTACACAACATCAGACAACTGTGCCTGCCACTTTCCACTATTCTGATCAATATTTATAGGTCTCCAGCCTCTTTGCTTGTTTCTGGGGAGGTTATTTTATCAGAGGAGGGTACTACACAGGGAGACCCACTAGCTATGCCTATGTATGCCCTTGCTACAGTGCCTTTAATCAATCAACTTCATGGGACAGTGGACCAGGTCTGGTATGCTGATGATGCTTGTGCTTGTGGCAGTATACAGGACTTGCTCATCTGGTGGAACCAGCTCTGTATTAAGGGACCTGCTTTTGGCTATTTTGTGAATGCTCCTAAAACTTGGTTAGTTTCTAAGGAAAGGTTCCATTCAATTGCTACTACTCTGTTCTCAGATACTGATGTTCAAATTACTTCCGCGGGCCGTTCCTACCTTGGGGCTGCCATTGGTTCAAACGCTTATGTTCAGGAATTTGTGAGGGACAAGGTTGTTGGTTGGTCAGCAGAGATTACACGGCTTGCCAAGTTCGCACAAGTTCAGCCGCATGCTGCTTATTCCGCTCTCACTCATGGCTTGTCAAGCCATTGGCTCTACCTTTGTCGCACTACTCCAAACATATCAGAGGCTTTACAACCCCTTGAGGACAACATCCGGCTGGTACTTATCCCTACTTTGATGGGATGCTCTCCACCAAATGACACAATCCGTAAATTATTTGCCCTTCCACCTCGATATGGTGGTTTGGGTATCATAAACCCAACTCTTATTGCAGCTGAGGAGTATTCAGCCTCGTGTCACATTACTGAGCCTCTTTCACAATTCATTCTGGACCGGGGTACCAATTCGGCTATTGTTAAAACAGAACAGCTATCTCGCAAGTCCGCAATCCGCAATTCCACCAAATCTTCCAACTATTCGGATAGATCTTCCAGTTTGCGTACCCACTTAGATCCCTCCTCTCAACGCGCTTTAGATCTAGCCTCAGCCAAAGGGGCCTCCAACTGGCTTACCACCCGGCCCCTACAGGAACATGGCTTTGCACTGCATAAGTCCGCGTTTCACGATGCCGTGGCACTACGTTATGGGTGGTCTCCTCAGCGGACTCCTGCTCACTGTGCATGTGGGACTTCCTTTTCAGTGGAGCATGCTTTATCCTGTCCCAAGGGTGGCTTGCCTTCTATCCGACACAATGAGATTAGAGATCTAACTGCTACCCTGTTGACTGAAGTATGCTCTCAGGTAGCTGTTGAACCAGAGCTCCAGCCGGTTTCACAGCAGGACTACCCTGCTTCTGCCAATATCCAAGATGGTGCCCGTCTTGACATCGCCATGAATGGTTTTTGGGGTGGAAGAAGTGAAAGATGTTTTGTGGATGTGCGGGTGTTCAACCCTCTGGCTGCTTCTAATGCGTCCTCATCACTGGCCTCCTGTTATCGGAGGCACGAGAACATTAAGAAACACGCGTATGCTCAGAGAATTCGTGAGGAGGAGCATGCCTCTTTTACTCCCCTGGTAATGTCTGCCTCTGGTGGTCTGGCTCATGAGGCTTCTGTTTTTTATCAACGCTTGGCTCATCAACTTTCAAATAAGTGGGGCGATGATTACTCTGTTGTCATGGGGTGGTTAAGGTGCTGTCTATCTTTTTCTCTCTTGCGGTCCTCCATACAATGCATCCGCGGAGCCCGCTCATCCATCGGTCACTATGTTAAGACTCCCCCAATTGTGGAGCTGATTCGGGCAGAGTCTCAGTTTGCCGTGGACTAAAAAAGTCCCGATTTGTCCAGCACAGGCCATTTATGTGCTGGGGGTGGTAGGCAAGGGCAGTCCATCAAGCCCGGGATAAAAAAAATAGTATATATTTTAAAAAAAAGAAAAAAATCTACCTATGTTTGTCCGTACGCACCCACGTGAGCAAAATCGTTAAATAATGGTAAAAGCAGCTTTTACATAAGAAGCAATAGCGAAATGAAGTCTGCATTAAACTTCTGCACAGGTGAACTTTGCTCTGAGGTGGTTTCTTTTCGGCGGACTGAAATACGGGTGTGGCGACTTTCCTCAGACTGCCTTCCCCTTGAGGTTTTCAGGCGTTTAGCAACTGAAAAACAACGGTGCAGACCTCGTCTTACACTACCAGGAATAGCCTATCGCTTCGAGCTGAAAGGGGGCGTATCCCTTACGTACGAAAATGAAAAGCATCTTTGAGGTTTGTAACTGTGTTTTCAGTAATCATAATCATAATCATAATCATAATCATAAAACACGTTAGTCACACTATAAAACCGTGTGTAATATGTTGGTAAAAGTGGTTTATTTAACAAACGCTTCCTTAGCAGTGCATAGCAACGTAATTGAATGAATTACAAAAAAAATCATGAATTACGAAATGCGAAAGTTAGCTAATAATATTATTGTACAACCCAAAACTACCCTATTGTAAAATAGTAATAAATAGTTGGTTAATTCATAGTAGCATAATATTATACTGTCTATAGTTAATTCCAGATGAGTTAGCTAGCTGCATGGTGCCTGGTTTTTAGAAGTAGCACAACATCAACTTGTTATACCTGCTATATGTATGTCACAACTACACACTGTAAAGTGAATTTCACTACTAATTTCTGCCACAATACTCACTATTTTTGTGTAGTGACATTCACCACGTTTGTAGTGATGCTCACTACTCTTTTGTAGTGATGCTCACTACTCTTTAGTAGTGGCCCTCAGTACATAGTAGTGAACAATGCTACATGGTAGTGACAGTCACTACAACATTAGTGAATATCACTACACAAAAATAGTGAGTATTGTGGCAGACATTAGTAGTGACCATTACTAGTCTCTCTTAGGGTCCAAAAACCGAAAAATCAGTATCTTCAAATCGACTTACAATTTATAGTCATGCGTAGGGGTAGGTGTAATCAAGAAAAACACTAGAGTAGCAGCAAATTTGATTAGACCAGTGTTTCTCTTCTAGTGAAAATAATGTTGAATTCGATCGATTTTTCACCATCGTAATTTGCATTGCTATTCTTTTGGGCCAAAACTCTCTCTCGAGCTTTGAGAGGTTACCGTATAGCGGGAAATTTTCGAAAGGTTAAATTTTCGAAAAAGAGTGCTTGCTTGGAAATTCGAAAAAAATATTTTCGAAACAATGTCTCTTTACCGCGCCGCACCGTAAATAATTAATTCATGGAGGAAGCTAACAGTACTAGTGGTTGCGTTGATCACATACATAGCTGTTTTAATTGTTCAGTACAGCTAGATAAACGTTCAATCTGGCTTACAATAAGTTAAATCCTAAAGAGTCAACCAGATATCTAGCTGGTGGTGGTGGTATTTACATTGAATATACTAACTGTACACCTGGGTTAGCTGCATGTGACCCTCACAGGAATCCGTATAATATACTGTCAAAATATACGATTGATCACTGTGTGTTTACAGGCAATACTGCTATATACAATTTCACCAACAGTGAGCCAGATCGCCTTGCTAGCAATGTGCATGTATCGTTCAGTGCTGGAGGTGGATTATCCATACAATTGCATGGTAAAGCCAAGTACAATTCATTTCAAATTCTATCTTAATTGTTTTCTATGAACAAAGCAAATTCTGGTGGAGCTCTTTGTGTTGACACAAAACAAAGCCCCTCACACAACAATGTGGAAATTAAAAATTAAATTTTTTTGTACAATTCAGCTTACACATATCAAGGAGGGGGAGGAGCGTATATGAGCATTGCAGTATATCAAACAATCGAGCAAAGTTTTTACAATTCTTACATAGTAATCAATTGTACTTTTGAACACAACTTCGCATTAAATGGTGCCGGTGGTGGTATTATATTGTACGCTAGTCATGAATCAGGTAAATCACAACCTACAAATCGGTTTAAAATTTGTAACTCCTCATTTATGAACAATGAAGCACAGTATGGCTCAGCTATTCAAATTAACAAAGACTATCACACTTCATTGGTGAGAAGTAGCATGCTGACTTTGATAATAGATGGTTGTTACTTTTTTGGTAATAATCTACAAGCTCTTTCTTCAAGGTCAGGTAGTGTTGGTGCAATATCTGCTTCTGGAGTCAGCATTCAATTTAGAAATTTCACTCGGTTTATCAAAAACAAATCAACAGCATTGGTAATAGACAGTGCTTATGTAGACTTTTATGTTCACTCTTTTACAGAATGTTTGGATAACAAAGGCTTACGTGGTGGTGCTGTTTTGCTTATTGGTGATTCTTGGATACAGGTACATTCTGATAGTACCTTGTTGTTTGTAAGGAATACTGCTGTGCATTATGGAGGAGAGTTATCTACACCATATGAATACATCTTGTCTCATTCTTGTTTTGTAAGGTACTCTTCTCCATCCATGTCACCCAATCAGTGGAATACAAATTTTACTTTTATCAACAACACAGCAGGTAACTCTAGCAACACAATTTTTGCTAATACTCTGCATCCATGTATGAAATTCTATGCTATAAGTACTTGTACAAGTATATTTTTGCGTTATAAGCCATTTTATTACCATCCAAATGATATGCTAAACTTGATCTCAACATCACCAATGCTGTTTAACTTTTCTGTCACCAATGATTCCATAATCAGCATAGCACCTGGACAAACATATGATTTACATGTACATCTAGTGGATGAATTATGCCAGAAGTACATGTATGATGTCATGTTTATTGCTACTTGCATAGGATCAGTTTCACCACATGTTGTGGCTCGTACCAGCTTCACAGATGGACCACTTCAGATAGCAGGACAGCCAGTGGAATCTTGCCAGTTACAATTAAAAATAAATTCAGATTATCAGATAACTAAAATATTACAAGTCGTCTTGCACAGCAAAAAATACCACATTTCCGGCGGTTATATCGGTACAGGAAATGTCAAGGAAATTTTCTCTTTGAATTTCTGACACATTTCCTGTACTTGTACATATCACCTTTCCAAGTGATTTCCAGTTTTACAGGAAATGCCACTTTCAAAAATGTCAAGGAATATTTTGTTCATATTTCTGGCACATTTCCTGCTCTAATACATGCCACCTTTCCAGGAAATTTCCACTCATGCAGGAAATGTCACATTTCCTGGAACTGGAAATGTCAAGGAAATTTTTTGGTTTACATTTCTGACACATTTCCTGTACTTCTACATATCATTCTTCCATCTAATTTCCAGTTGTGCAGGAAATTCCACAACCATATTTTGTCAAGGAGTTCTTTGTTCACATTTCTGGAACATTTCCTGTACTAGTACATACCACCTGTCCAGGTGATTTCCAGTTATGCGGAAATTTCAAGGTAATTTGTTTACATTTCTGGTGCATTTTCTGTATTAGTACATATCACCTGTTACGGTAGTTTGCAGTTAGGCATGTAATATAAGTTTGACACGTGCCACTTTTACTGTCATTGATTTGAAGTTACTATGGAATTTTAAATTGATATGGTTACACTTCAGCTCAAATTACTGTAGAATTTTGCAATAATTTTATTTTCAGTTTGTACTATGCAGTTTAACTGGTAGCTAAAGGTAGAATTATTACATGAATATATCTGCATCCACTGAAAATTCTATCGCACACTTCACAGTTTTTGTTGTCTTGCAGAATATAGAAATTAACCCATGCACCAAACTTTAATCTCGTGATCAATATACCTATATATGTAATAACAAATTGTTACAGCTCAAAAAATGCTACATGCTGTTTGATATAATAGGTTTGCCACAATTTGTAAGTGCTAGTAATGGTTAAACAAACAAATGGGTGGCTTTCCAGACACTCTCTATTAAGCCCCATTGGTAACCATGGCACAAAACAGAAAACAAGCAACCTTTGCATAATTATGTCACTTTGTATTATGAATTACACAAGATCACCATAAAATTAAATAATATTATAGGCTGTTATGTGTCATCTCACAATAAGCAAAAAATCATTTTATCGATGAGCTGGAACATCTATACACAGCGAACTGGGAAACTCATCTCCCATACATTTTCTACAGTACCTGTTGGAACTTCAGCACACACCTTTCTACTCTTACCAGAGGAGTACTACTATAACCAGGTCAACACATAATTATGTATATGAAACCAATGAAGCTACCATCCAGTAGCCACTAGTGCTACTGGATCATAGCAGTAGTGGCTAGGATCCATTGTGCCACTACAACTACAATAAAATTTCTGGGATAAATTTATAAAATTCTCACCAGCATACGTATATGTAGCTAACTCAACTCAGATATTTTACTATCAGCAGCCACAAACTATAGGGTGGTCCGTTGAGAGACTATTGACAATGAGTCAATGAAGGGGACTGAACACCATTAGGAGCTATATTGGCTACAAGAAGTATATGTCTATTTAAGGTAGTATTCCCACACACTTTATTGTAGAAAAACGACTCTACATAATGTATGAGTTTGACACCACATCAAATGGGGTTGACATTGTGATGTGTGCTTTTGCTTTACATCTGATGCATAATTACTTACATAGAATGCACTTGAAAGATTTTGGTGTAGCTATTTGTCAATTTCCAGTTTGGCTCAGTGGGAATTGCACATGCATGCTGTGTAGCCAAAGCTGATCATACATGCAAAATTCTGTATCGAATTCAGGGGCAGATCCAGGGGGGTTTCAAAGGGTTCCATGGAACCCCACTTTTGAAAGAAGAGCCTCTCTTACTCGAGATACTCTAATAGAGAAGTCACAGTAGTCTTTTGAGGAGCAGTGTAGCAAGCTATATGTATACAGTTATAAATAAGGAAATGTAGTTGGTGAGGGTATCTATGGTGAGGGGCAGCTATATATTGTCAGCAGGTAATGACCTTTTTTTTGAACTTCAACTTACAGCTAGACTGAAGTTGCAATTTAAAGTGGAACCCCCCATTTTAAAAGTCTGGATCCTCCCCTGTAATTATATAATCAACTCCTTCATGTATTACAGTAGCTACTACGTGTTTCAGCATGTCTCGGGCACTGAGCCAGATTGCCAGTTGCTCACAGCACTAATCACCTGTGGGCACTGAAACCATCTCTGCCTCTGGATCCAGATTGCACTACTGTCCTGAACAATTAAATTGATCAAATCTGATAAGTGTGAACCAAAGTGTAACCAAACAAGACTACCAAGCAGGGCTGGCTCTGGTAAAATAGGGGCGGGTGGGCCACCACAGTTGAGGGCATAGCAATTGTAGCATATTTTCAAGGGGGTCTGGGGACAGGCCCCCCCTCCACCAGGAAAATTTTTAAAATCATCACTCAAGCCGAGATGCAGCAATCTGAAAGCATTTTTAACGTAATTTAGTTGGGTGCTGACAGTTGCATGCTGCTCAACAGAATCTTTGAAGTAAGTCTGAGTGTACTGAAGGGCTGAAATAATATCAAGTAGCAAACTCTTACGTGCAATTGTATGGCTTCTCGTACGTTAGTCTGTGCACTAGAGTTTAAAACCATAGATTATAGCCCTCTATATAATCTATGGTATAGCTACGTATAATATTTAGCTAGCTGTACATAATATGAGTGAAGATACTCTCTTTCTCTTCTAGAGTAAAAGGTTGGGTGGGTCGCAAAGAGCAAGAATTTTAACCGATCGATTTTAACCTAAGCGCGCAACTTAATAGTTTTTTTCTGACAAAAGTTGAGGCGTTTGTTATGCTGCGCGGGAACATTAAAAATGGCGACGTTGGCAGGTGCTTGTCAAGTATTGATTGACAGACAATTATGCTATTGTAATTTAATATTATTTAGCTGTATGATATATGCGCACGCGTGTTTCTAATACTTTAAGACAGATGAAACCACAACTACACGTGGCACTGAAACTGTAGTCGCTGTAATCCGCCACTATACTTCACATTGGTGCTGTGACGAAACACTAGTGATGGAGCGCCTTAATCTCAAACGCCGAGGGATCAAGGCCAGTACAACGAAGTTGCTCGCGAAAGTGGAAGACATGCTTTCTACCGATCTCGAAGGCGTCAGTACCCAATCTGTCTCCGAAGGGAAGAAGCTATTGGCTGAAACAACGCTCACCCAACTTAAGGCGAAGAAAGAACAGATTGCGGAGTTGGACATCGCCATTGCGGACAAGATCGAAGGTGAACTAGAGTTCGAGGAGGAAATCACCAATGCTGACACCTATCAGATGACGTTAGAAGAACGTCTAGCATATCTGACAGAGTTCATTCGCAAGGCTGGCCTGCCGCCACCTGAATCCCAGCGTCCTCCTCCACCTGTACCACTCCCGATCTCGTCCCCACCCATCCAACTCCTGTCAGCGACAAGCAGCCAGGACGATTCAGCCAATCCCTATGTAGCATCAGCACGACCTACACACGTGAGTACAAACATACATCAACTAAGTAACACAGGTAGAGTTCCCCAAGCTGTCACTCGACTCCCAAAACAATCTCTGCCAACATTTAGCGGTGACCCACTCGAATGGCAAATGTTTTGGGATTCGTTTGATGCAGCGATTAATGCAAATGAAGGTCTTAGTGGGGTACAAAAGTTTAATTACTTGCGTACACAAGTGCAAGGGGATGCTGCTCGTATCATCGCCGGGTTCCCACTCACAGATGCTAATTATGCCCATTCGGTTGATCTACTCAAGGCTCGATATGGTCAACCTTACAAAATCATTAAGGCTCACATGGATGCTTTACTAAGCCTTTGGAAACCATCTAACTCCCTAGCTAGCTTACAGGCCTTCTATGATACCCTAGAACAGCATATGAGAGCTTTGTCATCATTAGGCAAGACTTCAGAGTCTTATGGCACCATGTTGACACCTTCAGTGTTAAACAAGCTCCCAGTTGAAATAAAGAAACACATGGCTCGTGACCATCATGATTCTGAATGGTCTATTGATGATGTTATGAGTGGCTTACTTAAGGAAATTCAGATCCTTGACATGAGTCAGCAACACAGTGGAAGACCCAGCATGCATGACAGCACCCCACCCCCCACTGCCTCATTTAACACTCGCATTGACAAATTTCCCCATCC